>NC_041332.1:42829243-43188828 GCF_004354835.1 Perca flavescens | reverse complement strand
CGTTTTTTGGCTCTCTGTAACTTCTGCATACTTTCACCTATTTAAACCATTCAACTTTTCAAATGTTCACCTCATTCAGCTAATGATGGGACTTCTTCAACTTTTTTTCTACTATTTATACTTTTTAAAATTTTAAGCATTTTAACACTTTTTTTTAACATTGAAGTGAATGAGAGCAGGCTTCAACTCCTTAAAATCTTCTTCCGCTCCCAAAATGTTCAGCTCCTTCATACTTTCACCTACAGACGCCAAACAAACTTTAAAATGTTCACAAAATATTCAGCTATCTGGCTATTACCTTTCAGGTTGATATCATTTACAGTTTTTGTGAAAAAGCTGTTTAAATTCAGTGATCATTTCAGGATTTTTTATGGATTAAACAGTGTGTATTGCGCTGCTTAGAGTGGATGACATCATAGCTAGAGCACAGAGCCTTAAAAGAAATATCTTTGTCCCTTCTCCTTAAATTGCTCTCACGCCCACATTTTCTACTTGTCATACACAATTTATACATCAAAACGTAGGTATTTTTGTCTAGTTTCAGGACATCTGCTCAGTTTTTTGATACATCTTATACCTTTGGCTCAGCAAGCTTCCAAATGACAAAAGTTTGAAATCTTTCTCCATTGGCTCCCATATTAAAAATTCTCCTCAATTCCCAGCAAAACGCACAGCGAACCACTTTTTTAGATCGCTGATATGCCCACATTTTTATCACAAGTTTATCAACATAACTTTTATACCGATACGTTCACAAAGGCCTTGTGGTGCTCAGGATCACGTCATTTGACTGATAGTAGTTATAGTTATCGCATTGTGAGCCTTTGTTTGAGAGCTTGCTCTCAGTGTCTGAAGTGCCTCGTATACTAAAGGAGACATATTAAGAGCAGGTGCGATCGTTATCAGATCAAAGAGATGTTTATAAACATGGCTCAGGCCCTTAGTAACCATGACAACCCTTTCACAGACAGTCTACTGATTACTCCAGGCTTGCTGTAGGAGTCACCTAACTAGACTAACTATGATCATCAGTCTATATCATTTGCGTTCCACTTCTGTCTGTCTGTCTGTCTGTCTGTCTCCTTATCTTATATCAATAGCATGTACTGTTGTGGATTTATTAAGGCTTGTTTGAAGGGTTCTCCCACACTGTCTCTCACTAATCAGGTGTGGGGATTAATGATCAAAGAGAGGCTTTATAAGTACTGAAGGAACATTGTTTGTCTGTTCTGAAGATAGGTCAGTGGTTATGGCACATGGCTAGGGTGTGGGGGGCCTGGGTTCAAATCCCACTGTGGCACATCAATCAGCATGTCCCTGGCAAAGGTGTTATTTGACTTTTTCAACTACTCTCACTACTTCAACTTATTTTTACGGTTTTAAGCTATTCATCCAGTTTAGCTTTAGCAATTCAGCTATTCATGTTTTATTTTGCAAACTCACACACATGCACACACGCAAACACACACACACACACACACACACACACACACACATATACACACACAGACACACAAGCAGACACATAAACACACACACACACACACACACACACACACACACACACACACACACACACAGACACACATGCAAACACACACAAACACACACACACACACACACATGCAAACACACACACAAACACACACACACTACTCAAAAACACACACACACTCCCCACACACACAAACACACTCCCCACACACACACATACACACACACACATAGACACACAAGCAGACACATAAACACACACACACAAAGACACACACAGACACACATGCAAACACAACACACACACACACACACACACACACACACACACTACTCAAAAACACACACACACACACCCCCACACACACACACACACAAACACACCCCACACACACACACACACACGGACACACACACACACGCCGGCTCGTCGTACACACCAGCAGAGAACCATCAGCCACTTGTATGCTCCAGAGAAAGCTCTGCGTGGAGCCTCCGCAGGACCAAGAACAACTTAGTTTCTAAAGAAGCCCACATTTTTATGTTTAGCCATATATATTTTATACCGATACGTTCACAAAGGCCGTGTGTCTCTAACGGTCAAGTCGCTGTTTTGATAGCATGTACTGTTGTGGATTTATTAAGGCTTGTTTGAAGGGTTCTCTCACACTGTCTCTCACTCATTAGGTGTGAAGATTAATGATCAAAGGGAGGCTTTATAAGTACTCAAAGAACATTGTTTACCTGTCCTGACTATAGCACAGTGGTTATGGTGCATGGCTGTGGTGTGGACGGACTGGGTTCAAATCCCACTGTGGCACATTAACCAATGTGTCCTTGGCCAGGATGGCAATTGACTTCTTCAACTTATTCTTATGGATTTAAGCTATTCATCCAGTTCAGCTTTAGCTATTCATGTTTTATTTTGCAAACACAATCACACACATGCAAACACACACACACACAAAGAAACACACATAGAGACACACACACACACACACACACACACACACAGACAGACACAGACCCACACTCAAAGACAGACAAAGTCACACACACATACACACAGACACACACACACACAGACGCACAGACACACACACAGACACACATACACGCACATAGCCACACACATACACACACAAACACACACACACAAACACACACAGACCCACACTCAAACACAGACAAAGTCACACACACACACGCAAACACACAGACACACACACAGACACAGACACACACAGACACACACACGCAGACACACACACACACACACACACATAGCCACACACAAACACACACACAGACACACTGATGACGCTTCAAAGAGATCTCATCACAGACATCAAAGCATGTTTATAAACACAGCAGACATGTTGACTTGTCATAGTAGGAAAAACACAGCTGACAATGATAACCTTAACGATCAATTCCATCAAGTGTCCCAGTAAGATATTTCAGTGAGTCAGCATGCCCAATACCAGGGCCTCTCCTAAGTGGAATGCAGCCATCAGTAATGGTTTAATACCAGGGTCTCTCCTAAGTGGAATGCAGCAATCAGTAATGGTTTAATACCAGGGTCTCTCCTAAGTGGAATGCAATCAATAATGGTTTAATACCAGGGTTTGGAATGCAGCAATCAGTAATGGGGCCTCTCCTAAGTGGAATGCAGCAATCAGTAATGGTTTTCATTATTGGTTTATTGGTTTAATACCAGGGCCTCTCCTAAGTGGAATGCAGCCATCATTATTGGTTTAATACCAGGGTCTCTCCTAAGTGGAATGCATCCATCAGTAATGGTTTAATACCAGGACCTCTCCTAAGTGGAATGCATCCATCAGTAATGGTTTAATACCAGGGCCTCTCCTAAGTGGAATGCAGCCATCAGTAATGGTTTTGAATACATGTGCTTTTCCTGCTATGACATGTTAACATCTCTGCCGTGAAAAAGGTCTATACAGCTTTCTGCATTTGTATCTGTTTCTCACAGTATTTCTCATCTTCTCTCCTCTTCTGTCCTTTTATCCTCTCTTCTCCCTTCTCTCCTTCTCTCTTTCCTCTATTTCCACTTATTCGGCCCCATTCTTTTCACGCAATATATTTCACATCTCATCTCAGCTAGATTGATGCTTTTTCGTTCTACGCAGTGTATATCTGATAATAATGAAAATATTTCTTCTTTCAGCCTTATCAACTTTCATCTTTAACAGTATTACAGTATTAATTTGTTTCATATTTCTGCATATGTGAGTCATTATCAGTTAGAAAATCTACTCAGACCTCACAATGTTCTACATATTTGTCATTATTCAACCTTTAAAGCAAACTGTTCAGTTTAGCATAAACTTTTAACTTTTTAATGAAATTCATCCACAAAATATCCATAGTTATATATCAACCGTTTTTGCGCAGCATGGTCTCTCAATTCTACATCACTTCTCTAGTAGTGCCACTCAACTACCACTTTTCATGTATGGTTAAGTTTTTCAAAAGTTTGCAAAGAAATTGGTTGTTTTCCTCAAGTGTAGTTTCTCTGCTCAATTTTCAAATAGATAATTGTTTTCAGTTTCAGCCCAAAATATTTCTCCTGTTCTATGGAACATTCAGCATCCAAATCAGTGATTGTCTCATTTGTACAGTTGGTTCTTGAGCAGCTGTACCTTGGTTGAGAGTCTGCAAGCATCCATTTGAAGGAAGAACTTTTGAAGTACTTCAAAGAAGGCTTTCAGTCTGTTAGGATAACTGTCGGCACATGCAGAGGCAAAGTCTCCCAAGTCGTGAAGAACTTCAACACCCTGAATCACAATTCCAACATTGGTTGGAGGAGTGGTGGTATCACCTCCCTTAACATCGATGCTGTAGATACCAAAGGTGACTTCTCAAGCTCCCTCTCAACAGCTGTACCATCGGCTTTCCAAGGAGAAAACAATTACGTATTTTCAACTTTTTTTTCCTACTTTGGCTGGTCCCATCGGCTTATAGTCAGGTTTATATCAAAAAAGGATTTAAATGAGTTAATTCATACTACAGTCTACAGTCTACGCGAGAGGGCGCTCTAGGCTTGTGACAACTAGAACGCTCCTCCTAAAGACAACTGAGAAAGAAAAGAGATAACAAACTGCAGGTAGTAAAATATGCAGCAAAAAAAAACGGTAATCGAGCAGCAGAAAGAGAGTTTGAAATGAGGGAGAAACTTATGAGGGAGACTGGCGAAAAGGTGACTCTTACTGCAATGAAGAAAACAAAGAAAGCTAATCGGCTAATCACGGGCTGAAAGCTAGATGGCCAGAGGTGGAGGAACGAGTCGGGAGGGGCTCGTTCACGGTGCAGTTACGTCTCCACGCCTTTTAATACATCCATGCTCCACGCCCTGGTAGCTAGTTGTTCTGTGTGCTATTGTATAGTTCAATAACTGTTAATGTGTTACGTTAACATACCGGACACCTACCATATTCAGCGTATTGTTCTGTGTGCTATTGTGTAGTTGAATAACTCTTGTATTTATATTCTAAATAAATGCGACTTATAGTCCGGTGCGACTTATATATTTTTTTTTCATCTTCATGACGCATTTTTTGACTGATGCGACTTATACTCCGGAGCGACTTATAGTCCGAAAAATACGGTATATTAGAAAATGTTTTACCTATGCAATTTTCACAACACTCACTAATAGATAAACCGGCCTCAATTGTTTGAGTGATCAGTGCTGTATGTTGAGAAGCAAACTTCTGTTTCTCATTCCAAATATCCAAAATATATATATGTGATCCCTAAACACAGCTACATTGATTGATCTGTGTTTACATTCAGAGGTGGCTGCAAATAAAACATAATTTGAAAGAAGCACAAGAGGCAACTATCAAAACCCAACTTCATAGCCTACTCATAAGGCTGCATTCACAGATACTATCTAGTCAGTCAGATTCACTAGTCAACATCAATTTATAATTCCATAATATTTTCTACCAACAGCAAAACATACCTGTGTCATTGGGGCCATAATGATCCTGATTTTCCTCCCTGCAGAGTCTCCTTTGTTCAACACTTTCATGAGCTGCTCAGTGCGTTGGTCAAGTTGTGTAGGGAACTTTGAGAGAAGGGGAGTAGTAGTAGTAAGACAAATTCTGCCTCCATCTGAAAACATGTCCACAAACACAAATTATATTAATGGTACCTACTAAAACAGTCAATATTCATTATTTTAGTAATACCTCATAAAAAGGTTTTTCTATTTTCTGCCATAACGTACCACATCAAAGCTCCGCAGTCCAGCTATAACACATCAATACGGAGGGAGTTGACAAAGGCTATCCCAGACAGGACCTGAAATTCAACAGATTAACAGAAGCCATCAACTACTGAAATGCATTACTTGCATTTAAGAGAGCTCTATACCTTAAAAAAAAAAAAAAAATCTATTCAGAACAAGATAATGAAGCTGTCATCTAATAAATGTTCCTAAAAATATGCAAAAGACGATTTGCAGTAACTAGATATCTAGTTACGATCTTACCTTTTTTTTGAGTAGGTCTTATCCAGCCAGGAGGACAAATCATCAACGAAGCAATTTTTCAGGATCTGAAATTTTGCAACATAATGATTAGTAAAAGAGACAAATAAGCGTATAAAGATGTTAACAGATCAATTATTGGGGCACATTTTACATGGTTCTTAAAGCAACACTATGCAACTTTTAGCTGCAGCTGTAGTTCCAATTAGTGATGCTCAAATGAAGCTTCGCGAACCAGTGTCTTTACTTTCTGAGCTCACTAGATGGTGCGCTCTGTTCAAAGAAAAAGGTTAAATGAATGGCAATTCAATGGGTTTTCAAACCCTTTGTTGAACGAGAGCACCATCTAGTGAGCTCAGAAAGTAAAGACACTGGTTCGCGAAGCTTCATTTGACCATCACTAGTTCCAATGAGACAACCAGTAGGGGGAGTGGAGGGTAGCGCGAGCTGTAGTTCCT
Source organism: Perca flavescens (assembly GCF_004354835.1). Classification (NCBI taxonomy): domain Eukaryota; kingdom Metazoa; phylum Chordata; class Actinopteri; order Perciformes; family Percidae; genus Perca; species Perca flavescens. The sequence continues at coordinate 43,182,360 of NC_041332.1, read as the reverse complement.
ATGAGACAACCAGTAGGGGGAGTGGAGGGTAGCGCGAGCTGTAGTTCCAATGAGACAACCAGTAGGGGGAGTGGAGGTACAGCGCGAGCTGTAGTTACATAGTGTTGCTGAGCTACAATATGACAAAAATGTCCTTAAAGCTTGCTTTTACATAATTCCTTAGCATGACTTTCACACACTCAACCCGATTAAAACACAATGAAAAAATAACTAATGATTTGGCTGGGCGGGGGTGGGGTAGGATTATATAATTTATACTCTAAATAAAAGTAAACTTTCAAATTCACCACAAATAAGTGGATGGGTCCTGCCCAACTGCTTTGAAACTAAACATGAGTAATATGCAGTGTTGCAGCTAACCATACCTCAGGTCCACAAATGGGCACCTTTTCTGTTGTTTCTGTATTAGCTAAATGCAGAAAGTTGCGACCCCGAACGTCATTTATCTTGTTGTTCACCCTCTCCCTCACTCGAGCTGACCGGAGCTAACGGCTAACCTGAGCTAATTACATTGGGCCACCAGCACTAAATTAAAGTTTAGAAACACTACACACGTTAGCTATAGCTAAGCGGCACCCTGCTGGATAAAAACATAGACAGTATGGATAAACAGCTAACCGACCTGGGTCATACAGCTAACGTTAGCTAGCTAGCTAAGTTTCAATAGCAAACATGTTGAAGATGGTAGCTGGTGTTTTATATTGCCGTCTTCAGGATGTAACAAGTATTGCAATCCTAATTCACTTAAATTAAATATTTTTGGTTTTATCAACACATTCATATTTTTTACAGGTAACAATAGACACAATTACATTGACTTTATTTGAAATTAACATTTTAACCTAACAAATACATTTATTTTAAGTAAACTGAACATTAAACAACTATTTAAAGTGCACAACACCCCTGATTCAGTTTTTTGAGTGTGAATGCTGCGGTCTCAGCCTGGCAACCTCCGTGAACTTCGAGTCTGGGCAGGAGGGGGCGGGGGAAACGACTCTCCAGTATTTTGAATTGGTAGTGCAGTAACTATTTTAACCGCTAGCTGTCAGTATTACATACAATATTACATATTGCACCTTTAAGGAAACGTGTTAAGTTGAAATACCTTTCTGACAACATTGCTAATGTCAGTATTTTCTCCTTTTGAAATTTCCGTTCCGTGACGTAATCTCTGTTTGTGTTTTGGCCTGTGTGATGTTATTAACTGCCCAGTTTGACAGGCAGGCCGGGTTGCCAGATATACCTGTAAAAAGGTAAACCCAGCGTGCTACAGCTGTCACGTTAGTACAGCCATGAAAGCAGGTTGCGTGACCAGAGACATAACAAACCCCGGGTAAATATTAGTGCTGCCGCGATTAGTCAACTTAATCAACCGTTAAAATAAGTCGACAGCAATTTTGTTAGTCGACGTGTCGTTTTACTAGTGACCGCCTATTTCTTTTTGGTCTCTGGTCTCAAATGGCTCACTGTAATTCACCTCCACACCAGTCTGTGCACTGTGCGCGCCCTGCTGGTTAATCTGCAGGGGCAGATTAAGGTGGCCAGGGGCCCCTAGGCTGCTCTTTGTGTGAGCCCCCTCCCCCCCTTAATCATTGTGCTTTACTGGAAAAATGTATTTAGTGCCATACATGGTCCACATGCAAATAAGTTGAACTGACACACACACACACACACCAATTACCAACACACCACATAGGTAAAATGAGAAAACTACATAATAAAACATCAAACTAACATCAACAGAGATGTAAGCAGTGGCGGTGCGTGGCAAATTTGACCACGGAAGTGTAAGAAATAAAAATAATCAGTCAAGCTGGCTATGCTTTATGAGGATACAAATCATAGTTGAATTATAGTTGTGTGTTTAGTGGAAGAGCACTGTGACAGCTTAGTCATGCAAAGTGAGAAAAGGATACTGTTGTACTGTTGTACAGCAGCACTGTATGACGGTGGTCAGAAAGCAACAAGAGTGCAGCAACAAAGTTAATATCAGTTTGATATCAGTTTGACCATGAGAATAAGTTACTCCTCAACCTGTGACAGGCAACAGTGGCGCATTGTTCTTTCTGACCATCAGCATAGCTAAAGTCTGCCTAACAGCTGATGAAGAGGGCGTGTGCCAAAAGACTGGGACCAGTCTGTGCACCAACCAGGGGACGCTAAGTCTAAACCATGGTACTCCTCCAACTTTTAATAAACAAATCAAAATGCTCTTAGAGACTGATATATGAATTCATGTATAAGCCAGAAAATTCAGTCTGATGAGAGAAGCCTGTGTGCCTGCTTGACTCGGACCCGTGTACACGTTTATGCTCTTATGATTTTACTTAAATAAATACTTGTTAAACTTTTAAATCCTCTCCTTGCCTACTTAGTGGATTCTGAAACACGACAAAGTGGTGATCCTGACGTGATCCACAAAGTGGCGCCAGAGGACTTTCCCCTGAATTGAGCAGACAGGACGGACTCCAGTTTTTCCTTCACTCAAAACAGCGCGCTGTCAAAAATAAGGTAAGCAGAGACCTGTTAATGTCTAACTTCTGCACATTGAGCATAACCAAATTTTTGAGTGAAGAAGAACAAGAGTGCCGTTGGTAAATTGAATGAAATCTTAAGAGTATAAAAGAAAACTAAACAGTAAAACGAAATTGCAAAATAAGAACTGTTAACAAAAGAAAGTAAAAACTGTTAACCTGGGAGTTGGGCAACAAAAAAAAATCTAAAAGCCTGTAAAAAGCTTCTGGTCTACTGTGACCTGGGAGTTGGGCAACAAAAAATAAATCTAAATTAGCCTGTAAAAAGCTTCTGGTCTACTGTGACCTGGGAGTTGGGCAACAAAAAATAAATCTAAATTAGCCTGTAAAAAGCTTCTGGTCTACTGTGACCTGGGAGTTGGGCGACAAAAATTAAATCTAAATTAGACCTGTAAAAAGCTCTTGGTTCATTGAAATCGGAGAGTTGGGCAAAACTAAAATCAAAGAGGTAAACCTTCGAAGGTTCAATGGTCTGACGAGACCTATAAATTGGCTATAAGAGACTCGTAAAAAGCTTTTGATCTACAACTGGTCTGAAAGTTGAGTACATTGGGTGAAATAAAACCGTAAAAAGCTCTTGGTTAGAAAAATCGGAGAGTTGGTTTAATTTGACTTAATTAGAGGAATCTCAGTCTGTTGGTTGGTAGATACTGTAAAAAGCCAATGGTTGGTTATTCAATCGGTTGGTTGGTAGATACTGTAAAAAGCCAATGATTGTGAATTCACCGTAAAAAGCTCTTGGTTAGAAAAATCGGAGAGTTGGTTTAATTTGACTTAATTAGAGGAATCTCAGTCGGTTGGTTGGTAGATACTGTAAAAAGCCAATGGTTGGTTATTCAATCGGTTGGTTGGTAGATACTGTAAAAAGCCAATGATTGTGAATTCACCGTAAAAAGCTCTTGGTTAGAAAAATCTGAGAGTTGGTTTAATTTGACTTAATTAGAGGAATCTCAGTCGGTTGGTTGGTAGATACTGTAAAAAGCCAATGGTTGGTTATTCAATCGGTTGGTTGGTAGATACTGTAAAAAGCCAATGATTGTGAATTCAATGCAATGACAGAAAACGTTTTACATTTCGATACGGAAGCAGAAGTATATTGTGAAGAGAATAAAATTACTAGAGCACTGTTTGATTTTGAGGTATACTGTGAAGAGGATAAGATTAATAAGGCACAGCTTGAAGTAGAAACAATTACTAGTGAAGGTTCATTGTGTGAAGTGTCCGAACGGACAGGAGAGAATACTTTAGGAAAAGAGTGAAACAGTAATAGGTAGTGGTGACGAAGTGAGTTTAGAGCTAGACTCAGATTTTGAGAGCAACATACAGCAGGACAAGAGACAGACTGACGTTACAGAGTCAAATTGACACTTTGAAAAGCAGAGACAATTGTTTGTTGAAAATATATACGGTTTCTTATATATAGTTGTAGTTATATATGTTTCGGGTGCTGTTGGGAACTGTATCATGGCATAAAGAAGTGAAAGATTGTGCATACAGTGATGAAATGGAAGAACTGAAAGCTTTTCTGTTGGTGAAACTGGGGAAGAAAGCACCGGGGGGGCAGCAGAAACAATGGGTTGAGACAGGGAAAAAGATACTCTGTAAGTGGGAAAAGGAAGGACTGTTGGCAGACATAGGGAGAGATGAGAGTGTATTGAGAACTTTGAATATCAGAGCAGAGAGTCAGGCACGAGTGGCAGACACAGAATGGGAAGAAAAAGGGAGTAGTAGGTGGGGTCCTGCATGGGGGCGTAAACAAAAGAAAGCCGTGGAGAAAGATATCACAAGCGGCTTGACTGAACTGCTGGGTAAACTGAAAAGGAAAAATTATAAGTTGGCAACATCTGGTGGCACAACTGAAGTAGTACCAGAAAAGACTAATAATAACCCAACCACAGCCACTGCCAGCATGTACCCTTCCCTGCCACAACCAACAGCACCTCCATCCTACGAGGCTATAACAGTGGTTCAAGCTCCTGTGGTGCCAGTAAAGAGAGGTGTACTGGAAGTGAATGGAGGAGTTCTGGATCTGGTCACCCCAAACACAACGACCTGGCAAATCTGGTGAAATGCACAGCCGACCTGACTGACACAGTTGACAAACTAGAAAATCAAATGCAAAACACCAGAGCAGAAATGAGCCAGCTCAAGGGGGAATCCATGGTTGGGACACAGTCACCATCAGGCCAAGAACCCCCAGGACCATCCACTGCATCACTCCAACTGCCACCATCACAATCAACGCCTCAACTCCTGCCCCAACCTCGGTCCCAGAGCACTCCTAGAGGGGGTCTGCAAGTGAGACCACCTCCTTTTGATCCATTTGTAAATGAGTATGCCCCCTCAGATAAAGTCTCCAAACACTCTGACTACACCTTCTCCAGCCACACCTCAGCGGTTAGCTTGAAGGAATCAGGAACTGACGTATCCTCTACTGACGATGAAGATGAAAAGCAGCACAGAATTATAAAACACTTCACCAAAAGGGGTCCCCCACACGATGGAGCCATGCAGAAACTGCAGCTGCAAGGTGTGTTTGAAGGAGAAGCAAAGGTCATGGATGAAGCAAGAAGAGAATATGACCTTAGAGACAGACCCAAAAAAGGGGGGACCGGAGCTTTCCCTATTATGGAACACCCCTCAACCAACTTTGGAGTGTATGTGCCATTTAAACACAGAGATCTGGAGGGGTTACTGGATGACCTCCCGCCAATCACCGAGGGAGCTGGACCATGTTGGCATCTTGATGTTTCTGTCAAGAACGGACATGTTCATGCCGCTCTTTTCCAGAAAAAAGGGGGAGACAGGTTAGTGCTAACCTACCACAGCTCGAAATTGGACACTATTGAACAAGGACAAACATCCTGTGCTCAACATCTGGCTGCACTATCGAAAGCTGTCCAAAAAACTACCCACCTGGTCATGCATCACCCATTGCAGATCCACACGGACCACGGAGTGACCGCATTCCTGCAGAGCAATGCATTCACGTTAAGTACTGAACGAAAACTGAAAATACAGAAGGAGCTGAGACAACCCCACATCACTTTTGTAACCTCAGCCATCAATTTGGAAGACAAAATGGGACACGGAAAACCCCACAGCTGTGAAGAAGTGGCAGCACAAGAACTGAAACTCAGGCCAGACCTGAAAAACGAACCCGTGCCAGATGCACAACATTGGCTGTACACAGATGGATGCTGCTACAAAGGAGAAAATGGAAATGTGGCTGCTTATGCGGTGATGGAACAACACGCAGACGGTACACACACCGAAGTGGACTCAGGAATAATACCACAACCTGCATCAGCACAAATGGCTGAAATATGGGCACTCACAAAAGCACTGCAGTGGTCAGAAGGGAAAAGGGTCAATATCTACACAGACTCAGCATACGCACATGGAGCGGTGCATATAGATGGACCACAATGGCAGAAGAGGAATTTCCTGACCACCAGCAAGACTCCTGTCAAGCACAAGGATCAACTGGTAACCCTACTGGAAGCAGTAAAAGCGCCAGTAGCAGTGGCAATAATGAAGTGCAAAGGACTTGACAAAGCAGACACAAGGGTGGCAAAAGGAAATGAAGATGCAGACCAAAGAGCCAAAGAAGTTGGAAGGTACACTCCCAGACAAATGACACTGCAACCAGAGGGAGGACCAACAGAACTAACCACAGAAAATATAAAAGACATCCAAGAAGAGGCTGGACCATATGAACATTCAGAATGGCAGAGAAAAGGAGCATGCAAGGATAAAGACGGCATTTGGAGGTCACACACTGGACACATAGTGGCTCCGGCAAAGCTATGTCGACTATTGTTCCCAACCATGCACGGACCCACCCATGAGGGAACCAGAAGAACCCTTACAAACATGAAAGAACTATGGTGGCACCCATGGATGTCAGACAACATCACCAACTTTGTGGAAGAATGTGACACATGCAACAAACACAATAACAAGAAACCATTCAAGGCCCCAGCAGGAAAATTCCCTGTGCCTACAGCCCCCTTTCAAGACATCACCATGGATTTCACAGATATGGGGCCAGAGAACAGAGTAGGGGGTAAAAGGTATCTCCTTGTAATGGTAGACAGATTCACAAAATGGGTTGAAGCGATGCCAAGTAAAGATGAAACGGCACAGACAGTTGTAAAATGGCTGAAAAATGAACTAGTACCCAGATATGGCGTACCACGCACAATAAGATCAGACAATGGATCTTATTTTGCTAACAAACATCTACAGAAAGTAGAAGAGGCATTAGGGATCATACACAGATATGGGTCAGTTTATCATCCACAATCACAGGGATTAGTGGAGAGGGCCAACCAGACACTGAAAATAAAAATTGCTAAAGCATGTGAAGGTACAAAGCTAACATGGGTAGAAGCACTGCCGTTAGCTCTTATGTCCATGCGCAGTTCCCCAGGATCTGACACACACTTATCTCCTCATGAGTTACTGACTGGAAGAAAAATGCCAGGCCCACCCAGGGATGGAGGTCATATGCCATCCCTGCATGTGTGTAAACAAGAATATGATGACTACATGAAGACATTGACCAGTCTTACTTCAGTTTTATCTGAACAGGTCGCCAGAGCACAGACCCCGGGAGAAGAGGAGCCCCGGAGCAGTGTCAAGGTAGGTGACTGGGTGCGAGTGAAAGTCCACAAGAGAAAGTGGACCGAGCCCAGGTGGCTTGGACCGTACGAAGTGAGGGAGGTTACCTCACACTCTGTCCAAGTAAAAGGCAAGGCAGGAGCTGCTTGGCACCACCTGACACATTGTGCCCCAGCACCTACACCTTCCCGTGATTTGAGGGAAGTTAGAGCTGATTTGATCAACAATGCCGCTCCCGTTCAAACTTAGGCAATCAGGCCAAGGGAGTGAACCCAGACAAAAATACTACTATGGATGCACATGGAAGGTCTGGGTAGGAATGCTAATATCTACAGCCATACTCGTTATGTTGTTATTTTGGTTCATAGATACCAAATATGACAGAGGAAGAAGGGAGGTTCAGGTGACTAGAACAAAGGGACAGATCACATTGTCATTTATTAGGGGACACACAAACACAGCCCTATTAGACCTATGCGACATAGTGCCATGCACCACCAAAGACAGAAGAGAGGAAGTCATATACATATGCGTCACGACCAACTCAGACAAGTGGTGTAGCAGTTGGAAGTGTGCCATAGCTAACACAGGCTCAGATTGGGGAAATGTGGGATGTGAACCATATGATACAATGCACCTTACGATAACACATAGGGACCTGAAATCCAGACTGAGTGTAGGTAGAAAGCAGGAAGGACGATGCCAGTAACAGAAATGTAATCCTATATATGTGACGTTGAAGGATCCAAAACCAGAGGATGCAGGGACTTATGTTATGGGATTGTATGCTGAAGGAAAGATCCATTAGGACAGTTCATCATTCGAGTCACAGACCCATGGAGTAATAGTACACCGTCCACATCCATTACTGCCCAGGTTGACCTTAATGAACACAGGTATGGGTGTCCTGAAAGACTCTAAAGGGCCATTAGTAAAATATTTGAACCTAGAGGACTTTACCATTGAGGAAAGGTTGGAGATGGAAACTGGTTTCACACCCTCAGGTAACACGTGGCTCAAAATGATGAAATATACTGCTAGAACGCATAAAATGTCTGACTGTGTTATCTGTGCTAAAGCAAGACCTCATTTGGGGACAGTACCATTCCCACTCTCACCTGTGGATGACCTTATTGGTTATAATTGTATGTTAAGTCTTTACAGTGATGTGACCATGGAAAGTGATGTCTGCAGGACCCTGTCTCTCCCAGAGTGCGTGCAATACAACCGCCTCCAGGAGTGGTCGCCTACCCTGGTAACTATACTTGCATCACACAACCCAACAGCTCTACCATGAATGTGGGACACCTACCTAAGAAGTTTTGTATGTACACCTACAACACATCTTCGTTCGTTCCCAATGTCACACAGTCGAAGTTTAACAATCAGAGTAAGGGACTCGCTGATGTCTGGTGGATGTGTGGGACACAGCCACGCCTTAGACCATCCTTACCTGCTAAATGGTGGGGGAACCTGCGCCTTAGTGTCCCTATTACTGCCGATTACCATGCTTCCTATTAGCGCAGGGAAGCTAGAGGAGACAGTACAGTCTACCTACCACAAACATTCCTTGAAGAGGGCTAAAAGAGACACTGACTTGGGTTTTGGTACATGGGGAGATCCAAGCACCCCGTTCGGGTCTATAGATAGTAGGGTGTATATAGATGCAATTGGAATACCAAGGGGTGTACCAGAGGAGTTCAAAGCTCAGAATCAGATAGCAAAGGGTTTTGAGTCTATACTGCCCTGGATAACTACAAACAAGAATGTGGACTGGATAAATTATATATACTACAATCAGCAGAGGTTTTTGAACTGGACTAGGGATGGCCTGAGGGGTGTGTCTGAACAATTAGCCGCCTCCTCACTTATGGCATTTCAGAACCGTATGGCACTGGACATGTTGTTGGCAGAAAAAGGGGGTGTGTGCAACATGTTTGGAGATGCTTGTTGTACATTTATTCCCAATAATACTGCCCCGGATGGTAGCATCACTAGAGCCTTGGAGGGGTTGACCTCTCTAGCCAATGAACTAGCAGAGAACTCGGGTGTGGCTGAAAACCCCATCACCAGTTGGCTGGAGTACATTTTTGGCAAATACAAAGCAATTGTGCTCTCCATGCTTATGTCCGTGGCAGTGTTTGTGGGCATATTGGTGTGTTGTGGATGCTGTTGCATCCCTTGTTGTCGCACTCTGGTGAACAGATGGATTGATGTGGTTCTGACCAAAAAAGATCCCCAGAAAGATGCTCCTCCAGCCTACTCCATGCCCTTGTTGGGAATGGAGGATGGTGATGAGACTGATTCGGACAATGAAGGAAGTGAATCACCAATGTAAAGCTATGCTATATTAATCTTGCTTCTTCTTCCCCTAGTGCGGACAATTATTTACCAGTTTGAGGGCCATATAATCCTAAACTTAGTAGTATTCACACCTGAGGTGTGAAAAGGGGGATCTGTAAGAAATAAAAATAATCAGTCAAGCTGGCTATGCTTTATGAGGATACAAATCATAGTTGAATTATAGTTGTGTGTTTAGTGGAAGAGCACTGTGACAGCTTAGTCATGCAAAGTGAGAAAAGGATACTGTTGTACTGTTGTACAGCAGCACTGTATGACGGTGGTCAGAAAGCAACAAGAGTGCAGCAACAAAGTTAATATCAGTTTGATATCAGTTTGACCATGAGAATAAGTTACTCCTCAACCTGTGACAGGCAACAGCGGCGCATTGTTCTTTCTGACCATCAGCATAGCTAAAGTCTGCCTAACAGCTGATGAAGAGGGCGTGTGCCAAAAGACTGGGACAAGTCTGTGCACCAACCAGGGGACGCTAAGTCTAAACCATGGTACTCCTCCAACTTTTAATAAACAAATCAAAATGCTCTTAGAGACTGATATATGAATTCATGTATAAGCCAGAAAATTCAGTCTGATGAGAGAAGCCTGTGTTATCGCTATTCAACCAAGATACATTTATTTCATACCCGTACTGTCAAGATGAAGACAAAATATCTCTATTTATTAAAGCAAAGGCACTTCGTGGTGTCAAAACAGTACTAAGGCTTTGGTAATAAAACTGGAACACAGGTACACGCTCCACAAGCGAAAAAACAAAAACAAGAACAAGAATAAAGTCCAAAATCCAAGACAGAACAGACCAGGCACGGGTAACGCAGGATATCAGCACAAAGCTACGACAATGGTACAGAATATGTATGGCTACTACAAGCTCAAACACTGAGCCACAAAACACAAGGGTATAAAACACGCCACTGAATTATATTAAATCAAATCAAAGTAAAGCCAGTCAGTCCTGACATAAACACTGAAATAGAGAAATGCAGCCTTAAGTTTTTGTAGCACAGCAATAGCAAATTAAAGGCATGAAGATATTAGGCCTGAGTGTTAAGATGGGCCTAATAATTTTATAACAATACGGTAGGATAATTAAAAATCGGTGTGACCGCATTCTGGTTTTCCAATACGTAGGCTAAGTAGGCTTTACACAAGTGTAACAAAAACACAATTATCTCCAATAATTCGCATGAACTTCCAGTTGAACTGTTACTGAACAGTTGATAAATCATGCCAATTTACTGCACGGCGGCAGCATAATAATAAACCAGCATTATTACCTTGTGTTGCAGTCATAACACTAAAAAGAAATCCTCATCTCCAAAACATCTAGCAGGAAAAGTGTGACCACGAGGCTGGCAGCACTGAGTTGACGTTGATGTTCCCTCTGCGGCTAGCCTGGTGCTGCTAGCTTGGTTTACAAGATTAGCTCCCTCGTCGTCTGTTGCTAGCAGGGTCGCTACTTCATTCAGTTACAGTTCCTGAGTTTTCTGCCTCCGGTCCTTTACGCTTTTTAGCTTGTGGTTAATCCATAAAGAAATCCAAAATGAGCTTTTGTGCCATGGCTAGCTAGCTAACTTCTGTACTGTTGACCAGCCAGGAAAGTTTCCACAACTATCTTCACCACTCATGAATGAGCGTCAGAGGTGCACGGCGACTCGCTCGCTTCAGTTGTAGCTCAAAAGCAAGTTATAGTGAAGTCATTTTTAACAAGAAACTCAAGATCACCATCCATTGTGTAAACCTGTTGTTAACTGACTGTTAGCTCAGCTGACGCCAGTCGGCACCGCTGAGTAGTAGCGTACTGTTACCATAGTTACGCATCTGTCTGAGGCATGTGATTGGTGAGAAGCCAGGTTCAACCTGGCTTCCCTGGTTTTTTTATTTATGATAAATTGACCATTCAATGTCGAGCTTGGTCAAACCTAGCTTCAATCTGATTGGCTGAAAATATTATTTTTTTTCTCTAAGGGAGGCCAGGAAAAGCTGGCCTCCTTTGAGCGTTTTGGCCACTAGACAGAGCCATAGACAGTATATAATGGACCAATAGACCCCGTTGCTCTGGACGGAGACCAGTTAAGGATATTAGAAGCACTTTTCCGGTGATCTCTTGCTTTACTGCGCAGCCTCCAACTGACAGAGACAACGTAAATGTGACGTGAACAACGTGTCTGAAAGTTGTAAGTCTTCTGGTAGCTGTGACAAGAGAAATCTCAATCATTCCCAATCTTACAGAGACGGAGAGCGTAGGTATATGTAAGGAGATAACATAAGCACAGGCTAATTATAACATGCTAGTTGACATTAGTAAATAAACCTAAACAGCTAATGTAAGTCAAAACTGCCTGCGAGCTTCTCCTGTACCATACGGTAATTCCTCTACTGTGTGACAGTAAGTCTCGTGGTTATGACAAACTGCTTTTTTTTTACAAAACGCGTCTGCTACGGAGCCATAACGTGAGGTACAAGGTAATGGAGCCTTTTATACATTGTTGTGTTTCTTTAGAAATAAACAATGGACAAATAGAGTCTTTAAACGACAGATGTAAAGTTATTCGCAGTCAAGTGACGTAAAAAAAAAAATGGCGGTCAGCGGAATGCTAACAAGAGGTGATTTTTACAACAAAACGCATCGGAGGTTTGCCTACAGAGCTTACCCCCTTGGACAGAGCCCAGACAGGACTGCACCACACACACAGTGAGGCTCTACCAGCTATAGAAGAAAATGATAATGGAATGTTTTGATTAGGGGGAGTTAAAAATCCATTCCATCCATCCATTGTCCGTGTTTCTCCAGCAGGGGGATTTTTTTTTAAACAATGGACAAATAGGGAGAGGGGTTACCTTTAAACGCTTCAGATGTAAAGTTATTTCAGCCGCTTGTACCCTGGATCTCGTTCTTTCGGTCATGACCCAAATGACCATAAAAAAGGGGCGTAGATCAGCTTTGCGGAATGCTAATTGAAGCAAGGTGACCAATCGCTCCATTGTCGCGAACACAACCCCAAGGTAAAATGACTCATTCCTACCTGGAGAAGGCATTCCATCGGAGGTTTGAACCATTCAGATTTGAAGGTGCTGATCCTCATCCCAACCGCTTACTCGGTTTGCGAACCGATCCAGTGAGTTGAAGGGACAGAGCCATCAGACAGGACTGCAGCCCACCAAACACACAGTGATCCTGTCCATAAATACTACAAACAGGATTGGTGACAAAGCGCAGCCCTGGCGGAGGCCAACCCTCACCTGAAACGAGTCCGACTTACTACCGAGAACCCGGACACAGCTCTCGCTTTGGTTGTACAGAGATTGATGGCCCTGAGAAGAAGCACCTCCCACAGTAAAATGATAATGGAATGTTTCCCAGGCTCCCCTCCAGGATTAGGGGAGCTGGTCCGTTGTTCCACGACCAGGACGGTTATAATTCCTCCTCAACCCGAGGTTCGACTAAAAATATAAAACCAGGGATAATTTAAAATATTGGCACGGTTAAAAAATAAAATATAATTTAAAAATTATAAAATTATAACATTTATCGTAAACATTTTTTTTATTTTATTTAAAAATAAAATTTATTTAATATTTTAAATTATGTTTTATATTTTCATGGGGAGGCCAGGCTTCCTTTGGCCTCCTAGAGAAACCGCCACTGGATGTAAGTGGAAAGAATACCAGATATTATCCTCTGCCACCACAGCACCAAACAATTACAGTGGAAATGTAACTATAAACAGCAAAGCAGCAGAATTCCCTGGATTCACAGTTCAACAGCAAGCTGGTAATCACTTTTATCTTTATAAACCAACAGGTAGGCTACAGCATCTGCAGCAGTGCAGAACACCTGGTTTTACTGAGGCAAAATCACAACATCACTACCAGTGGTGGAAGAAGTATTCAGATCTTTTACTTCAGTAGAAGTACTAATACCATACTGTCCTGCATTGAAAATGTTACTTAAGTAAAAGTATGTAGGTATCATCAGGTAAATGTACTTGAAATATTAAAAGTGAAAGTACTGAATGTCGAAAAATCCTCACAAACCAAAACAGTTCTTTCAATCAACTGTTTAATGATCTCAGCTGGACTTGTAGGCCAAAATATTGTTGGCTAGTTTACTTTAGAATCAAACATCGTATTTTATAAACTACATGTGTGTTGTGTGCAGAAATCTTAACGTGTAAAGTAACTAGTAACTAAAGCTGTAACAGATGAATGTAGTGGAGTATGGAGGAAATATTTATTCATAATTCAAATTGAAAGTCCAAAGAGAAATTGAAAGTCCAAAGAGAAAACAAAGCGAGATGAAATTAAAAGTATTATTATTTATTTTTAAATTTTCCATTTGGCTTTGGCTGTTTAATTTAATATTTGGCTTTTGAATTTCAATTTAACATTGGCTTTTCATTTTCATTTAATATTTGACTTTTGCATTGCCATTTAACATTGCCTTTTCATTTGGACTTGACACATGTCAATGTAAATGAGGAGGCGTGGCCCAAAGGCTGGTGGGAGGGTCTGAAACCAAAGAGGTGCAGAGGCACCTTCTGAGCAGCAGGGGGAGCAGACTGCTGAGGAGCACACTGTTAAGCATCTGTCTGCAGATTCACCACTAGGCTGGCTCTGGTTTCACATGATAGAAAATGATGATGGAGGCTAAACACAAACCACATTTCATGCTACAACAGTGAAGTTTTCATGTAGTTACTATAATTGGGCCCGTGTTAGTGAGGACTAGATTAGGACTGGATTTAAAGCTGATTCTGGTTCCCAACTTCGCCCCAGGTGTGTCTGTTTAAAACACGACTCAGACAACTTTTCAATCTCGAGGACGCACACACACAATCTCAACCGGATAGTCATCGTCCGAACTGCGACCTCTCCTTTTTCTTTCTCTCACTTTTTTCTCCGGGTGGTGCGCGCGGTGTGAGGTGCGTGTCCGCGCTATTCTCCAACATGGAGCCTCCTCACAACTATCACTCCTGATTGACGGCCTTTTGTACAGCCCGTGTAGGCTACTTTTTCAGACTTCCAGCTAACAGCGGTGTCTGTGAGCATCACTGGCCGGCCAGCAGGGAGGAGATCCCGGCCGCCACCAGCTGGCTGTCCCGTCAGACTGAAGCTTCTGACAACATCGGAGAAAATGTGCAGTTGGCCATCAACGTTTGTAAAACTTCCCATATTCAAACTCTACACAGTTCATTTATCGCATAAAAAAGACTCAGAAGTGAATTCAGTGGTGAAAAATTTGTTGGAAATTGTAAAAAGTTTTCAGTTGTTTGCTGCTGCTACTACGGCAAACTCCCGATCTAGATTATAGAATCGATATTTTTTTTTTATAATTTCCATCTGAACTAGTAACTAAAAACTAAAGCTGTAACAGATGAATGTAGTGGAGTAACTAAAATACAATATTTCTCTCTGAAATGTAGCGGAGTAGAAGTAGAAAGTGGCATGAAAAAAAAAAAGACTCAAGACTCAACATTTGGACTTAAGTACAGTACTAGAGTACATATGTTACATTCCACCACTGATCATTACTGAGACACAAACCACTGTGCAATACACTAAACTGTGAATAAAATAGTAAAAAAAAGAAGCAGCAGCACATAACACTGTTATTAACAACAACTAGAAAATGCATTTCCTGCAGAAAATGCGTGGGAATGCTGAATAGCTGAATTGCTAAAGGTAAACTGGATGAATAGCTCAAATCCGTAAGAAGAAGTTGAAGTAGTGAGAATAGTTGAAAAAGTGGAAATTGTTAAAAAGTTCAAAGTTGACGCTAAACTGAATTGTTGGCTATAAAAGTTGAAAAATGACAAAATATGTAGAACATTGTGAGGTCTTTAGCTGAAGCTGAAGAATAGTTGAAAAAGTGGAAATTGGTTCAATAAATATGAATTTCATTGAAAAGTTGAAGAACACCACTAATAAAATATAATATGTAAAATAATTTCTTGAAATACATTTGTAGAAAAGCGGTAAGCTAAACTGTAATACTGTCAAAAGTGGAAGTTTCAATAAATTGACTAAAAAGACTTATTATCAGCCATATCCATTGCATAGAACAAACAAGAGAGAAAGAGAGGGATAGAGAGGAAAGGAGAGAGAGAGAGGGAAAGAAAGATAGAGAAATAGAGAGAGGGGAGGGAGGGAGGGAGAGAGGGAGGGAGAAGGAGGGATGGAGAGAGAAGGAGAGAGAGAGGAAGAGAGAGAAGGGGAGAGAGAGGGGGATGAGAGAGAGAGAGAGGGAAAGACAAAGAGAGAGAGAGAGAAGGAGAGAGAGGGAGAGACAAAGAGAGAGAAAGAGGAGAGAGAGAGAGGGATAGAGAGAGAAAGAGGATAGAGAGGGAGAGAGAGAGGCAAACGGAAAGAAAGAGAGAGAGAGGGAAAGAGAGTGATAGAGAGAGAGAAAGGAAGAGAGGGGGAGGTAGAGACAGGGAGGGAGAAGGAGGGATGGAGAGAGTGAAAGAAAAAAGAGAGAGAGGGAGAGAGAGAGAGAGAGAGACGGAGAGAGGGAGAGAGAGGCAGGTGGAAAAAGAGAGATAGAGAGGGGGAGCGAGAGAAGACAGACAGACAGACCAGAACAAGAGAATAGAAGAGAGAAGGCAGACTAAAGTTCATATTCCTGCCTGTAGTATCTGGGTGTGTATCTGTTGTCATGGTAACGACTGGCCAGTGAATGTTTGTAGTAGTTGAAGTAGTGAGAGTAGTAGAAAAAGTGGAAATCGTTTTGAAAAATGACAAAATATGTAGAACATTGTGAGGTCTGAGAGGGAGAGACAAAGAGAGAGAAAGAGAAGGAAAGAGAGAGAGAGGGGAAGAGAGAGAGATGGAAAGAGAGAGAGAGAAAGAGAGAGAGGGAGAGAGAGGGAAAGAAAGAGATGGAGAGAGAAAGGAAGAGATGGGGGAAGAGAGGAAGGGAGAAAGAGGGATGAAGAGAGGAGAGAGAGAGAGAAAAGAGAGAGAGACAGGGAGAGAGAAAGAGATAGAGAGAGGGGGGGGAGGGAGGGAGGGAGAGAGGGAGGGAGAAGGAGGGATGAGAGAGAAGGAAATAGAGAGAGAGAGGGACAGGGAGAGAGAGAGAGGGGGAGAGAGGGGGGGAGAGAGAGAGAGGGAGAGACAAAGACAGAGAAAGAGAAGAGAGAGAGAGGGAAAGAGAGAGAGGGATAGAGAGAGAAAGAGAGAGAGAGGATAGAGAGGGAGAAAGAGAAGCAAAGGGAAAGAAAGAGTCAGAGAGAGAGAGGGAAAGAGAGTGATAGAGAGAGAGAAAGGAAGAGAGGGGGAGGTAGAGACAGGGAAGGAGAAGGAGGGATGGAGAGAGAGGAAAGAAAAAGAGAGAGAGAGAGGGAGAGAGAGAAAGAGAGAGAGATGGATAGAGAGGGAGAGAGAGGCAGGTGGAAAAAGAGAGATAGAGAGGGGGAGCGAGAGAAGACAGACAGACAGAGCAGAACAAGAGAATAGAAGAGAGAAGGCAGACTAAAGTTCATATTCCTGCCTGTAGTATCTGGGTGTGTATCTGTTGTCATGGTAACAATGGCCAGTGAATGTTTGTAGTAGTTGAAGTAAGTAGAAAAGTGGAAATCATTTTAAGAAGTATGAATTTCATTAAAAAGCTAAAAGTTGACGCTAAACTGAACTGTTGGCTTCAAAAGTTGAAAAATGACAAAATATGTAGAACATTGTGAGGTCTGAGAGGGAGAGACAAAGAGAGAGAAAGAGGAGGAAAGAGAGAGAGAGGGGGATAGAGAGAGAGAGAGAGAGAGGGAAAGAAAGAGATGGAGAGAGAAAGGAAGAGAGTGGGGAAGAGAGGGAAGGAGAAGGAGGGATGAAGAGAGAAGGAGAGAGAGAGAAAAGAGAGAGAGAGACAGGGAGAGAGAAAGAGAGAGATAGAGAGAGAGAGGCAGAGGCAGAGGTAAAGAAAAAGAGACAGAGAGAGAGAGGGAAAGAGAGAGATGGAGGGAGGGAGAGAGACAGAGAGGGAGGGAAGGAGATAGAGAGGGAGTGAGGGAGACAGAAAAGAAAAAGAAGGAGTGAGGGAGGGATACAGACAGAGGGAGGAAAGAAGACAGAGGGAGGAAGGGAGACAGAGGGAGGAAGACAGAAGTAGGGTAGGAGACAGCGAGAGACGGAGAATGAGGGAGGAGGAGGGAGACAAAAAAAAAAAACAGAGGAGGGACGGAGAGAGAAAAGGAGGGAGGGAGGGAGACACAGACAGATTAGGAGACAGAAAGAAGTGGAAGGCCACAGATCTAGACTACTGTTCATATTACTGCCTGAAGTATCTGGGTGTGTCTGTGAAAGTGTTGTCATGGTAACGAATGGCCATGTTTACAAACATGCTTTGATGTCTGTAAAAGTTAACGAGCCTGTCACCTGCTGAATCTGTCAGCTGTGCTGTGCTTCAGCTATTCAGAGTCCCTGAGAGTGAGCTTCAAACAGAGGCTCAGGCTGCCCAAACTATAACAGATATCACCAAATGATGTTATCCTGAGCACCACAAGGCCTTTGTGAATGTATCGGTATAAAATTTATGTTGATAAACTTAAAAATGTGGGCATATCAGCAATCTAAAAAGTGGTTCGCTGTGCGTTTCGCTGGGAATTGAGGTGAATTTTTAATATGGGAGCCAATGCAGAAAGATTTCAAACTCTGGTCATTTGGAAGCTTGCTGAGCCAAAGGTATAAGATGTGTCAAAAACCCTAACCATATTTCCTGAAACTAGACAAAAATACCTACGTTTTGATGTATGAACTGTGTATGACAAGTAGATATTGTGGGCGTGAGAGCAGGTTTTAGAGAAGAGACTAAGATTATTTTTTTGAAGCTTCACCCTCTGAGCGATGACATCACCACTCTAAGCAGCGCAATACACACTCTGTTTAATCGATAAACTTTCCTGAAATAATCACTAAACTTAAACAGCTTTTTTACAAAAACTGTAAAATATATCAACCTGAAAAGCAGACCCCGGATAGCTGAATATTTTGTGAACAGTTTAAAGGTTGAATCATGTCTGTAGGTGGAAGAATGTAGGAGGAGATACATTTTGAAGCAGAAGAGGATTTGAAGGCTTTGAAGCCTGCTCTCATTCACTTCAATGTTAAAAAAAAGTGATAAAACGCTTAAAATTTTAAAAAGTATAAATAGTAGAAAAAAAGTTGAAGAAGTCCCATCGTTAGCTGAAAGAGCTGAACATTTCAAAAGTTGAATGGTTTAAATAGGTGAAAGTATGCCGAAGTTACGGAGAGCCAAAAAACGTACGGAACTAGAAAATGCATTTCCTGCAGAAAATGCGTGGGAATGCTGAATAGCTGAATTGCTAAAGCTAAACTGGATGAATAGCTCAAATCCGTAAGAAGAAGTTGAAATAGTGAGAATAGTTGAAAAAGTCGTTAAAAAGTTCAAAGTTGACGCTAAACTGAATTGTTGGCTATAAAAGTTGAAAAATGACAAAATATGTAGAACATTGTGAGGTCTTTAGCTGAAGCTGAAGAATAGTTGAAAAAGTGGAAATTGGTTCAATAAATATGAATTTCATTGAAAAGTTGAAGAACACCACTAATAAAATATAATATATAATAATAAAATAATTTCTTGAAATACATTTGTAGAAAAGCGGTAAGCTAAACTGTAATACTGTCAAAAGTGGAAGTTTCAATAAATTGACTAAAAAGACTTATGATCAGCCATATCCATTGCATAGAACAAACAAGAGAGAAAGAGAGGGATAGAGAGGAAATAAGAGAGAGAGGGAAAGAAAGATAGAGAAATAGAGAGAGGGGGAGGGAGGGAGGGAGAGAGGGAGGGAGAAGGAGGGATGGAGAGAGAAGGAGAGAGAGAGGAAGAGAGAGAGGGGGAGAGAGAGGGGATGAGAGAGAGAGAGGGAAAGACAAAGAGAGAGAAAGAGAAGGAGAGAGAGGGAGAGACAAAGAGAGAGAAAGAGGAGAGAGAGAGAGGGAAAGAGAGACAGGGATAGAGAGAGAAAGAGGATAGAGAGGGAGAGAGAGAGGCAAAGGGAAAGAAAGAGAGAGAGAGGGAAAGAGAGTGATAGAGAGAGAGAAAGGAAGAGAGGGGGAGGTAGAGACAGGGAGGGAGAAGGAGGGATGGAGAGAGTGAAAGAAAAAGAGAGAGAGAGGGATAGAGAGAAAGAAAGAGAGACGCATAGAGAGGGAGAGAGAGGCAGGTGGAAAAAGAGAGATAGATAGGGGGAGCGAGAGCAGACAGACAGACAGACCAGAACAAGAGAATAGAAGAGAGAAGGCAGACTAAAGTTCATATTCCTGCCTGTAGTATCTGGGTGTGTATCTGTTGTCATGGTAACGACTGGCCAGTGAATGTTTGTAGTAGTTGAAGTAGTGAGAGTAGTAGAAAAAGTGGAAATCGTTTTAAGAAGTATGAATTTCATTAAAAAGCTAAAAGTTGACGCTAAACTGAACTGTTGGCTTCAAAAGTTGAAAAATGACAAAATATGTAGAACATTGTGAGTTCTGAGAGGGAGAGACAGAGAGAGAAAGAGAAGGAAAGAGAGAGAGGGAGAGAGAGAGATGGAGAGAGAGAGAAGAAAGAGAGAGACAGAGAGACAGAGAGAAAGAAAGAGATGGAGAGAAAGGAAGAGAGTGGGGAAGAGAGGGAAGGAGAAGGAGGGATGAAGAGAGAAGGAGAGAGAGAGAAAAAGAGAGAGAGAGACAGGGAGAGAGAAAGAGAGAGATAGAGAGAGAGGCAGAGGTAAAGAAAAAGAGACAGAGAGAGAGAGAGGGAAAGAGAGAGATGGAGGGAGGGAGAGAGACCGAGAGGGAGGGAAGGAGATAGAGAGGGAGTGAGGGAGACAGAAAAGAAAAAGAAGGAGTGAGGGAGGGATACATACAGATGGAGGAAAGGAGACAGAGGGAGGAAGACAGAAGTGGAAGGCAACAGATCTAGACTACTGTTCATATTACTGCCTGTAGTATCTGGGTGTGTCTGTGAAAGTGTTGTCATGGTAACGAATGGCCATGTTTACAAACATGCTTTGATGTCTGTAATCAAGTTAACGAGCCTGTCACCTGCTGAATCTGTCAGCTGTGCTGTGCTTCAGCTATTCAGAGTCCCTGAGAGTGAGCTCTCAAACAGAGGCTCAGGCTGCCCAAACTATAACAGATATCACTCAAATGATGTTATCCTGTGTATGCATGTGTGTGTTTGCAGAATAAAACATGAATAGCTGAATTGCTAAAGCTAAACTGGATGAATAGCTTAAAACCGTAAAAATAAGTTGAAGTAGTGAGAGTATAAGTTGAAGTAGTGAGAGTAGTTGAAAAAGTCAAATAACACCTTTGCCAGGAACATGAATGATGTGCCACAGTGGGATTTGAACCTGGGCCCCCACACCCTAGCCATGTGCCATAACCACTGCGCTATCTTCAGAACTGACAAACAATGTTCCTTCAGCACTTATAAAGCCTCTCTTTGATCATTAATCCCCACACCTGATTAGTGAGAGACAGTGTGGGAGAACTCTTCAAACAAGACTTAATAAATCCACAACAGTACATGCTATTGAAACAGCAACTTGACCGTTAGAGACACACAGCCTTTGTGAATATATCGGTATAAAAGTTATATGGATAAACATAAAAATGTGGGCATATCAGTGATTTAAAAAAGTGGTTCGTTCTGCTCTTCGCTGGAAAAGATGGACCTCTTTTATCATTGGAGCGGATGGAGGCAAATTTGTTATTCTCATCATTTGGAAGCTCGCTGAGCCAAAAGTATGAGACGTATCACATAACTGAGCATATTTTCCGAAACTAGACAAAAATACCTACGTTTTGATGTATAAATTGTGTATGACAAGTAGATATTGTGGGCGTGAGAGCAGTTTTTGGAGAAGAGACAAAGATTATTTTTTTGAAGCTTCACCCTCTGAGCGATGACATCACCACTCTAAGCAGCGCACTACACACTCTGTTTAATCGATAAACTTTCCTGAAATAATCACTAAAATTAAACAGCTTTTTCACAAAAACTGTAAAAGATATCAACCTGAAAGGTAAACCCCGGATAGCTGAACATTGTGTGAACAGTTTAAAGTTTGAATCACGTCTGTAGGTGGAAGAATGTAGGAGGAGATACATGTTGAAGCAGAAGAGGATTTGAAGGCTTTGAAGCCTGCTCTCATTCACTTCAATGTTAAAAAAAAGTGTTAAAATGCTTAAAATTTTAAAAAGTATAAATAGTAGAAAAAAAGTTGAAGAAGTCCCATCATTAGCTGAAAGAGCTGAACATTTGAAACGTTGAATGGTTTAAATAGGTGAAAGTATGCAGAAGTTACGCAGAGCCAAAAAACGTATGGAATAAGAAAAATAAAGAACAGGATAACAATAGTTGGAATGCTGTTGAACAGCATTCCCACTAATAATGAAACAGAAGCACAACATGTAGGCTACATATTGTTGCATAATCATTCCACATTTTAGATTTTTTAACCCTGCCCACCGTCAGTACAGCGCGTTACACACGCGAACACACACGAGCATTGCCTCTCTGTGGCACTCGGATCCCTCATGTTCAGCTGTGCATTTTTCCAGTCACTTGGATATCACTGGTTTCCAAATAATTTGCGCGACACAACACAATGCCTTTTGAGGGGTATACAACAGCCATTCTCTTGGCTGCGTTTCACCATTTGCCAGGTCCCTTTTAAACAGGGTTTTGGAAAAGTAGCCTACCTCTTTTGGTATTTAAGCTATGTTGTCTTTCTGAGGCAGCAATATCTGCATCTTTGTTCTGGCAACTTTTAGATCCCATTTTAATCCAATATGCCCTCTTGTCTTCATCAATTTTATCCCAACATGCAGGATCCGAGCTATAGGTAGCAGGATTTGTCGGCCTCTTTTTGTGTCCTATATTCCGCAGCAACAGGTGGAGTGGGGGGGGTGGATTCCCTCCATCTCTGCCGGGGGCGCAGCTGACCCACGAGCAGGTGAACTGTGTCTGCAGCAT
Organism: Perca flavescens; assembly: GCF_004354835.1. Taxonomy (NCBI): domain Eukaryota; kingdom Metazoa; phylum Chordata; class Actinopteri; order Perciformes; family Percidae; genus Perca; species Perca flavescens. The sequence goes on along the minus strand of NC_041332.1, from coordinate 43,159,857 downwards.
GGCGCTTTGGGCAGCCGGAGTCTCTGACCTGGCCCCTCTGTCTCAGACTCCCTCCTATGATTGGATAGATGTGACCCAATCTATCCAATCACCTGCTTGTTTTTTTAAAATGTTTCTTATGGGCCAATTAGGGTCTTTTTTTGTTTGCGCTGAAGTAAATTTAAAATAATAATGAATTATCTGGCCAATACGGGGCCCCTGCACACATGGGGCCCCTAGGTTGCAGCCTACGCAAGTCTGTGCATTAATCCGCGCCTGTTAATCTGCTATTATTATTATATCTCCTCTTTCTTCCAAAAGAAAGTAATTTCTTATGTTGAAATAACCCCGTTGCTAACACACTACAACTAGCAAAATAGCACTGAATAGCTAGCTTACCAAGCATTTTTTAGTATTTTGAGATGAAACCGGCACTTCTTGCTGTCTCATGGCTTCCTCAGGGAACCTCGACGGTTATTCAATAACCGCACAATGCCAATGATCTTTACAACGTCTCTCTAGTTTCAACCTCTGCAAAACCTTGTGTCGTACGGTGCACGTTTTCAACTCAAGACGTTAGCTTGGAGAGAAAATTTTCACCGGGCTCTTTTTCCTGCTTCCTCAGAATGCACTGTAAAACATCCGGTTAAACCGACAGGTGCAGAAATTGTAAAAAAAAGAAAAAAAAAGGGATTTATCTCAAACTTATCACACCTAGTATTTAGTGACAAAATAAACATCAATTCAGTAGTTTATAACTTTTATTTTGATTATTATTAATCATTCTGATAATTCATCTATAGTGTACTGCTTGTGATTTAAAGAAGAAAAAACACATTTACACAAAGTTCCACACATTATCTTGTCCTAAAATGGACTGTAGGATAAAGTGTAAGAAAGACACGTCAATTTTCTAGAGAACTCTTTAAAGACAATCACCACAATGCTCTGACTCGGTCACTTCTTTCACTGGAGGTGCAGTTGTGCTGCAATCATTTCTCTTTGTCCCGTTCTGTTGGTCCTTGGATACTGTAAAACAACACCAAAATGTGTCAAATCAGGAACAAAAACTTTATTGGGATATCCCCAATTCAGAAAAGCCTTAATGAACCTGTATTAAACTCAGCATGCTTACCAACAGTGATGTTAATAACTGAATGGGCTGACAGTTTTGGGACAAAGACGCCGTATGGTCCACTGTCGGACAGATTTACTGGGAAGATCCGCAGCGTCACGATTCCACTGATCAGGACTTCATGGTTGAGAGTTGTTCTGTTTTTGTATTGATCTAACTGGTCATCCAGTTGGTCCTTTCCTTATTGATAGCAGAAGACATCACCATAGATACTAGATAATAATATTAATATTTGAATATTTATTGCTCAAATGCAGCCTGTTATTGATATGTACTACACTACTCAGGCTTATGCTTTGTCAGTGCCACTATAAGCATGTGGTTGTTGTTACATATTCTGTCCACTAGAGGGATGTCTAACATCAGCCTGGCCTTGAAGGGGATCTACGTCATGGCGCATTGCATTTCTGGCACGCCACCCTCTGTTTACATTATTTTCCACCACGAGCACACAGCGACAAGCACAAATCAACAGAAAACTCTGTAATGAAACATTATCTAACAAGTGTATTGAAGCGGCTCTGTTGTAAATGCTAACGTTGCTCGGTTAGCACAATGACATCATGTTAGAAAGCACAGCCGAAACGAGTTGTAATAAACTAAGTAACAGTAGTGTTAGCCACGATGCTAAGAACATTAATAACGGTGCTGTCACTACTATTTTAGGGATTTATAAGCAACCTGTTTCTTGCAGATTGTCACGTTACCGAGAATACAGCTGTTAAAAGGTAATATATGAAGTCAAAGCTAACCCTGACAGCTGTAGGGCAGCTAACATTAACTTTAGCTGTCTCAATGAAGTTCCCAGCTAAGCTGCTGTAACTCACGACGGAGTTAGGAAACCAGAACGAGCTAACTATTGTTAACATAAGCATTTTGGCTCAATGGATGTTGATTTTAAAGTCATGTTAAAACTATTTCACATCCTTCCGATTTCCAGCCGCAGCCTGTCACTCCCCCTGTACTAACTTAGCTCACAATGCCTTGTGTTTCTCACTCAAGCTGACTTATTGTTCAACAGACGTGACATTACAAAAGCATTTCGTTTTCACACGCGGGTAGGCCAAGGCCAGAAGAGGGACTTTAGCTAACGGCAAAAAAAATCATATTCAAATAGTAATTTCAGCATTCGAATAGTATTGGTCTTCCCACATCCAACGTGTAGGCGGACAAGTCGACGGGGGGATCCAAGGGACACTGTTGAGTGGCATCACCTTCTACTGCCTCTATTGCAACCCAGTCTTACGGCAGTTCGTGAAATGGTCAAGTTATTTAATCTATTGATTCAGGTACACGGACACGTTTATCTCGTTTTTTTCATGGTGGTCAGCACGTTTTTTAAACTACTGTATTTCAATGGGAAGCATCTTTTGTGATCACAGCACACAGACTACGGTAGCGATTAGTATGAAATGCCGCGGAGGGAGGTTGGTTGGGTTGGTGGATGGGTCAAACAACACAGGACTTTCACTAAACACAACCATCCCGTCGTTGTCCCGCGTCCCCCAGAGACCGCGGATCGTGTCGTGGCGTGACGTTTGCTTTCCCCGTTCTTCTTTTCCTAAACCCAACCTCCGTATAGATGCTTCCCATTACGTGCTGCCCACCACGAGATAAACATGTCCATGTACACGAATCAATAGATTCAAAATAAAGTGACAGGGGCAGCCTCTAGCTCAGTAAGAGCATTCGCCCCATGTAGGCTGAGTCCTGCAGCGGCGCAGGGTTTGAATCGGACCCTCCTGCCCTTTGCTGCGTGTCGTCCCCCATCTCTCTCCCCCTTTTGTGTCTATCCACTGTCACTATAATTCCTAAAATGTAAAATGTGCTGCTCCACATTAGCAATATCCGATCTTTTTAGGAAGTGCAGCCCTACTGTGCTGATTAAATCGATCAACTGGGGCAGTTTGATATGCCTAGCAAACTTGATAAGTTGAATACAATTATTTTTAAGCTTATCCGGGGTCGGGTCACGGGGGCAGCAGCTCCAGCAGGGGACCCCAAACTTCCCTTTCCTGAACCACATTAACCAGCAACGACTGGGGGATCCCGAGGCGTTCCCAGGCCAGGTTGGAGATATAATCCCTCTACCTAGTCCTGGGTCTTCCCCTAGGCCTTCTCCCAGCTGGACGTGCCTGGAACACCTCCCTAGGGAGGCCCCCAGGGTGCATCCTTACCAGATGCCCAAACCACCTCAACTGGCTCCTTTCGACGCAGTAATCTATTTCTTAACGGCAAATTAACTTGCTAGGCCTAACTCTGCACCAGCAAGTTGCGTTTAAAGCTCCTCTTTTTTTCTGCTTGTGGAGAGCTACGTGACACATGAAACTACTGTAGGTAAATGCACTCACTTGTGAATAAACATAGAATAGGCTACATTCTGTGTCACCCCTCCCCCACCTCGGGCAATCAGACCACCTTTCGCTGCTGCTCTCTCAGTATTTTTGAAGATCAGGACCTGGACATATACACTGAGTCTGTCCTCTTCTACATCAAGTGCTGTATTGCCAACGTTACAGAGGAGAAACGCATCCGGATCTTCCCAAACAGGAAGCCCTGGATTATAGGTGAAGTCCAGACCCTGATCAGAGCTCGTAACTCGGCTTTCAAGACGGGAGACAGAGCTCTTTACAGCACCACCAGAGCTGAACTGAGGAGGGGTATTAAACAGGCAAAGGACTACTATAAGAGGAAAGTAGAGGGACATCTGATTGATAACAACCCGCGACAGATGTGGAGGGGTATCCAGGCCCTAACAAACTACAAAGGCCGCCTACCCCCCACATCCTCCAGCAGCAGTACCCTGGCAGAGGAGCTAAACAGCTTCTTTACCCGGTTTGAGACTACCACCACACACCTGCAGTCACTGCCTCCCCCTGGCTCCAGCACTCCACCTCTCTTTCTTCAGGAACATGAGGTGAGGATGAAACTGAGAGCAGTGAACCCCAAGAAAGCTGCTGGTCCCGATGGCATTCCGGGAGCGGTGGTTAAAGCGTGTGTAGACCAGCTAACAGGGATCCTCACAAAACTTTTCAATCTCTACCTGACACATGCCACCATCCCCACATGTTTGAAGGCCTCTATTATCATTCCCATTCCCAAAAAACCTGCCATAAACAGCTTGAACGATTACAGACCCATTGCTCTGACGTCTGTAATCATGAAGTGCTTGGAGTGATCAGTCTCCCAGCACATCAGAGACTGCCTCCCATCCTCTTTCGACCCTTGCTAGTTCGCCTACAGGGCAAACCGGTCAACGGAGGATGCCATGGCTCTCACACTTCACACAGCGCTGAGCCACTTGGAATACAAAAAGAGCTACTGTATGTGGACTACAGCTCAGCGTTCAACACAATCATTCCAGACATTCTTTGCAGTAAATTGATGGAGCTACAGATCCCCCAGACCTGCATGTGGATTAAAAACTTTTTGTCGAGCCGCCCACAATCTGTGAGAATCGGCCCACACCACTCCTCCACACTCACACTCAGCACTGGTTCTCCTCAAGGCTGCGTTCTGAGCCCTCTGCTGTACGCACTGTACACCCATGACTGTTCTCCAACCCATCAGTCCAACCACATAATAAAATATGCCGATGACACCATAGTGATTGGTTGTATTTCCGACGGGGACGAGACAGCGTACAGAGCAGAGGTAAAGGATCTGTCGTGCTGGTGCAAGGATCATAACCTGACCCTGAACATTCTTAAAACAAAAGAACTAATTCTGGATTTCAGGAAGCATAGACAGGATTACACCCCCCTCCTTATAAATGGAGAGCGGGTGGAAATTGTTACCACCTTCAGGTTTCTGGGCACCCACATCTCTTTTAACCACTCTTGGACTCACAACATCAGGGCACTGATTAAGAAAGCTCAGCAGCGGTTACACTTCCTGCGTGTGCTCAGGAAGAACAATCTTGATATGAAGCTACTGCTGGCTTTTTACCAATCCTCAGTGGTGAGCGTACTAACGTACTGCTTGAGTGTTTGGTACGCAGGCTCCACAGCGGCGGACAGGAAGGTGGTGCAGAGAGTTATAAACACTGCACAAAAAATCATCGGCTGCCCACTGCCCAGCCTGGAAAACATTGCTATCTCCTGCTGCCTTAGGAAAACCAAGGCCATCACCACAGACCCCTCACACCCTGCTTACCCCCTATTTGATCTGTTGCCCTCGGGGAGACGCTACAGGTCAATCAAATCTCACACCAGCAGGCTGACAAACAGCTTTTTCCCCTGGGCCATACGGACTGCCAATATTCATGGACACTCACTTTGTCCATGACACTCATGGATACTCTGTCATAAGCGCTCACTCCACACTTTTTTAATAATTACAGACATATTTTTTATCTTTTGGATTTTATGGAAATTTATATTTAAATACATACGCAAATATTATATTTTTTTTTTATTATGTTAGTAGATACTATTTCAAATGAGAGCATATTGCTATTGTTTCTTGTCCTTGTCTGGACATACAGTATGTTGTTCCTTGTTTTTCTTGTTGTTTGTTTTTATTTTTTTGTGTGGTGCAAGGGTGGCCCTGTGAGAGCACCCTAAATTTCGTTGTACCTTCACAGTGCAATGACAATAAAGGCTATTCTATTCTATTCTATTCTATATAATTTACAGACATTGTAGCCACTTGTTACGTCTCCGTAGCGTCGTTTTTGCAGTCAATTTACTGTTAATGGTAAGCTTAGCGTCTTTGCTATCTTCCGGTACAACAGGAAACAACAAAATAAAAGCACTATAAAAATCACAATACAAACTTTACACAGAACAATACTGTGTATTGGGCTAGTTTACATAAGTTGTTAATATATTAAGAATTGATGGCTAGCTTTCCAATTTCTAATTATTATTGGTGGCAACTTTAATTCTTAAATTAATAAATTCCAAATAGCCTCTCATATTTCATATATTTAATAATACAAAATAAACTAAATAATAATAATACTAAATATTAGAAATGTTTACACACACATTCACACAGCAACTAACAATAGTCTTCTCAGCCTATTCAACTAGATCTTTATTCTGTTATATTTGTCAGAAGGCCCATGTTAAAAGATAATTGTATAGAGTTTGTAGTGTGTTGTTTCTCTGATTAAATTCCAAGCAGTTTTATTACAGTTAACTTTCATTCACAGTAAGTGTCGTCATGAGCAAGAGGAAGGGTGGCAGTGACATTCGTCACTTTTTTGGGCAGCCCCAGAAAATAAGAAAAGTAAGTTGAGAGCAGTGAGAAAATATCAAGGGGGTAAGCCTTTCCCCAGAACGCGTAGCTCCTAAGGCGCCATTTTGATGCTAACAAGCCATCACCTCCCGTTAGCATTCCATTGACTGCCATTCATTTTGGCGCAACTTTGACTGCGAATAATTTTACATCTGAAGCATTTAAAGACTTTATTTGTCTATTGTTTATTACTAAAGAAACATGACAATGTATAAAAGGCTCCATTACTTTGTACCTAAAGTTATGGCTGCGTAGCAGACCTTTTTATAAAAATAGGCTAATGATTGTGTCATAACCACGCAACTTACTGTCGCATAGTAGATGAATTACAGTTTATAGTACAGGAGAAGCTTGCAGGCAGATTCGACTTACGTGAGCTTTTTAAGTTTAATGACTAATGTTAACTAGCATTTTAGTTTAGCCCATGTTATCTCCTTACATATACCTACGCTCTCCGTCTCTGCAAGATTGGGAATGATTGAGATTTCTCTCGGCACAGCTACCAGAAGACTTCACACTTTCAGACAGGTTGCTCACGTCACATCTACGTCTTCAAGCTCAGTTGGAGGCTGCGCAGTAACACCAGAAAAGTGCTTCTAATATGCTTCACTGGTCTCCGTCCAGAGACACGGGATCTGTTGGTCCAGTTTATATACTGTCTATGGAAAATATGCACTACTCAGATGATAGAAGTATACAGAAGTCTAAGAGATTGGTCAATGTTCTTGATATAATAATCATTGCCATTCAGATCAGAAATGGTCAATAATCTTGAACATTGTGGCAAAACAATACATACATTTCACTCTCTATTTTCTTTCTCCCACACACACACTAACCCACTCACATATACAGGACATGTATTTTGGGATACAGGCAATTGACTGACACCCTCCCATCCCTCCCAGACAACACACACCCTCCCGCACACACACTATGTATAAGATACTGTAGCAGCAGGTTTCAGCTTAAGAAGAAAGTTCACAGATGAGACAACGTCCACAGGTAGTGTGGTTGATCATGGCAGGGGATGGGGGACAGGGTGGGGTGGGAAATGGCCATTATTGCACAGGGTAATTGTTTGTTCAAACGTATGTAGCTGAGCAGCTACAAACTGCTAGTGTAGCTGAGATAAGTGAAAGAAGGCAGTATCTTCCCCACATTGTTTCAGTTTACTGCCTTTCTGGCCAAACAGGGGATTTCTTTTCGTGGCCACAGTGAAATGTAAGACAGCCCCAACCAAGGGGACTTCTTTGAATGTATGCACCTGCTGAAAAAATGTGACCCTTTACTGCAGAGATACAAAGCTCCTGCCAATTCTACATACCTCTCACCTTTTACTCAAATGGAAATAATTGGATGGTGCTCCAGAGGTCACAGCTCAGATAATTCAAGAAGTCAAAGAATCAAAAATGTATGTGGTAATGGCAGACCAAGCCAAGGAACACATTCGAAAATGTACGTACATCTGGCCCAGAGTGCGGAAAGTATGTCAGAGCCTTCCGGATGGGGGAACTGAGACTCTGTTTCTTGCTTGACAGTTAATGGTTAGTGATCAGTTAACATTTAATTTCATTGTGCTTTCTTTTGAAAGGCTGGCTCCCAAAAATCAGCACTTACTAGCCAATTAATTAGCCTGAGGTAAACGCTGCCTATCAGTAAACAGGCGTCTGGTGTGTGTGCCAGTGTCTTTGTGTGTTGGCCCGCCCCCACAAAGCCCCGACACGCAGACAGCAGAGGAACAGAAGAAAGTACCCCCAGCTTCACCAAAATGAAGACTTGACGTGTATAAAGTACTAGAGACCCATACTTGAGTAAAAGTACAAGTATTCAAAATTTTTGTACTTAAGTATTGCAAGTAGTTTATTTTAAAATGTACTACTCTAGTACTGAAAGTAAAAGTAGAAGTATTGTGTTATTTAGTTATTAAAGAAAACAGTCAAAAGTTTGAATATCATATTGTTTATATTATGTCAAATGTTGAGCCTAAGGCTGTAGCCAAAGGAATTAACAAATATTAAATATATTATATTATATTAAAAATAACAAATATTAACAAATACTGAAATAAAATGTACAATTATCACACTGTGCAAGTAAAATGAACATCCTCTCCATCACAGTAATGATTAAAGCCCCAAAATACATATCACACACTAGCTAGTAACGTGTGATGTAGCTACAGATAAACTAGATCAGCTTCACCTTACAGGGTCAAACGGTTAACATTCAGTCCTCACTGCAGACTCAAACAACTCTAAATAGAAAGAGTACAAACTTACATCGTCTCTGATTTCTGAACGGGCAACCGTAATGAATTAGCGTACGTAACTAACGTACACACACTGTAACTTACACAGGCTCCGTAGCGTGAGGAATTCACAATAGTAACGAGTAACGATGCAGCACATAAAAAAATGTATCGGAGTAAAAGTATTTCATTCATCAAAAATATGTACTCAAGTAAAAGTGGAAGTAGGAGAAAAAAAATAATTATCCAGTAGAGTACAGATACAGCCTTTTAGTACTTAAGTAGAGTAGTGAAGTAGTTCTACTTTGCTACTATACAGCTCTGCTGACAGCAATATCTCCAGCTGTAACGACACAACCACTAACATGACTGGCGAGATGTGGACGTAATCATTGTGAATGGGGCCCTTTAACCTTCTAGTGCAAGTGACGTACACAGGTGTGAACAGGGATGTGTCTTGACTGTCCACTTGTGTCACCGAAACACAGATAGATAGATAGATAGATAGATAGATAGATAGATAGATAGATTACCCTCATTCAGGGTAGCTCAGTAGATTTGGGTCAGAATCAAAGGGAGACTATCAAGGTAAACTCCTCAACTGCTTCAGTTTCCCTTTCATGTGCTGTTGTATGGTAATTGAAGTGCACATGATTTCAAAAGGATTTAAAGGATGTACAAAGCACACACTGCTCCAGCCGTTTTGGCTTTTTGTATTGTTGAATGTTATTTTTTCACCTTCAGTTATTTAGTTAAGAAGAGTTGACTAATGCCCTGGTTTAAAATAAAATTACTTTGATTTGAACGGTTATCTTTTTAATCATGATTTACATTTCCTCCTTACTCTGTCTATAATGCTTGCATGAAACAATCTTGAGGATCAGTGGTGATGCATTGTGTAAAAAAATACATTTAAAAAGTACCTGGAAAGCCAACACTTTGCTTTAGTGATAGTACTTTGCTATGCACTGTATGTGTGTCAATGGCACCTCTCCTGTGATGATACGTCTGTGAAAACATTACTTTGTAGCATGCTAAACCCACTTTTTCAAACTTTTTCAAGTTGCAATTAATGAGGGACAGTAAGATAAACGAGAAAGCGGCTATAATCCAGCATCATTTTATGTAAATGTGCTCATTACATTATGTTAATCCACCCTTTGAGCTCAAAAAGTTCCAAATCTACTACAACAGAACATTCAGAATAATATGAGCCATGAATAAAAGAGACATCATCTGCCAGGCCAAACTGTGATGTCCAGCTGTTAGTGACCATGCACAATTCACTGCGACAAATAATAATATAGTACAGAGTCCAGTGCATCAACCAAAGAATGAACTTTTCAAATTAATACTTTACCAAAGCCAGATCAAAGGTAAAAAATATAAGTTAATAAACACAACCACAGGGTGCCTGGATGGCTCGGTTGGTAGAGCGGGCGCCCATGTGTGGAGGTTTACTCCTCGACGCAGCGGGCCCGGATTCGGCTCTGACTTGCGGCCCTTTGCTGCATGTCATTCCCCTTCTCTCTCCCCTTTCATGTCTTCAGCTGTCCTGTCAAATAAAGGCCTAAAAATGCCCAAAAATAAAAAATAAAAAAAATAAACACAACCACACAACAACTTTGTAGTCACCTGGTATGTTAATGGAGGTTAATGAAATGACCAAGAATCCATAGTCATTTAAAAAGGTGAGGAAGAGCAACGGAAATATCCACTGAGAGTTGATGAGCGTTTTGTTATTAAAAGGATAAATATGTGACAATAGTGAGCAGGTTATGAATCAGAAATATTCCAAAATGAACTCAATAAATGTTCTGTCTATTCCCATAAGTGCAGAGCAAGTGAGAGTGAAGGAGCTTCAAAGCCTTGGCTCGGTTTAGCAGTCTGCAGGTAACCAGGCATAGAAGTTATTGCACCAAACTGCTTTTTCTCAAGTGTTGTCTCCCTCCCAGTGCAACTAAAACAGCTCGGGATGTATTATGTTTATCTCAGCTGTTCATCTTGATATGTGTCTCCAGAAGCTTTGAAGTAGGTGCTTACCTCCTGAAAGCTGCAGCCCATTCACATCTTAATGAATAAATCACCTAGTAAAATATGTGAGGCACCCTATTGATGATATGGAAATGGGAATGCTGACCCAGCAGCATCGTTCAAGTACTGACATAAATTAGCAATTCGGGCCTTGTTCCTTTCTTATCAGTACAGCCAAAGTGATAACTCACAAGACCAATTCATTTTCAATTAGCACAATTTAAAAAGAAAATTTAAAAATGACCCACACATCAATGTATTTCTCAGTTTTTTAAGGTGGTGTATTTATGCCAATGTGCTCCAAAGGAAGTATTATCGAGAACAGAATGTACAGTACTATTATGGTGATCAGGAGAAACTCAAGATGCTCTCGAAACACTGGACACTGACTTTGGGTCAAATTGACCAGATTTAAATTTTTGTTTTATAGCAGAAAATATGGGACGTAGAAATAAGTGCTGAAAATGTGTAGAAGAAAAATTTTTAAATTTAAAATGTTGGAGAAAGCAAAAACAAACTGTGAAAAAAAGGCGTCAAAAACGTTGAAAAAATACGTGTTTTTTTTCAAGGTTGACGGGAAGACAACACAAGGGTTAAGGAAGTTATTTAACTTCACCAATTTGTATTCTAGATTTTATAGCAAATAAAAAAAAATCATAAAGCAGCAGCAGCTATCATCAATATTTAAAAAATATATAAGAATATATATATATATAATAAAAAGAATGCATCAAACAACAATGTGAAAGGGGTCACTCTTAGCGATGAAAACACAGATAATTATCAACTGAATCTGCTGCTCCCCTCAGCTTTACAGAGCTTTATATTGAGTTTTAGCTTATGGTTTAGCTGTCCTGTACTCTGTTTTCAGGCAGCTGTTTTCAGAGAAAAAGCTCTTTAAGCCCTTCTGCACGCTACCTGCTTAGTACCAAACAGCAGACAGAAACATTTAGTGACTAACTGGTGAACTAAGTGGAGCATTTAGCAGCTTAAAAGAGCCAGCTGTTTATCTCAGGAGTTGGTTGAGACCAAAAAAGAGCTAAAAGTGAGTGAATATTGGACCAGTGTATCAGAATATCTCCCAATGTTGAACTATTCCATAAATCACAGTATTTTGTGATCATAGCAATTTACTGCATCATAACAAACAAAACATGTTTTTGTTTTAATTTCCATCCATCCATCCATCCATCTTCGTCCGCTTATCCGGTGTCGGGTCGCGGGGGGAGCAGCTCCAGCAGGGGACCCCAAACTTCCCTTTCCCGAGCAACGTTAACCAGCTCCGACTGGGGATCCCGAGGCGTTCCCAGGCCAGGTTGGAGATATAATCCCTCCACCTAGTCCTGGGTCTTCCCCGAGGCCTCCTCCCAGCTGGACGTGCCTGGAACACCTCCCTAGGGAGGCGCCCAGGGGGCATCCTTACCAGATGCCCGAACCACCTCAACTGGCTCCTTTCGACGCAAAGGAGCAGCGGCTCTACTCCGAGCTCCTCACAGATGACTGAGCTTCTCACACTATCTCTAAGGGAGACGCCAGCCACCCTCCTGAGGAAACCCATTTCGGCCGCTTGTACCCTGGATCTCGTTCTTTCGGTCATGACCCAGCCTTCATGACCATAGGTGAGGGTAGGAATGAAAACTGACCGGTAGATCAAGAGCTTTGCCTTCTGGCTCAGCTCTCTTTTCGTCACAACGGTGCGATAGATTGAATGTAATACCGCACCCGCTGCGCCGATTCTCCGACCAATCTCCCGCTCCATTGTCCCCTCACTTGCGAACAAAACCCCAAAGTACTTGAACTCCTTCACTTGGGGTAAGGACTCATTCCCTACCTGGAAAAGGCATTCCATCGGTTTCATGCTGAGAACCATGGCCTTCGATTTAGAGGTGGTGATCCTCATCCCAACCGCTTCACACTCGGCTGCGAACCAATCCAGTGAGTGCTGAAGGTCACAGGCCGATGATGCCATCAGGACCACATCATCTGCAAAGAGCAGCGATGAGATCCCCAGCCCACCGAACTGCAACCCCTCCCCACCCCAACTACGCCTCGATATCCTGTCCATAAATATTACAAACAGGATTGGTGACAAAGCGCAGCCCTGGTGGAGGCCAACCCTCACCTGAAACGAGTCCGACTTACTGCCGAGAACCCGGACACAGCTCTCACTTTGGTCGTACAGAGATTGGATGGCCCTGAGTAGAGACCACCTCACCCCATACTCCCGCAGCACCTCCCACAGTATCTCCCGGGGGACCCGGTCATACGCCTTCTCCAAATCCACAAAACACATGTAGACCCGGTTGGGCATACTCCCAGGCTCCCTCCAGGATCCTTGCGAGTGAAGAGCTGGTCCGTTGTTCCACGACCAGGACGGAATCCGCATTGTTCCTCCTCAACCCGAGGTTCGACTATCGGCCGAACCCTCCTTTCCAGCACCTTGGAGTAGACTTTACCAGGGAGGCTGAGAAGTGTGAAACCCCTGTAATTGGCACACACCCTCTGGTCCCCCTTTTTAAAAAGGGGAACCACCACCCCAGTCTGCCACTCCTTTGGCACCGTCCCAGACTTCCACGCAATGTTGAAGAGGCGTGTCAACCAGGACAGCCCCTCCACACCCAGAGCCTTGAGCATTTCTGGACGGATCTCATCAATCCCCGGGGCTTTGCCACTGTGGAGTTGTTTGACTACATCAGTGACTTCCGCCTGGGAAATCGACAACAATCCCCCGTTATCCTCCAGCTCTGCCTCTAACATAGAGGGCATATTAGTCGGATTCAGGAGTTCCTCAAAGTGCTCCTTCCACCGCCCTATTACCTCCTCAGTTGAGGTCAACAGTGTCCCATCCTTACTGTACACAGCTTGGATGGTTCCCCTTCCCCTCCTGAGGTGGCGAACAGTTTTCCAGAAGCACTTTGGTGCCGACCGAAAGTCCTTCTCCATGTCTTCTCCAAACTTCTCCCACACCCGCTGCTTTGCCTCTTTCACGGCAGAGGCTGCAGCCCTTCGGGCCCTTCGGTACCCTGCAACTGCCTCCGGAGTCCTCTGGGATAACATATCCCGGAAAGACTCCTTCTTCAGTCGGACGGCTTCCCTGACCACCGGTGTCCACCACGGTGTTCGTGGGTTACCGCCCCTTGAGGCACCTAAGACCCTAAGACCACAGCTCCTCGCCGCAGCTTCAGCAATGGAAACTTTGAACATTGTCCAATCGGGTTCAATGCCCCCAGCCTCCACAGGGATGTTTTAATTTATTTTTTATAATTGCACCAAGGGCATCTATGACCTTCCATACTTGGCATGCCACTTGTTAAACTATCTTACATGCTCAGTTAAAGGCTCTGTAGGCCTCTTTGATTCCACTTGACCCACTGGCCAATTAAGCAAATGCATGTAGGTGGCAAAGATTTGTTAACCAATAATATTAACAATTTCATGTTTGTTTTGCAGTAATGGGCATAACATGTTGCACAATATATTTTTTTTTTATTTGGTTCAACACTGGGGTTCAAAATATGAAGAAAGGCCAAGACTCTGTAAAGTTAAAGGGTTGGAAGAATGCATAGGCACAATCCAAATTTTCTTCAAAACTTGCCATTTTCAGTGTGTAACGTTAGCTTGCTTGCTTGAAGGTTCTGGTTGCTGTCCGCCAAAACTACCGGCGTTTAGAAAGTAAACACGAAGAAAGCAGAAAGTGAGGGACATCAGGTGGCGCTGTAACTATCTGGTAAATGAACGGTCGTCGATCCAGACTAGATGCTGCTTGATGGGTTTTCTATAGTTGTCATTGAAGACTTCAAGAATTTATAGGCAACATTTCAAATACAGGTCAATGAAAGAAAGAAATCGTCTCATTTGGCAACCAAATCACAGCACCCATCCTGTCAGCAAGGCACAAGGCACAAGGACAAGCACCAATTTCCCAGGGAGTGAAGTGATACACCAGGTTGCCTTTTTATATGCAATTCCAGATGCCTCATTAGGGCTTGATGTCTTTCATCATTATTCTTTAATGTAATTCTGTAGCACACAGCATCTGCACTCTTTTCACAGTGTTAGTTATTTATGTAAATCATTTTCATCAAAAAGCAAATAAACATCCTTTGATAAAAATTGAAAATCACAAGGTGAACAGACAAGAATCCTAAGGAGTTTATAACGTACACAATCAAGAAATGGAAACACTAGCTGTCCCATACTTGAGTAAAAGTGCTCTATCAAAAAAGTGACTTGAGTAGAAGTTGAAGTGCTCTTAAGTAGAAGTACTAAAGTATTCAACATTTTTTGTACTTAAAGGACAATTCCGGTCGATTTCAACCCGTAGCTCTGTTGTTTGTAAATCAGGAGTACTGTCAGTAGCAAGAAAAACAAGAACAAATGGTGCCGCCTACACCGAGTTATCCTCATGCTAGATTTTGCATCCAACAGTCTTAAACAAGGCTTAAACAGGGCAAGTTTTAAACGTGTTTTTAGCCTCTAAACATGTTCGAAATGCCTTTACTAGTGCTTAGCCATG
This sequence comes from Perca flavescens, assembly GCF_004354835.1. Taxonomy (NCBI): domain Eukaryota; kingdom Metazoa; phylum Chordata; class Actinopteri; order Perciformes; family Percidae; genus Perca; species Perca flavescens. The sequence goes on along the minus strand of NC_041332.1, from coordinate 43,144,698 downwards.
TGCAGTTATTCCTTACGAGGGAACACAGCGAATTTGACGGCAGTAGATGTGACAGAAAGGCATAAAAGTTGTGTTAATCCTTACCTCTGTTTATGTACTGCTTTCCGGTCAAGTCCAAGCAATCGAGTGCCGATCTCATACAATCCAATATTCCAAAATGTATTTTTTCCACAAAAAAATGATTTGCCGAGGTCCTGTCCATAGTAATGAGCATGTATCAACAGGCTGTGACCTGACACCGCAGTGAAGCGGAGCTGACCTACAGTTCAAAAGTTCAGGAGCTCATTTGCATAGGTAACCTAGCAACGGCGGAGCCTGCCTGTGGCAGAAGCAGGGAGGAGCTCACAGAGCTGACAGACGGAGCTTGGAGTTAGATCAGGACTAATATCAGAAAATGGTTAGAGTTTATGCCTTTCCAAAATTACGTCAACCAAATGAAGAGATATTTGAGCTTGAGCTTTCACCATCTACAACCTCCGCAGCCGGGAGATTTTACCGTTATGGCTGGTTGCACTTGATGCGGGTACATGGTGGTGCTCGTGTGGATACTGTATCGCAATGACCACCGAGGAAGAAAGCCTGTGCTGTAAGGATACAGCCTGGTCTGGACGGGTCAACGGACATTGTTTGGCCCATACAGAGGTTTCCCCATCTGATCTATAAGGATGATCTAACCGGACAGACCTGATGGCCAGCTGTCTATTGAGGGAGTACAACAGGCTTTCGTGACTCTGTCTAGCTAAGGTACATTTGTTTTTAGTTGTAAATACACATTCAAAACACTAATCAAACACACATCTTCAGATTAGCTTTCCACATACAATAATCTTACATTTCTCACCTGATAGTTGTTAATGTTAATGTTTTTAATTGCTTCTAAATATGCTTGTTGTATGTGTTGGTTTTATTGCTTATCTGTTTTTAATGTGATATATGTGCTGGTTTTTACTGTAAAGTGTCTTTGAGTATGATGAAAAGCCCTCTATAAATGAAATGTATTATTATTTATTATAAATAAATGCCTCACTTCTTTAGTGAAATAACCAAAGCCCCAGCCAATGCAGACTCGTGGCCTACCGGGTGATTCTGGAGTGGGTTCTGAGAGGAGAGCACCTTGGCCGTAGCACCAGAAGAACATTGCCTACCTGTGTTATAGCAGCAATCAGACAAGAGTACCCCTCCCCAACTGGAAGTTACACAGGATTCAAAGAGGCAGAGGACATTTTCTGAGTCAAAAACTATCATTACTAGTAATACTTGGTATGGCCATTACTAGGAATAAACAAAGCAATTGCATAGTTATATTAGGAAAACGTAAGAATATGTATATTGTACAAGTAAAGTTGAATAAGTAAATTGTAAGAATAAATAAATTGTAAGAATAAGTACATTGTACAGTTCTATACTGCACCTGTCTGTTACAGTGGTTTGATAATATAACAATACACATTACATTTGTGCTTTTGTGTCTTTACTTCAACAAAAAGGAAATAACAATATCACAATCTAGACAGAATTAATGTAAAGTATGTACAGTACAGTGTGTGGTTTTATACATAATCATGCTGCAGCATAGTCTGAAGTGTACAAAGAAAAACTAGTTCAGTACTCTTTTCCTAGGCCTAGAACATGCTCTTATAATGTGACCTGGCTTGAGCAACCAGTTCACTCTTATCCAGCAGAGGAACTGGGGCTATGTTACAAAGCAGTCGCCTTCTTCTCTGTCCATGACGGGGTAAGGGCTTTTTTCTTCTGTGGACTTGAAAGAACTATTTTGAAACTGGCTGGATGACCAGCTTGAGGCCTTCTTGGGAGTTGACTGTGGCACTGCAGCTAATTCTGTCTCTATGTCACTGGATGGTGTCCCCTAAATAAGTAAGAAGGAGAAAGAGCATTGTAGTCAGACTCAATGGCCAAAACAGTAACATTGAGGATGCATCTATCATAATCAGTGTTGGGTGTAAGGCAATTACAGTAATATATACATTTTGGCTGTAACGCAGTAATATAACTCATTACTAATTACATGTCAGTAATATCATACACGGGTCTCAGTAACGGGAGTTACAACATTTAGTGGTTTTTTTTTTTCAAGAATTCACCAACACTGTCAAACATTTCTATAGCCTTGGAAAGTATAAATCATGAAGATGTTACCTCCAATTGTCTGCAGCTGGTCTTTTCGCTTTAGGAATGGCATTTTCCTTCAGATACCCGGACTTGACGCTCTTTTCGGTGAAGTCAATGTTCGCTACAAACACGGTAATCTCTCTCATGTAGCTAATGTTATCAAGGGAGCTGAAGTGCAACCAGCCATAACGGTAAAATCTCCCGGCTGCGGAGGTTGTAGATGGTGAAAGCTCAAGCTCAAATATCTCTTCATTTGGTTGACGTAATTTTGGAAAGGCACAAACTCGAACCATTTTCTCATATTAGTCCTGATCTAACTCCAAGCTCCGTCTGTCAGCTCTGTGAGCTCCTCCCTGCTTCTGCCGATAGGCTCCGCCGTTGCTAGGTTACCTATGCAAATGAGCTCCTGAACTCTTGAACTGTAGGTCAGCTCTGCTTCACTGCGGTGTCAGGTTACAGTCTGTTGATACATGCTCATTACTATGGACAGGACCTTGGCAAATCGTTTTTTTGTGGAAAAAATACATTTTGGAATATTGGATTGTATGAGATCGGCACTCGATTGTTGAGGACTTGACCGGAAAGCAGTACATAAACAGAGGTAAGGATTAACACAACTTTTATGCCTTTCTGTTACATCTACTGCAGTCAAATTCGCTGTGTTCCCGCGTAAGGAATAACTGCACATGGCTAAGCACTAGTAAAGGCATTTCGAACATGTTTAGAGGCTAACACATTTAAAACTTGCCCTGTTTAAGCCTTGTTTAAGACTGTTGGGTGCAAAATCTAGGATCGAGGATAACTCGGTGTAGGCGGCACCGTTTGTTTTCGTTTTTCTCGCTACTGACAGTACTCCTGATTTACAAACAACAGAGCTACGGGTTGAAATCGACTGGAATTCTCCTTTAAGTATTGGAACAAACAACAAATAACAAATATTAAATATATTATATTATATTAAAAATAACAAATATTAACAAATACTGAAATAAAATGTACAATTATCCCACTGTGCAAGTAAAATGAACATCCTCTCCATCACAGTAAGGATTAAAGCCCCAAAATACATATCACACACTAGCTAGTAATATGTGTGATGTACAGTAGCTACAGGAAAGTTAGCAAGCTAGCAACATCCAGATAAACTAGATCAGCTTCACATCACAGGGTCAAACATCTAGATAAACTAGATCAGCCTCACATCACAGGGTCAACCATCCAGATAAACTAGATCAGTTTCACATCACAGGGTCAAACATCTAGATAAACTAGATCAGCTTCACATCACAGGGTCAAACATCCAGATAAACTAGATCAGCCTCACATCACAGGGTCAAACATCCAGATAAACTAGATCAGCTTCACATCACAGGGTGTGAAGAAATTATTTAAAAGACGTGTTCTTCGATTTCTGGAGGAGGAAGGAGAGGCTTGGGTCGAATTGAAAGTTAACTAAAAGGTTTAATAAAACAACGTGAAAAACAGTCAAAACACAATCAAACATAAAACACTGCCAGCAGCAGACTGCAAAACATGCTTCCCCTGTCGGGTCACAGCTTGCAGCCATGTGTCATGACAAAACAAATACACTGCAGGTGACAGCGGACTGATCTCATGCTTCTCCTTGTGGAGTTACAGAAGAACAGTCCAGTGACATGACAAACAATACGCTGTAAACAGCGGACCACAAAACCTTGTGCCCTTGTCAGGTCCCAGGCTTGTAGTCCTGAGACATTCCCCGGATCACACATTTATTCCCCTACACCTGGGTGGTTCTTCAAATTAAATCTTTCCCTATTGGTCAGATGTCACTCAAAAGAAAAGGTGTATGTTCCCAATCAGTGTCTTGAGGCTACACCCAGTCACAGGATCTTACCGAGACGGTTTTAATTGTTTCCAAGCTACAGCAATACTTGTTCTTTGTCTTAATCACGTCTGGCTCAACAGGGGATGGCTCTCAACGTTGTTTAAACAATAAGTCTTCTAGAGCTTCTAACTTTATGCTAAATAACAGACATGACCTAATTAATTCTTTAGAAGATAAGTTTGTGTGAGCCAGACCAATGCTGATTAGGTGTAGTTATTTGATTAGATCTAGCAAGTACATTGTTTTCAAAACATAAGCCAGGTTTTAACTTTTTACTTCAACAAGGGTCAAACGGTTAAAATTCAGTACTCACTGCAGATTCAAACAACTCAGAACTAGCTTAAACTGCTGCAGCAATGGCTAAATAGAAAGAGTACAAACTTACATCGTCTCTGACTTCTGAACGGGCAACCGTAATGAATTAGCGTACGTAACTAACGTACACACACTTTAACTTACACAGGCTCCGTAGCGTGAGGAATTCACAATACTAACGAGTAATGATGCAGCACATAAAAAAATGTATCGGAGTAAAAGTATTTCATTCATCAAAAATATGTACTCAAGTAAAAGTGGAATTCGGAGAAAAAAAATAATACTCTAGTAGAGTACAGATAAAGCCTTTTAGTACTTAAGTAGAGTAGTGAAGTAGTTCTACTTCGTTACTATACAGCTCTGAATAAAAGTCCATTTGACAAGAGGAGTTACATTCTGAATGGTTTTTGTGGAAATAACCTCTTTCAGACCTTAGCTTCCCACATGTAGAATGATGTATAAGAAATTACATCACTTGATTCTCAGATCGGGGGCATTAATCGCATAAATGGTTTTTGCTGGCAGGTTTCTCTATAGAGCTCCCCCTACAGCTTCAGAATAGATATTTGGCAGCTCCTGTGTTTACTTAGGTCTGACTCCTCGCTCGGTCAGTCTGCCATTTTCTCTTTCTCTGTTCCTCCAACAATGCTTTCCTAGCTTTCTGCTTCTTTTTTTCCAGCTCAGCCATGACGATAATGTGAAAAACTCCATTGCTACCTTGTTAGCCAGTTCCTGAATGTATGTGTGCAGTGCCGTGAAGCAATTCGTTACATTGGGAGACCTGATGACCTTTCATGCGATGAAAGTTGCAAGGGTGGTTTTTACGCTCACAGGCGCTAGGAGGGAGCGAGACGACCACCATTAAACTCGCAAAAAGTCATACAACCATTCCAATGACTCCAAAGCTGTTCAGTTAAGGTAAATTAAGCTAAAACAAACTGCATAGTTCCCCTTTAAAACCTCACGATAGGACAAAAGAAACAGACAATTTTTTTTCAAAAGTCTGATCTGGCATGAATATAATTAACCTGACTGTATCAAAGAGTAAATTGACAATGACAGTGAGCACCACTGCATGATTCTGCAGGTCAGATGGTTTCTAAGAGTTTCTGTCAAAAATCCGGTCCATCAGCACTGGCGCACCACAGGGACGTGTCCTCTCCCCGCTGCTCTTCTCCCTCTACACCAATGACTGCATCTCAAAGAACCCGTCTGTAAAACTCCTGATGTTTGCAGATGACACCACCGTCATTGGTTTGATCCAGGGTGGTGATGAGTCGGCTTACAGACAGGAGGTGGAACAGCTGGTCCAGTGGTGCAGTCAGAACCACCTGGAGTTAAACACCAAGAAGACTGTGGAGATGACAGTGGATTTTAAGAGTTGTACATTTGTAAATTCTAGTGCAGTGTTTTACCATATACTTAACTATTTTTTTTATATTTCTTACTGTCATTTGTGTTTTTTATTCTTTATAGGTTAAGTGAGTGACCGAAAGAACGAGATCCAGGGTACAAGCGGCCGAAATGGGTTTCCTCAGGAGGGTGGCTGGCGTCTCCCTTAGAGATAGGGTGAGAAGCTCAGTCATCCGTGAGGAGCTCGGAGTAGAGCCGCTGCTCCTTTGCGTCTAAAGGAGCCAGTTGAGGTGGTTCGGGCATCTGGTAAGGATGCCCCCTGGGCGCCTCCCTAGGGAGGTGTTCCAGGCACGTCCAGCTGGGAGGAGGCCTCGGGGAAGACCCAGGACTAGGTGGAGGGATTATATCTCCAACTTGGCCTGGGATCCCCCAGTCGGAGCTGGTTAATGTTGCTCGGGAAAGGGAAGTTTGGGGTCCCCTGCTGGAGCTGCTCCCCCCGCGACCCGAGACCGGATAAGCGGACGAAGATGGATGGATGGATGGAGGTTAAGTGAGTGTTGTACTTGAAAGCACAGATTAGCCAGAGTCAAATTCCTTGTTTGTCCACACAAACCTGGCCAATAAAGCTGATTCTGGTACTGAGCAATAAAGGTCCCATAATCTGCTCATTTTTAGGTTCATACTTGTATTTTGGGTTTTTACTTGAACATGTTTACATGCTTTAATGTTGAGATTTTTCGGTTACACTTGAAGGTATCTACAGAAGAGTGACATGATACTGTCATGAACATGTCATAAACATTATAAACAAGTCATGAACGTTTATGACATAACACTTCTTTTAGTAAGTGTCATTTGGTTTTTGTCATGACAAGTTGTGGTTAGAGTTAGAGTTAGGGTTAGGGTTCATGTGTCATGACTGTGTCATGTGTTCATGACAGTGTCATGTCACTCTTATGTAGATACCTTCAGGTAAGGTGTTACAGATTTTTCTCAAACTGTCTGCCTGAATATACCTGTATTTGTACCTTTCACATAGTACTTTGATCAATTGTTGCTGTAAATGATATTGATATTGAGGCTTCTGCAGCTGCTGATGAAGTCCATGTGATACGGGTAAAAGCTCAAGAAAAAGCAGGTAAGTGAACCTCGAACGGATCTCAGCCTCTGGTGGTGACTAAAGACAAAAATAAGAGAACTACGTAGGTTGAGAAATGATGTCAAAATGATGTAAATGCCTTGCACTTGCACAACTCATAAGAGACAGTTTAAAAGTGCATTAGATCAGAGATGGTGTGGAACTGACACAGATTATATATAATACAAAATACAACAGTTTTAACCATAGCACAAAGTTACATCTCCATTGTGCCAGAAGCAATAGAACATCAAGGATTTAAGGGAAAGGTTTTATTTAAACTTTTATTTCCGTAGCTCCAGCAATCGGTTCTATCAGTTATGATAATTGTCAGTAAAGTAATTGGTTAGATCTTGGAGCACAGGGATAATGCTAACATACGTCTAACATGTTGTAAACAAACCCCCACATAGCCAAATTTATTTGGAGGAGAATGAAGGTGATGGGTAAAAGTCTTACTCAGTTTGAGTAACACTTTGTATGTTGTAAACATCCAACACATCTACTTATTGGTTCAACTTTTAATGTGACATTTCACACACTAAAGAAATATAGCACAAAAAGATCCACACAGCAATGTTAAAATGTTTTTGACAAACACAGTGTTAAACATAATTGAACTGGGTGCCTCTCAAGTATTGCAATGCAGAGGATGCACTGGTGGGTGTAACCTTATTACAAGGTTTTTCACCCTGTAGAGGTGCATACTCCTAAATAAACCAGATTCTACTTTAACGTGATTGTTGTTGCTGCCTCTACTTAAAGTTTATGGGGGAATAAATAAACCCTTAAGGCAGGTCTTGTGTTTATCTCCAATGGCCCAGCTGAATGGGATTAGTGTCTTTCACGTTAGAAAACAACCCTTGCTGCACTGTCTTGAACATGTCGATAACAAAAAGTAGAGCCACAGCCAATCTTTGAACACATCTGATAAAAAAAGGATTTCAAAATAAATGGCTAATGCATCTGCATCCAAGCATCTAGGTGCAAGGGTGAAACCCAAGTAGCACTGTAAAGAGCTGTAAGACGTGCATACAGAGTGACACAATAGCTTCAGACAGTCTCCATATGGGCCTTTGGAGCCGGTAAAATTGAAAATGAAAGCACAGATGCTGTCGCAATACATCGGGGGTTCGCAATTCAACAAAGAGTCTTAGAACTGTCAGGATGTGGCAAAAGGACTCTGACTAGTGTTGCTGAGGAGAGGCGCCTTCTGACAGCTTCACTTAGTACATCATCCCTGTTTGAATAGGAGCCAAATTATCATATTTCATATGTCAGTCAAAATGAAAAGATGACTGTTATCTGGTGGCTAAAGCAACACAGTGAAAGTGTTTGTTTTTTTCACTTTCAGATAGTTAATCTGCTTTATGAAGTACTTTTTGATTAAAGACTTTAATAAGTTTAAATCCATTTAGCCTTCTTAAAAGTAATCAAACTTAACAAATGCCTCAAATTCCCTTATACTTATCTTTTAATGGGTTATTTTAATGGCTAGTGCTAATCCAAATATCTAAATTATTATCAAGATAGAGCAATCATATTGATGCTAGACTCTGTGCATGTGATATATCTGCCTCATCTATCTCTTCAGCCGTGCTGAACCCTGTTATCGGCCTCTGTAACCTTCTAGTCACAGCACAGGCTCCTACGCCGAGGCTTTGCCAATTAGATGAAACTAATTATTTGAAACAAGTTATTTTATGACATCTCAAGCTCACTGGTATTTACAACCCTGTAGCTACTGTGTTGTAAGTTTGGTGTCATGTTTATACGTTTACTGCACAGCTTATAGGAAGTGACCGTGTAGCTTGACATTGCAGTGCTTTTACTTTTGTGTAATATCAAATCTAGCAGTGTAATACCTAGTGGGATCCATCAGTAATACTATAATAATAGAAATTTAAAAGCAGAGGACATCTGAGTGAAATTATCACTGCTTGAGGCAGGGACCAACATTACAATTGTTGGAATGATTATATTTTTGATTTGGCAATTAATAACTGCCGGCTCCATATTGGAGTGAATCTATTATGACCACTGGGTCAGTGTAATTGAGTATTTTAAAGCTGCACTAATCAATATTGTAGTGACCCTGCAGGACTAACATGGGGACTTCATTGGGGGGAATATGTTGCCTTAGTTAAGCTGATTAGTCTCAAGTGCTGAAAATTCATAAACTTTACTCCTGCTTTCAAACGCAAAGTATAAAAGCAAGTTATCAAATTTCTTAAAGCTAAGAATCACTCTTACTCTACCAGTTATTTAAGACAGCTCTATCCAGTTAATTTCATCAGACGAGACAAGACTAAATATGTTTGTCAACGACCTTTTTTTCCATGACTAAGACGAGACGATGACGAGACTGCACCAATGTTCAAAAACGCTGACTAAGACTAAATTAACATGCATTATTGTTGGCGAAAAAAAAAACGAGACTAAAATGTTTTGCATACAATAAAAACTAAGATAAAATCTCTCTTCATTTTCGTCTACAATCGTCTCTACTTTTCCATCATGAGATAGAATATTCAGCTGTTACTAGGGTTGGGTACCAAGACCCGGTGCTAATACGGCACCGACCGGTGCCTTATCTACCGGACCGAATAGCAACGCAGATTTCGGTGCCTCATTTCGGTGCCACTTAAATGCCTGTGCTTCTCTCTGATGCTCCTAAACGGACATTAGAGGCAACCGAAACATCGCTGCACGGGACGCTTGTTAAAGGAACACGGTGACTTATTGGGACTTTAGCTTATTCACCGTAACCCCCAGAGTTAGACTAGTCCATACATACCCTTCTCATCTCTTATTGGGACTTTAGCTTATTCACCGTAACCCCCAGAGTTAGACTAGTCCATACATACTCTTCTCATCTCCGTGCGTGCTGTAACGCTTCCTGACGGCTCCAGCATTAGCTTAGCCTAGCACAGATTCTGCAGGTGAATGGTTCCAGTAATCCTACTGCTCCGAATAAGTGACAAAATAACACCAACATGTTCCTATTTCCATGTTGTGATTTGTAGAGTCACAGCGTGTACAAAAAACAACGTAACATGAGACACAGCCATCTTCTAACAGTAAACAAGCCGGGAACTATATTCTCAGACAGGCTTGCTGCGAGCATATCACTCCGCCAAAGTACTATATTCTTCCGCCTAAGAATATAGATCCTGGTTTGTTTAAGGATAGAAGGTGGCTGTGTCTCATGTTATGTTGTTTCACAACATGTAAATAGGAACATGTTGGCGTTATTGTGTCACTTATTCGGAGCAGTAGGATTGCTGGAACCATTCACCTGTATCGACTTGTCTAACTCTGGGGGTTACGTTGAATAAGCTAAATTCCCAATAAGTCGGCGTGTTCCTTTAACACTACACCTGACAGCAGGAAACGTTAGCCTACCGTTAGCTAGTTAACACTACACCTGACAGCAGGTAACGTTAGCCTACCGTTAGCTAGTTAACACTACACCTGACAGCAGGTAACGTTAGCCTACCGTTAGCTAGCAGCTGGATTAAACACGGTTAAAATACTGACAGCTAAACAGTGTAAAAGTTTGTCTGTATTTCACTGTTGTTGGGGACCAAGAAGCTGGTTAAACAGTGATTTGGCTCAGATTGAGTTGACTGGTGAGACACAGGGGAGGCAAGACAAAGGATCTTGGCCTACATGTGAATCCCAAAGCCAGTTTCACCAAACTCCTACAAGCCGCCACTTCACAAGATGGAGAAAGTGCATTCAAACACGAGGACGGCAAGGCAGACTGGTGGTGAGACAAAGAACTGCTTCACACCTGTGACCAGGTTGCAGTTTTCCCATTGGTCGTCGGGTCCTTGAATGCACCACCCCGCCACTAGGAGGCGGAGGAAGGATAAAAGCTGTCCGCGTTTGTGTTTCTTGGCTTTTCACGGTAACCCCCGGTTGCTGAAAGGAGGCACTGGTCCGGATTAGTTAGCCAGCATCACCTCGCTGGTCGAGATTTGAGCTGGGACAACTTTATATCGGTCTGATATAAAGGGGATCCGAGGAAATACTGGCCGAAGTATTCCCTCATCTGCAGCGGGTTTAATCAGCCTGGATTCAAGAAAAGGACGGCGTCCTGTTTCTTGTTTGGTCGACCTGGATTACGTCTTGTCCCCTCTGCTTCGGGACAAACGGATCGTTAAACTCTGGCAAGAGTTTTAACTGACAAACAACGCACACAGTAAGAGGCTTACACAGTTCTGGGCAGATATTAGAACTAGTGCGTTTTGTTTTGTTATTAATGAGCAAAGGGTTCGCTACCACTTGTTGCCATTAATGTGATCTGATTTAATCATGTACTGGTCCATATGTGATTATTAATCTGTGCTGTGAATGTATAAATTGATCACTATACTCGTTGATTTATGTTGTGTTAAGTAGCTGGGTATAACCGTAATCGCTACCTGCTTAAATCACTCCTTTCAGGAGTTTAGTTACTGTCTGCGATAGAATCGCGAAAATCAGCTGTTAGTCACTGAATTAGTTATAGTGACGTTCTCCTCAGCAAAACAAAGTCTCAGTCTGTCCTAAACCACACGTTAGCCCAGACCTGAGTGGCTGAGGGGAACTGGGTCATTATCGATAACTAAAGATCAGAGTGCCCCCTTTTTTTCTTTATTCTTCTTCTCTTTCTTCTCTCTCTAACACACACACACACACACACACACCCACAGGCTAGCCACGTAGCTCCCGAGCTAACGCGGCAGGCTAGCTTCACACGTGGAATCTGCTTACGTTCGGACAGAGCTAACACAGGAACTAGCTACCATACCGACTAAGCGTGCGCGTTGCCTAGCAACCCCTGGCTTCTTCAGCCCCTCCTCGTGCACGCAGCACCACTACCGCCCTCTTGAGGCCAAATAGTTTTGTGCAGCTCACAGGAGTAGCCATTTTTGGAGTTGTTTTGTGTTAGAAATACATGTCGACATGCCCCTCCTCTCTCACACACACACACACCCACACCCACAGACGTGTCCATGACACATGCTGCTTTGTTTTTGGTTGTGATATTGTAAAAAGGTATATGAGTTTATTAGTGAAGGATTATTGATTAGCCACCGATAATTGTGACGTTAATAAATCTTATTATGCTTAATTAGCAGTTGCTTGTGATTATTTGTGTACTTGTTGTAATAATTGCTGGTCAATCAGGTCCGTTGCTTGGATTCACCCCTTCCTTTATTTCCTTTTAAAGGATATTCACAGAAATGAGACTGTTCCACAGTTTGATTATTGGTCCCTGACTTGCAGGGTGGTGCCCCGTTTTTGATTGTTTGTCGATTTGATAAAGTTATTAATAACCATATTCATAACTTTATTAATATTGATAAAACATCTTTGATAATTTGCCAATGATCAAATCTGTACCCTACGAGAATCCTACACTGTGTAGGATTCCAACAGGGGGACGTATGACAGTCTGTAGCTGCCGTTGTCTGAAAAACAACACAGATGTTGCGTTCACTTCAACCTCACCTCGCCAGCCTCGTGCTGCGTTCATTGTTATTGTAAAATACCCTTTTCCCATTCAGTGGTTGTTTTTGTCGTTTAACAGATATTTACTGGTGAAATAAAAGAGGCTCGATATTTATATAACTTTATATAATTTATTTTTATATAACTATTTGACTGAAATGGTTATCAGAAATAATCTCAGAAATAATTTATTTAAAACTAAAATGTTTTGACTAAAACTTGACTAAGATACCTTGAGTTCTGTTTTAACTAAAACTAGACTAAAATGACGAGACTTTTAGTCGACTAAAACTTGACTAACAAAAAAAGATATGTGAATGACTAAATATGGCTAAAACTAACAAGGACATTTGGCACAAGACTAAGACTAAATTAAAAATAGGTGACAAAATTAACACTATTGAGAGACGTGCACAAGTCTTTCAGGAGTGGAAGAATGTTTTTGAAATGTTTGACGACGAACATTAATCAAAAATATCTAGGCTATAGTATATAGGCAAGTCAGTTAACAGCACACCGGTTTAAAATTTGTAATTAAGACAGGTGAAAAACGTGTTCATCATACGTTTATGTATTTTAGTATTTCACTTTTACTTATATTTTCAGCTTATTTTATTTCATAGTATTATCTTATAAAGTTATTTTATAATATGTTATTCTAGATAAACTTACATTTATTTTTAATATGATCATCAGATTTATTTATATTTGTTTTAATTGTTCTACTACTATTGTACATGTATTTTATCACTTTTAGCACACCCTTGGGCTGTCACATAAGGAAATCTATTCAGTGATTGGTCAATTACTATGTCGTCATCCAAAATCCCGTTTGTGGTACAGCAAGTGTCGTGAATCATCTCTATGACTGACACTTAAGATATAGTCCTACACTTCACTTAAATTATGACTGAGATGCTTGATAACTAACTTTTAAGCGCAGCTTTGAGCCAAGAGATGTTTTTGTTTTTTGAAGTCAATTCTTAGCAGTGTTCTTGTGAGTAATTCTTAGAAAAGGGGCCTCATCTTTTCAGCTATGAGCACTACAATATTTTAATATTAAAAATATAAAATGTCTGTATGTAATGTGGAAGATGTTGCTTATGGTCACAAACCCTCAGAAAACTAATTTCAGGCGGGAACTTTTTTTCCCCCAGATTGTTCCGACTCTACATGAATGCATGAATGCCCTATCTCACAACGTTAACAAAAGTGAAAAATAATTTGGTATCTGCCCCGTTAATCGGATGACCACCTTGGTGGAGGTAATTATCACCCATCTTTGCTGACTACGCTCCTCAGATCTGTGTAACTCTTTAGCATCTTTTTGCTCACAATTTTGGTTTAGCTGTTTCGAGCAAAAATGCTTGCATATAAACATGTATAAATGTCTTGTTACCTGCACAGCACCAAGCAGACAGCGTAATCAAGCTGGTGAAAATACTGTATCTGGGTAGTGTAGAAATATTTCTATAATCTAGATGTGTTATTCTCAGTATAAAAGTTTATAATATATAGAGTTGCTCATTGCTGTGAGTTGTGTGTAGTCATGAGACATGGTTAAAATTTCCAGAGAAGACACATTTGAACTCCCTGTACAATGTATAGACTCGGACACACAGATTGGTTAGCTTAAGCTTTGATTACATTATAGTTTAGGAATGTGAGTGTATGTTAGGAAGTGTTTTTTCGTACCAGACGGAGAGGTGGAATGGTAGGAGGTGACTGTTGGGTCAGTGTGTGTGTGTGAGAACAGAAGAATCTGCCCAGAGACAGGAGGATGACGCCGTCAGGGAAGAAGATAAAAAGATTAGGGATCACAATTGGGGAGAGACTGAGTGAACCTGAATCCTGTATACTTTTGTCTGCGGCCAGGGAAACTTAGGATCTTTTGTGTACCCACACGTGTGTTGTAGCTTAACTGCTGGACTTCAGTAAACTTTCTTGACTTTAATCTGTAGACCGGGCCAGTACTTTTCCCAGAATTCACTTCAGTGGGCACCGTGTATTGTATGTTTAGCCGACCTTTGGGATCCAGTTTGGTGCTGTTGCTTATCAGGCAGTGATGTTTCCTGTCACAATCCAATGGATGAAGGAATTTCCTCAGGCTTCTGAGGTCACAGTCTGGCTGTTTTCGAAACCGCATACTATACTAGCATTGTGTACTGATTTGAAGAAAATGTAACGTGAAGTATGCAGTATACAAACAAAAGCAAAATCTGCAGTATGCCAAAAATACCCAGATGCCGTACGAATTTGCCGTACGAAACTTTTTTACAACTTCCGTCTGCTATTTCATCACTAAATTTAATTCTAAGACTTTTTGTATTGAGAAATCAACCGTGTAGAGCTTGAATATGGCTGGAGCTCTATCAGGAGACTTGCGGACAAGAGGCGTTTATTTCCCCGATCGTGTGTTTAAAGGGGTGATAGAATGCAAAACTGATTTTACTCTGTCATAGTTGAATAACGACAGTTCGGTGGGTAAATAGGACATACATAGAAGCTCAAAGTCCCACTGATACCCCTTTACTATGAAAATTTCATATTTTGAAACTGATGCTGAAAACGGGCGAATCTCAACAAAGCTGGAAGTTGACGTCAACCTCCCAAAAACCGGAACCTTTGTCAGCCCATGGGTGTATTAAGAGAACGGTCACGCCCCAACATTTACATAGGCTACACAACTGACCTGAGATCAGGTAGTCTTCTGAATCTAGGTCGCGCAGATCTCTGCTATTCCATTACAAAATTCCCTTCTGAAACTTTTTTATGCGAGAAATCAACTATGTAAGGCTCAAATATGGGCCATTTTGCGAAAATTGATGGCTAATTGCAAATTTTGTCCAACTGTGTGTCGGAATTCTGCTGCCGGTGCTGCCTGTGTTGCTGCCTCGCCGCCCGACCTGCCTTCCTTCACACACCCCGGCCTGCTCTGAGGTACTTGGAGCTCCGTCACGACTGGCAGCCCACAGCACTCCATACCCGCGCAAAGTCACCGTTTTTTGGATAATGGACTACTAAACGCTGGTGCTCTGACAGAGCTCCAGGGCCTGCAGCTCCCCTCTTCCTGCTAGCTAAATGCCCGGTGTGTGTGAGTGCGAGCACGGTCAGCGAGCTTGTTACGCCAGCAATCTGTTACCACAGGTTCCAGTTAATCTTTTAATGTGTGTAATTATAATGTGTTGAGTTATTTAAACAAACGATTGGGGAAATAAACGCCGCTTGTCCGCGAGTCTCATTGATAGAGCCTGCTGTTGGATGTAGCTCTATCAATGAGAGCTAGCTCCTCCTAGAATTCCTCTGAAATTCACAAATATTCATTAACTTGAAATCGGACACCGTTGTTAGCTTTATAAGACATTTAGGGAGATGTTGTATAAGTGGCGTGATGAAATTCAAACTGTAAATATACAGAAATTACGCCAAAAATGAAGCTAACTATCCATGATTTGTAGCTAGCTACACATAGCTAGGATTGAAGGGACAGTCATAGCTACCGAAACCCCCACTGTTCACAAAAATTCATTAATTTGAAATCGGACACCGTTGTTAGCTTTATAAGACATTTAGGGAGATGTTGTATAAGTGGCGTGATGGAATTCAAACTGTAAATATACAGAAATTACGCCAAAAATGAAGCTAACTATCTGTGATTTGCAGCTAGCCACACATAGCTAGGATTGAAGGGACAGTCATAGATAACGAAACCCCTAATCTTCACAAAAATTCATTAACTTGAAATCGGATACTGTTGTTAGCTTTATAAGACCTTTAGAGATATGTTGTATAAGTGGCGTGACAAAATTCAAACTGTAAATATAGCTAGTTATGCTGACAGCCAGCCAAGATGAACTGGAACTGTTGTAAGAGATTGCTGGTGTAACAAGCTCGCTGACCGCGCTATCACTGTCACACACGGGCCATTTAGCTAGAAGGAAGAGGGGAGCTGCAGGCCCTGGAGCTCTGTCAGAGCACCAGCGTTTGGTCCATTAACCCCAAAACGGTGCGGGTATCGAGTGCTGTGGGCTGCAAGCCGTAACGGAGCTCAATCGAGCTCAGAGCAGGTCGGGGTGTGTGAAGGAAGGCAGGCCGTGCAGCGAGGCAGCAACACAGGCAGCACCGGCAGCTGAACTCCGACACACAGTCTTACCAAATTTGCAATAAGCCATCAATTTTCGTAAAACGGCCCATATTTGACCTTTATATAGTTGATTTCTCGCTTAAAAAAGTCTCAGAAGTGAATTTAATAACGTAATAGCGCGACAAACAATGTATAACTTTGCAATGAGACCTGCTGTCGAGTCTCCCATGTGTTTCTATGTAGTTTGCTCAAACCAATCAGCGCGTAGCTCATTCTGAATATTCATGAGCATACCATATTTGGAAGAAAAGCTCTTGTTCCAAATAGAGCCATATTCACAGGGTAGTTAAGGGCCTAATAAAATAGCATTCGGGCAATTTTCAGCCCAACCAATGTTACATACCCCATTAGGAGACCTTAAGGAACTGTGAAATACCCTATATAATCATTCTATCACCCCTTTAAATAACACACAAATACCCATTATAAGATTAACTGGAACCTGTGGTTGTCTGCCTTTTCGGAGTTATAAAGCTCCACAAGAGATTGCGGGCGTAACGTTAACAAGCTCACTGGCTGACTGTCACTCACACAAACAAACACATACACACACACACACACACACACACACACACACACTGGCCACGGAGCAGGCAGAGGTGAGGGAGAGCAGTGTCTGACAGGGCAGAGAAATACGCTCCATATTCATGCGCCATCTTGAAATACGTTAGCCGGTAAGTGACATACAGGACATACTGCTCCGCCTTTCGCGTTTTCGCTGTCACATGATGAACTCACAGGTGCTGCAAATGCTGCTAATGGGTATCGTAGCTTCCTGGCCCCGGCAAGTTTTAAGAGGGAAACATGGAGGACCACACGTATTCAAAATCCAAATTTCAGGAACAGGAGTCTTAATTTTCTTCGTGAAGAAAAAAAAGAAGGATATTGAAAAGAGCAAGAGACCGGCTTTTTGAAGTGTGAAGGCTACCGTAGCTGTAATACGTACTTTGAACTGCGTGGCGCGAGAGAGTTGATTGATATATGATCTCAACGCTAGATGGGAGAAATTCCCACACACTGGCCCTCATTTATCAACCTAACGTAGAAACTAGCGCAGATATGAGCGCAGAAATTGTCTTATGTCAGGCTTCACGTGTGATTCATGAAACGTTCGTATCACACCAATCAGAGCGTAAGAATGGTCGTACATTGATAAATGCAGCGGCTGGAAATGATCGTCATTTAAATATCACGCCCCAATATATTCTCGGTTTTGAGGCCTCGCCCCAACAATTTACGACATGGCGAGACGTAATCCGGCTGAGAAGCGGCACTTTTCAGAGGTGGAGACTGAAACCCTGATATCTCAGGTTCATTTGCACTAACGTGTGGACTATTTGGCAGCCTGGAAACTGGTATTAAAGGCTGTAGAAAGAATGCGGAATGGAAAGAGATCACTGATGCGGTCAACAGTGCTGCCTAGTAAATCGGACTCCAGCTGAAGTTTATTTAATTTATACATCCTTGACACATTTTCTATAGTCCTAATAGTAATATACAGGCTTTTTTTTCAGGCGTTTTTTGTGTTCACACCCAAGCAATTTTCGCTGACAATGAGCCGCGTGAACATGCACATTTTTGTAGTCGCTGTCTCGTTTGTCATAAAGTGCTTTATGTTCCGACACCATGGATGTATTAGTCCGACACCAACGAGACCAGCGCTCTACATTCATCTTGCTTTGCATCTTCCTAGTCTTATTTCTTCCCGGCAGTGTAGACACTACTTGGTATATATCTTCTTCGCCATTATGTATGTGTGCTCGGCAAGACCGTTTTGTGTTTAAGCGCCCCCAAGTTGTGTTTTACTGTAACTTCAGAAGCTCCAGACACGTGAGCAAAAGCGCCAATCTCATTGGTCGGATAGTTTTTTAAAAATGACGCTTTTACGCGTGGCGTTTTTCGCGTCGGTGTGCACACTCACATTGCCGCCCTTTGTTTAGTCACGAGGCGTTAAACGTCGGCGAATATCGTGCGCAAAATTCGTCCCGTTGTGAACAGGCCTTTAGGCCTACATGTAGGTGTACTTATATTTAAATAAACACACAGTAGCGGAGTTTATGCAGTGTCTTTTCTTTTACTCTGGTTTTTTTTTCATGAGTCAGAACAACAGCTGAGGGAGAGTGAGTGTCCTCCGCCCCCCATGCTGGTGGACCACCACCTTGACCCTGTCTCCTGACAGCACAGGGGCTGGAAAAACAAGCCAAAATAACTTAGTCAATGGCAGAAATAAATCGTTCACTTGAAAGAGAAACAAAAACCTGAAGAATAAATAAAAATGTTGTGCATCGTCATGTTTCCTGTATTGAATATCATTGCCAAACATAACACTATAGGCTACCTTTTAAAAGCGAGGAATAATATCCTGTCTCCTTGGTATAGCCCCCAGTTGGGGCTGTGCTGGACACTGCTCTCTGGGCATCGGCTCATCTGGCTCCATCGCTACATTTATGGCACCGTGTCTTCCTGCGCGATGTCGTGTGAACCCCCCAGGCTAAAACAATGTTGCAGACCGACTCATAGAGGTCTTCTAAAAGAGCCAGACCTGCCATTGCTGATAAGTGATCAACCGATGACTTCTCCTTCTCCTGTTAAACTGATTATATGCTGCAACGCAAGTCCACACTGACTCCAAAACTTGCGTACACGAGTTCAGACCAGACGTGAGATTTTTTCGGAGCCTACGCTCACGATCAAATTGATAAATGCCGAGCTTTGCGTAGGAATCGGCGTACGCCCGTCCTACGCTTGTTTTAGGTCGTACGCACGTTTCATAAATGAGGGCCAATGAACCTTTAAAGTGGCTATATGTTACTTTCAGATTGTGTTGCAGCGTTGCATTTCAAGTGTTACATACGGTAATTTAGCCTACTTTGAATGTCTCGTGAGATAAACCAGGTATCACTGTCACTGTCATGAGCCAAAGCATTAAGAGATTGTTGTAGCAACCAACGTAGTAATAACTTAGATTAATATAACGCATTTCATGAAACCCAAGGACGCTTTACACAAGTACAGGGGGACAAGGTTAGAGAAAATAGTAGGCCAACACAAACACAGACTAAAAAGAATAAAAAGTCTGCGCTAAATGGAAAGGGGACGTAATTTAATCTAGGCTACAGACGTACAACCACATAACGCATAGTAAAGTTATTTCATGAATGAAAAAGACATATTACATACCTGAGGGCCAAACTGGGCACGATTTTGAATCATTCACAATCCCGTAATTGTCTCCATCTGTTGAAAGCCCAACCGAAGTTGACTCGTTAAAACAGTACTTTACAGTTCCTCATATCCCGTTGGAAACTTTCATGGGCACGGAGATCGTCCAGTGTGTTCTCCACAGCTTGTACATTGTACACACAGTATATCTGTGAGGCTGGAATATCAGCTGGTGTTTAATCCCGTGTAGCCTGTATTTACTGCATCGTTCAGTCTGTGTTTCTTTCTGACCGACAAGACAAAAAGATTTGGTGTATGTTGCTGTAAATAGTCATTATATGTGGGCTGTCCTGCTTTAGTCAAGCACTCACAACAAAGCTGTGAGCTGTGCACTGAGTAAGCGATGTCCTTGATGCTTTCAAACTAGACTTAAATGACAACCATAACGATAGTTTTCTCCTTTTTGCGTTGCACAGTTTAGCTCAATACAGAACAATAATACATATTCTGGCTTTGAATTAATGACAAAAAGCTTTAGGCTTGCAGTCCCAACTGATCATAAATGCCGGCCTCTCGAACAGCTCTGACACGAGGTAGGTGATGCATATTTATGATTTCCATCTGCACGCATAAAAATCCTAAATAAATCAAATGCAATTTTTTAAAGAGTGAGTTTTATTCATACATGTTGCATGGAGACCTTTACAATTTTGTGGGCTACAGAGATCAGATGAATGCTTATTGTCTTTGTCCAAGTGTTGTGAATAATGATTACTTAATTGCTTGAATAAATAAGAGAGCAATTTGTAAATTGTCGGGCAGGGGAATCGTTGCTCATATGTTATTCATATTGTAAGTGATGCAGAGGGAGGAAAAGTTTCCTCTCTGTGAAGCCCAGCTTAGTTAATTGGCTATGAAGCCAGTTTTCTTAGGACAGCGATACAAAGGTCAAAGGTGACCCGGCAGTCTGCCTCGCTGGCTAAGTGTTGGTGGAGCTCCTGCATGAGCAAAGAGCTTTTGATCTCACTAAGTGCCTCTGTTTATAGAATGGGCTCTGCTCTCCAAATGTGATTTGGTGATGGATTTAATCAATTGATTATTATTATTACACAAGTGCAATATGCACGAGCCCACCCTAATGGATTCCACTCTCGAACCGGTGCTGTGCCAAACAGCACACGTACATTCTCCTCTACTTTTGGTCAAGAGGTTCAGAAAATAGCTAAAACTCACAGGTTTGCTTAACCCTCCTGTTGTCCTCTAGCCTGGTTGAAACCAGACCCACTCTCAGTTACAACTGTCAGAGGGGCGTCACCAACGGACGCCACTCAAATGCCTCTGGGCGCATTGGATAGTCTTTCAACCAATCAGAGCAACGATCCGGGTGACGCTTTTCACATCCATTAAAGAAAATGTGATTTTGGTTTTTGGTGTCGTCCCTCCAAACCCTACTTTCTCCTTGCAGGTGTTGCATATTGCAAACTTGTTATCTTCTGCACACGGGCTGAATAATTCCCAAACAGCGGACATGTTGCAGGTTAATTCACGACGTTCCCGACATGTGGGAGAATAGCGCGGACACGCGCTTCACACTGCGAGCGGGTACGCGTCGCACACGGCGGAAAAGTTTAGAGAAAGGAAAAAGAGACTCTGCTGTATGCGTGCGTCTTTGAGAATTGTAACTCGTATAACTTATGGTGTCAGTTAATTGTAGAGTTGACCGGCATGAAATCGGCATATGTCACACTGACCTGCAGTTCGCTGAGCACGTGAAGCACGGCTTCGGTAGCCGTCATGTTGAATGTAAACAAAAAGCTGCTCGCCATCGCTGCGCTATCGTCGTCACGTAAAGCCCGCCTCAGTGGTTGTGATTGGTGCCTCAATTTTGTGAACATTGGAAATGGGTTCGAATGGGCTCTTCGCCAGACTGACTTGCAGAGCAAATCTCAAATTTGCCGGAATTTTGTCAGGGTTTATCCAGGCTAGTTGTCCTCGGGTCAAATTTGACCCATTTTCAAAAAAGTTTCTATTTCAGAATATTGAGTTTCTTTCAACCAACTTTTCAAAAAAACTAACCTGAATAGTTCCATACAACACTCTTCACAGGTAAAAGAAATGATCATTTCACTACTTTCATTGAATTTGAGGGTTCAATTTGATAGCAATTAGAGAAAAAAAAGACAAAAGAACGTTGTAAAAAGTGACACAGATGTCAGAAAGAGCTTCAAAAAGGAGGGAAAAAAAAGTGAAAAAAAATTGACAAAAACATCGGAAAAAGTTACTTGGATAAAAGTGACAAAAGTGTCAAAATTTTGACCCTGAAAAACAAAAAAAGTTGCATGGTCGACTGGAAGACAAAACAAGGGTTAATGTCCTAAGTGTAATACCCACTTTGTAATTCTGTTAATCCACAGGTGGTGAGTTTGCATTCCTGTAAAAAATAAGATCCAACAGACAGCATCTGAAGCCATGTTTCCATCTAATTGTCAAGCGAATTTTAAGCAAACTTTTAAATTGTTGCAAAAAAGAAAATCCGAATTAGATGCGTTTCCATCAACTGGTTTAGAGTGAATTAACTAGACTACCCAACGCGTAGTTTCGTCACAAGTTGACGTTAGGCATGGTTGTAAACCGGCTCGCTAAATCAAACAGTTTAGAAGCTGAGTTCTTTGGCTAAATGGAGAGAGGGACCATTGGACAAGCTGGCCACCTGTGCAGAATACACGGTTGTGGCAGAGACTTTTGGTGTCAGTGAGACAACCGTTCACCGCTGTGTTTACGTGGTGTGCAGGGCCATACCATTCAAGCTGTTGAACCAGTTCTTCAATTTACCCGACGTGGCTGAGCCACAGGCTCCACTACGCACCTTGTGCCACAAGTGTACTGGATGGGACCCATATCCCGATCCTTCCCCCATCCCATCAATACTGGGACTATAGTCATGTGAGTTACGTGTTCGCTACATCACAACTTATTCAGCAAAGCGGTTTGCATCTCCCATTTGCGCATTAACCAAAAACCACCTCAAGCAAGCGTAAAAATGTTTTTTTAATTTTGGCAAACATTTTTTAATGCAATACTTCAAAATGCACATAAAAATACATTGATGGAAACACGAGTTTAGTCTCACCAACCGTTTTAGTTGCTGTAACCATCTATATGTAATAATTCTTATCTAATAGACAAATTAAATCAGGTAATGTTGATATAGTGTTGATGGTACAGTTGTTTATAGCTTATCAAATATAGGATTTATTTAAATGGTAAAATGATTGCTATTTATTATGATAGAATCATGAAATGACTATTGCCTGCAGCTCTTAAAATAGGTTAAACATGCACATTTATTACGCTCAAATGAACATTTTGTTTTGTTAAACTTTACTTGTTAAATATATTATAAAAAATGTTCCCATCGCTTTTCTCATTCAATGCTGAACCACAGTGATCTCTTCTTCTTTTGGTGATGAGAAGCGGTGTGATTTCAGCAAAGCGTGAAGGAGTGTGACAGAAAGAGTTCAGCACAGGTCTGAAACTGAGACTTGAATCCGAGCCGTACCGTACCGGACCTGACCAAACCCGCCTGGTACTGCCGACAAAGTTATATGCTTGCTTTGGGAAGGCATTCTTACAATTTCAGTTTTTTTTCAGACAGTGGGCACAACTGAAGACACGTGCAAAACTCTTAACCCAGTCTGCACTGCAGCAGTTCATGTGGATACAACTCTAGTTTGTTTTTCACTGTTAGACCACAGTTTTCAAAACCCTACACAAGTACCCCATGGCTTTAACCACAACCTGCACAACACTGTGGATCTACAGCACTTTGTTCAAATGCTAACACGCTGCTGTCAAAACTGTTAACCACACATTCAACACTGATTGGATTTCAGTCTGATTGGATTTTAAACACTGCTGACTGCAATTTTAGCTGAAAGCCTTAGCAGGTGTATTGTTTTAGACATGAGGGCTATGGTTAACTGCTACTCAGATCTCTGCAGGGTTAATCCAGACAGCTAGCTAGACTATAAAACTGTGTAAGTGTAAGTATTGATCATATTACCTGTGATCTACGTTGCAAGCATGGTTACTAGACATTTGTTGTTTCGTTGTGTTAAGTTACTAGCTAGCTAGTAGCTAAAGCTGTTTAAGTTAGCATTTAATGTTAGCTAACTGCTAACGTTATCTAAAACTTGTAGCCAGCTACTTTAATGAGCTAATTTGCCATGGGAATCATGTATTCTTCGTGAGGCCTTACTCAATGGAGCTGTATTAAAGGGGTGATAGAATGCAAAACTGATTTTACCCTGTCATAGTTGAATAACGACGGTTCGGTGGGTAAATAGGACATACATAGAAGCTCAAAATCCTATTGACACCCCTTTACTATGAAAATCTCATATTTTGAAACTGCCGCTGAAAACGGGCAAATCTCAACAAAGCTGGAAGTTGACGTCAACCTCCCAAGACCTGTAACTTTGTCACGCCCATGGGTGTATTAAGAGAACAGTCACGCCCCAACATTTACATAGGCTACACAACTGACCTGTCTTCTGAATCTAGGTCGCGCAGATCTCTGCTATTCCATTACAAAATTCACTTCTGAAACTTTTTTATGCGAGAAATCAACTATGTAAAGCTCAAATATGGGCCGCTTTACAAAAATGGATGGCTAATTGCAAATTTTGTCCGACTGTGTGTCGGAGTTCAGCGGCCGGTGCTGCCTGTGTTGCTGCCTCGCCGCCCGGCCTGCCTTCCTTCACAGACCCCGGCCTGCTATGAGGTACTTGGAGCTCCGTCACTGTGATGAAGAAGGTGTTGGTTAAATAAGCCCAAGCTTAGGACCTCCTATGCTTTGAAGGATTCTTAGGTGTAGTTGCTTGAATGTGTTTGCAATCGCCACAGACAGTCCGGTAAGAAGCAGAAATAACATGCTTAATTGTCCTAATAATCATGTAATTCTCCTCTATTAATTTACATGAAACAGCTATTTAACAACACTGAACAGAAATAGCTTACATATGCATTTGACTTATGTATTATGTGTAAAGCAGTAACATATTAAACAAATATATAGCTTAATCCATTTAGAAAGCAGAGTTACTGAACCTAGGCCCTTTAATGACCTAACTCAAAACAGTTAAAGAAATAAATGATAACTGTAGGCTACATAGAGCATATAAACTTGACCAAACTCTGGATTTAACAGGTAGAAATAGCAATAATATTATTAACAGAATTATTTACTTACAGTCTCATGGACACACAGGATTTCAGTTCAGAGATGCCTTGACACCAGACATAATGAGGAAATGACAAAGAATGGACAAAGAGAAATATCCTGCCAGCGTGGCAACCTACTGAACTATCACTGATACAGTGACTGCTACAGCGATAGAGGCTGGAATACTGGATCCAACCGGTTACAAGCCTTCTCTGATTGGTCAACACCTCAATTGGTAATTAACTCTACATAGTGGTGCAGAAACGAAACTTACAGAACAGTCTATTTTTATTTGTGCACAAGGGGGCGCTCAAGGACCATGTAAGAACTTAATGTTGAACTTTTGAACAGCCGCCCCCAACTTGCATGGCAAGTTGAAACAGAAGGAAAGTTGTCACTCTCAGACAATTTTGGGAGCTTGATGAGTCAAACCACTGGTCTGGTATAAACTATCTCCTTAACCTGCACTTGCACGGTTCGTACTTTGCCATCTGCTCCTGGAATGACTGCTGTGATTTTGCCTACAGGCCATAGGCTCTGGGAAGTTGTTGGTCAATGACCATGACAATGTCTCCAACAGAAAGATCTGCTTTGTCTTGCTGCCACTTTCGGCGAGCTTGGAGAGTTGGGAGATAGTTTTGGATAAAACTGCTCCAGAACTGGTCTGCAAGGACTTGGCTTTGTCTCCACCTTCTGCGGCTAAGGAGGTCTGTGCTTGAGTAGACTACCTGTGGTAAACATGAATCGGGCCGCCCCATCAACAGGCAATTGGGAGTTACAGGATCTGGGTCAGCTATGTTTGATGAAACATAACCCAATGGTTTCGAGTTGATGATTCCTTCAGCTTTTATGAGCACAGTCCTTAAGACCTCCTCTGTGACAGTCTGGGATCCAAGGACTGTACGCAGGGCTGATTTGATGGACCGGATCACCCTCTCCCATGAACCGCCAACACGAGGTGCATTGGGTGGGTTGAGGCGGAACAGAATCTGGTGAGTGGCCAGCTGGCACTTCAGTTCTGGCTCAAGAGCAGAAAAGGCTTCCTGTAATTCTGAACTGCCACCTTTGAAGTTTGATCCTTGATCTGATATGATCTCATAGGGTTTTCCTCGACGAGCCACAAACCTGCGTAGTGACATCAGGAACGAATCAGTGTCCATATTTGCCAACAGGTCCAAATGTACAGCGCGTGTCGTTAGACATTTGTACACGATGCCCCATCTCTTTTCGGTCCGTCTACCGATTTTGACCAGGAATTGGCCAAAACAATCCATCCCTGTTGAGTAGAAGGCAGGTCGATACAGACGTAGATTGGATGGAGGCAAATCACTGGCTTAGCCCTCAATTTTTGACATTCGACGCAGCTGTGTTGGTGTTTACGGACTGCTTCTCTCCCTCTTAGAATCCAGTACCTCCTTCTCAGCTCCGCGAACACTCGCTCTGGGCCCGGATGACAAAGCTGACTGTCAACGTCTCTCATAATGAGTTTTGTGATGGCGTGTTGTGGACTGAGTACAATGGGGTGTAGAATGTCTTCGTCAATATGATCACATCTGCGAAGTCGCCCTCCCACACGGACTAATTGAACTTGATGATCAAACTCTGGTGACAGGTTCAGCAGTCTGCTAGTTGAGGATACAGATTTTCCCCTTGACAGCTGCACAAACTCTTCTGGAAAGCTCTCTCTCTGAGCCTATCTAATGAGGGAGTGTTCTGCATCCTTATAGTCGTCCTCAGTTGGAGTAAATGCGATATCAGCCGCCCCATGACATGCTTTCACTGTAGCTTCCACAAGTTGTTTAAAAGTCCTGAATTTGCTGGCATCAGGCAGTGATTGGCTTGTATCCAACGCAATGTGTCCACAGAAGTCTTACGTAGCTCTTCTGGTTCGTCACAGGTAGACACATCAGGGGTGACTGGTGGTAGACTCGGGTTGCCGTAAGAAAGAGGGCCCCCGGCTCCAGCGGTTGTCCGCCTTAATCTGTGATAGTGTTCTCCCTCGAGTGATGTCGTTGGCTGGATTCTCTGCAGATGGGACATAGCGCCATGCTTGGTGGTCTGTTAAATCTTGGATGTCTGCCACTCTGGTACCAACAAACACCTTGTATCGGCATGAT
Source organism: Perca flavescens (assembly GCF_004354835.1). NCBI lineage: Eukaryota > Metazoa > Chordata > Actinopteri > Perciformes > Percidae > Perca > Perca flavescens. The sequence goes on along the minus strand of NC_041332.1, from coordinate 43,117,746 downwards.
TCAGATACAAGTCACTTCAGGACAGTAGTGGAGTCAGTCCAGTATGTCACACAGCTAATGGTCAGAGTGAGCTCCTTTTGCAAAACCATTCCGAGCTGTGCTCCACTGTGAGCAGCACATAGTTCGAGGTGTGGGATAGATTGTTGGCGCTTTGGTGCTACTCTGGATCTGGATGCCATGAAAGCCACCTGGACCTGCCCTTCAGTGTTCTCAGAACGGAGATAAGCTACTGCCCCATAGGCTCTCTCTGAAGCATCTGAGAAGATGTGTATGCTGTAAGTGCAGGGTGAGGAATTTGTGGATATAGCATCTTGGGAGTGAAATATCAGGTAGCTGCTTAAGTTCACTCTCCCCGACAATTTTGGTTTTTGTTTTGTTCTGTGTATTTGTTCTTGGGTTGTTTTTTTATTTTATTTTTATTATTATTTTTATTTTTCTACTTGTTGTACTTGACACTGTTTTGACTCCCGAAATGTTACCTTTTGATTTTGTTATGTAACTGAAAAATCAATAAACAAATGTTTAAAAAAAAAAAAGTTCACTCTCCCACTTACACCATGACTGGAGGAGGTCTTCTGGGAGAAGTGGATCATCCCAGTCTCGCTTTTTGCTCCAGAGACATTGTACCAGAATCTTGGCCCTTGAGGTGTAGGGGATAAGGAATCCAAGAGGGTCATATTGTCTTGCTAGAATCCGGTAGATATTGTGCATTGTAGGCTGAGGGCTCTCCACCTGCCGATACTTGTAGGATAGGGTGTCTGACTTACATTGCCACAGGAGTCCAAGTGTCCTTTCAATTCAATTCAATTTCAATTCAATTTTATTTATAGTATCAAATCATAACAAAAGTTATCTCGAGACACTTTACAGATAGAGTAGGTCTAGACCACACTCTATAAATTCCAAAACCCCAACAATTACAGTAATTCCCTCAAGAGCAAGCATTAGCAGTGGCTATTGCGACAGTGGCAAGAAAAAACTCCCTTTTAGGAAGAAACCTCGGCAGACCCAGACTCTTGGTAGGCGGTGTCTGACGGGCCGGTTGGGGGCGTGATGAACAGTGGTGATAACAGTCACATTAGAAGTCACAGTGACTTCGAAGGTTATCGTGGAAGTTCATGTCATAGCAGGGCACATCGTGTCATACTGAGTAGTGCAGTCTCCTATACCGGATCCTGACTACTCTGTGCATAGGAACATCACAGCAGGGCGTTGCGGGATGTGACGTGGCGCTGCAGAGCACGGGTGGATGCTGCAAGCATTTCTGGGACAGGATGCATACAAAAGTAACAAGTAGAGATGAGAGAGCAGCTCAGTATGTCTTAGGGAGGAACAGCCTCCCCGGCAGTCTAGAATTATAATAGCATAACTTAAGAGAGGCAGGTTAAAGAGAGGTGCCTGGTCGGGCTAGAACTCTCCCCAACCGGATCGGGCTGTACTGGCCTGCCTCCCTCTACTCTCGCTAGATTATTAATTATACAGTATATAAAACTGATGACTACGAGGAGAAGCAGGTGGGCCGGGTTAGGCGGACGCTGCAACTCCTCACTCCTTAACTATAAGCTTTATCAAAGAGAAGAGTTTTCAGTTTACTCTTAAATATGGTGACGGTGTTTGCTCCTCGAACCCCGACTGGGAGCTGGTTCCACAATACTGGAGCCTGATAGCTGAAGGCCCTGGCCCCCAGTCTACTTCCAGAGACTCTAGGAACCATAAGTAGCCCCGCATTCTGGGAGCGCAGTGCTCTAGTGGGACAATAAGGTACTATGAGCTCTTCTAAGTATGATGGTGCTTGACCATTTAGAGCTTTGTAAGTCAGGAGGAGGATTTTAAATTCGATCCTATATTTAACTGGAAGCCAATGCAGAGAAGCTAATACAGGAGAAATATGATCTCTTCTCTTAGTTCTCGTCAGAACACGTGCTGCAGCATTCTGGATCAGTTGGAGAGTCTTAATGGACTTATTTGGGCAACCTGATAATAAGGAATTGCAGTAATCTAGTCTAGAAGTAACGAATGCATGGACTAGTTTTTCAGCATCGTTTTGAGACAGGATATTTCTAATTTTGGCAATGTTACGAAGATGGAAAAAGGCTATTCTTGAGGTTTGTTTTAAGTGGGTGTTGAAGGATATATCCTGATCAAAAATAACTCCTAGATTTCTGACAGCAGTGCTGGAGGCCAGGGTAATACCATCCAGAGTAACTATATCTTTCGAAAACGAAGTTCGGCGGTGCGTTGTTCCTATCACAATAACTTCAGTTTTGTCTGAGTTTAACATCAGGAAATTGTGGGTCATCCAGGATTTTATATCCTCAATACACGTTTGAAGTCTTGCTAACTGACCACTTTCATCTGGCTTAATTGACAGATATAATTGGGTATCATCTGCGTAACAGTGATAGTTAATTGAGTGTTTCCTAATAATATTACCTAGAGGAAGCATATATAAGGAAAATAGAATTGGTCCAAGCACTGAGCCTTGAGGAACGCCATGGCTAACTTTAGCGTGCTTGGAGGGTTTATTATTAACATTAACAAATTGGGATCGTTCAGAGAAATAGGACTTAAACCAGCTTAGTGCAATTTCTTTAATGCCAACTAAGTGTTCCAGTCTCTGTAACAGGATTGAATGGTCAATAGTGTCAAATGCAGCACTAAGATCTAGTAGAACAAGAATGGAGACAAATCCTTTGTCTGCAGCAGTTAGAAGGTCATTAGTAATTTTCACCAGTGCCGTCTCTGTGCTATGATTCTTTCTAAATCCTGATTGAAAATCATCAAATAAACTGTTGCTATGTAGAAAATCACATAACTGATTAGCAACCACCTTCTCAAGGATCTTGGATAGAAAGGGAAGGTTAGATATAGGTCTATAGTTTGCTAAGACCTCAGGATCTAGGGTGGGTTTTATCAGAAGAGGTTTTATCACAGCAATTTTAAATGACTGCGGTACATAACCTGTTAGTAAGGACATATTGATCATATCTAATAATGAAGTGTTTACCACGGGTAACGCTTCTTTGAGTAGCCTCGTTGGGATAGGGTCTAAGAGACAGGTAGACGGCTTAGCTGAGGATATCTTTAACATTAATTGTTGAAGGTCTATAGGATAAAAGCAGTCCAAGTATATGTTGGGAGTCGTCGTTCTTTCTAGCGGTCCTGCATTTAAAGATGAACTGTTAGAAGTTAAGGGCAAAAGATGATGAATTTTATCTCTAATTGTTATAATTTTATCATTAAAGAAGCTCATGAAATCATCACTACTCAGAGCTAGAGGAATAGATGGCTCAGTAGAGCTGTGACTATCTGTCAGCCTGGCTACAGTGCTGAAAAGAAACCTTGGGTTGTTCTTGTTTTCTTCTATTTATGATGAGTAATAGTCTGATCTGGCCTTTCTAAGGGCCTTCCTATAGGTTTTCAGACTGTCTTGCCATTCCAAACGGGATTCCTCCACTTTGGTGGAGCGCCACTTACTTTCGATGTTTTGTGAGATTTGTTTTAATTTGCGAGTTTGGGAGTTATACCAAGGAGCTAATTTCCTTTGCTTTATCGTCTTCTTTTTGAGAGGAGCGACAGAGTCTAAGGTCGTCCGTAGGCAAGTTGTAGCACCGTCTACAAATGTATCAATTTGAGAGTCCAGTAATGAGTTGAAAGCAGTAGTAAGGCTATTGCTGTCAACGTCCACATGGATATTAAAATCACCTACAATAAGTACTTTGTCTGATTTAAGGACTACACATGATAAAAACTCTGAGAATTCAGATAAAAATTCAGAATACGGACCTGGAGCTTGGTAGACAACAACAAATATAATTGGCTGTACTGATTTCCGTGTTGGATGTCGAAGATTAAGAACAAGGCTTTCGAAAGAGTTATAATTTAGTTTGGGTTTAGGGTTAATTAACAGGCTTGAATCAAATATGGCTGCAACTCCCCCTCCTCGGCCTGAGCCTCTAGGAATTTGAGTATTAATATGACTGGGAGGGGTGGCTTCATTTAGACTAACATATTCTTCATGGCCCAGCCAGGTTTCAGTAAGACAGAATAGATCAATTTGATTATCAGATATCAATTCATTTACGAGTACTGCTTTAGAAGACAGAGATCTGATACATCTAATTTTCCTATCCTTTTCTATCATTGCAGTGGTAGTTTTAATTCCAATTAGGTTGTTAAGTATTGCCCCTCTATTCACCACTTTGTGTGGTCTGTTGTTGATAATAACTGGAATAGTATTAGTACTACACGTTACTGGAATAATACTAGTACTACATGTTATCCTACAGAAAACATTTTCAGATTCATCCACTTGTATAGTGCTATCAGGGTCGATACCTGGGGGACATGAATCTGTGATATTTTCAACATAATGTCAATACTTGCCTTCTGTCAGTGTGGTCGTTATGTTGTCAGATAGCAGCCTGGCTCCGTGTCGGTTTGGGTGGAGACCATCACGCTTCAGCAGGTTGGGCATCTCCCAGAACAGGTTGAAGTTGTCGACATAGGGAATGCTCAGGGAAGTGCAGAGTGGTTCCAGCCAGGTGTGGAGCCAGAACAGTCTGGACCATCTCTCCGCACCCTTCCTGTAAGTAGGTAGAGGCCCAGAGATGACAATCCGCTTACCTGTGCCCATCAGGGTGGTGATGAGAGTGGTGAAGTCTTCCTGGAGTGCTATCGACCGTCTCTCTCTGATGTCGTTTGTGCCCACATGCACGATGATGTTGTCGACCTTGGCGTGGCGGGCGAGGATGCCGGGAAGTTTGTGCTGGATGTCACGGACCTTGGCACCGGGGAAGCAGTAGACCTTGGAGGGACCGCTAGGTAAAGGGGGAATGTGGAGGTCCCTTACCATGGAGCTTCCGATGACCAGCATGGAGATTGATGAGTCCGAGGTGGGAGAGTCCGCCCTCAATGGGCGCGTCGACTGTTTGGATGGACCAGGATGAGCTGCGTGGGGACGTGGCAGAGAAGGGAACTCCTCGTCGTTCATCAGAAGGCTGTAGCGGTTTTCTAGTCGTAGGGGTTGGGCTGGGGCTGAGCGCTGTCCTGACCGCCTGCTCTGGTGCTTGCTTACAAGCCATGGCTCAGGCTGGTGTGGAGTGGAGCTGGTCAGCAGAGCTGGCTGGGTCCTCGGCAGAAGCCGAGGAGAGACAACAGGGACGGAGGTTGTATTAGTGCGTGGTGGGGTGAGAGTATTGCAGGGCACAGTGGAATCAAAACATCCGTCAGTGTGTGTGTGGGGGGAACTTCCAATGATAATGGAGTCGAGGAACTCTTCACTTGCCTTGATCTGGAGGAGAGTCGATATTCTGGCTTCAAGTTCCACTATCTTCTGGCTGAACAGGAGGCACGAGTCACAGCCAGGTGAAAAGCTGAGGGGGGGCATCATGTAGCTTGCTAGTTTAGCTAGTAGCAACGTTGATGGAGGCCTTCTCCTAAAACCTAAAAACCTTCACAAGTCGAAATACAATGCAAGTGCTCCTGCTTGTGTTTAGCAAGCTGTGGATAGCCCGTTAATGCTACCAAAATATAGAATAGATTTCCCAGGAGGCAAAATCCTGAGTGGTTCGCTTTAACTCCAGCTAGCGGGCAGGCTAACTAGCCGTTAGCACAACAAATACCTAGGCGTTAGCTAACGGAGCGGAGGAAAGTTTTGCAAACAACGGAGAAACTGCGGCCAGACAGGTCCGGTTAAAATACAGCTAAACGGTGTAATTAGTGACTGTATTTCGTCTGCCGTTGTCGTCTGCAACAAGAAACAGGAAGTCAGGCGGAAACGGAAGTGACGTTCACAATACTCACCTCTTTCCTGTGGGTCAGTGTCGCCTTGTGAGAACCAGAGCTTGGTTGTTTCCGATATCAGCTCTTTAGGGAGTTGGCCGATGGTTTCTTTGATATTGCTGCTCCACTGACGTAATTCAAACCCTCCATCCAAGAGAAGCTGTTGGAGCTTGTCGTCTAGGTCCTTAGCCTCAGAGACCAAAGGAAGGCTTTGTAGAAGGTTATCAACATAGAAGCAGTGCTTGATGGAGTGCTGTACATCATCTTCTGGAGAGCTATGATTGAACACATGGGTTTGCAGGGCGAAAATGGCGCAACAGGGGCTACAAGTGGTCCCAAAAGGTAGCACCTGCCATTCATAGACATCAGGGTGTTCTTGTGTATTCATGTCGTGCCACAGGAATCTCAGCAATGGCTTGTCTTCAGCAAGAAGCCGGACTTGGTGAAACATCCCTTTCACGTCGCTGCTAACTGCCACAGGGTGTTCCCGGAATCGGAGAAGCACTCCTAGTAGACTAGCTCCTAGTGTTGGCCCAGGAAGAAGATGTTCATTCAGGCTTTTGCTGTGATAACGGAAGGAGCAGTTGAAGACAATGCGGTCCTTTCCATTATGGTGGACCATGTGGTGTGGAATGTACCAAGAACGGTTTCTGCCTTCAACATCTGCGGGGGATAATTTCCTGACATAGCCCGTGTCCAACAATTTTCGGATCTCCTTGTTGTAAGTTGTAGCACTGTTAGGATCTTTAGACAGGCATTTCTCTGTTCCATGCAGGTGACCTAACACCAGGGCTGGACTGGCCATCTGGCATACCGGGCATTTTCCCGGTGGGCCGACACACTTTTGGGCCGAATCACCGATATAAATAGGCCTTTTTAAATTTTTTGGCTGGGCCGGCCCATAAAGAATTCACAGCGGCCCATTGGTTACTTTTCTTTATTGACACTGGCCTGACCCAATCAAATCCAGGGACCCCCCTTCCGCACTCCGGGCCGCAAATTTACGAATCCCACCATGGCCACGCCTCACGGCCCTGACACACAAGTTGTAATAGTTATGCTGGAAGTTTAGCATTCACCGTTAAAATGGACAAACGACCACTAAAGTGCAAGGGAGGTGCAGAGAAATTACAGGAGAAAAAGATTAAGAATCTACAGGCGGATTCCTCAAAAATTTCGGACACGTTTGGCGCTGTAGTAGCTGCTTCAACATCAGCATTACCTGAAGCCGAGGAGGAGGAGAGGTGGCTGGCTAAACCGAGTGGGGTTTTCAGAGCAGCCGGTCCTCCAGGTGGGCCCAGGCGAACTGGTGCTATTGGATTAATCAAGTGTGGGAAGTCCAATCCAATCAACAGGAGAGGCTGTACTTGACTGAAAGAGAGAAGTGGCAAATCTCTCAGATGTCTGTATTTTTTCTGTAGGGCTGCTGTAGGATGCGTATGCTTTGAGAGACCCAGTTCCTCTGCTGTGAAGGCGTTCTGAATCTGGAAGGATTTCTTTGGTCGTGTAACAGAAGAAACAGAGAAGGACACTGAGTGTCCATGGATGACACGTACGTCTTGGCGAATAGTTCTGAGAGCCAGATCCTCAGGTTGTCCATCCAAGCCCAGATTCTGTGCTGCCGCATGGAGAAGCATTGTTCTTTCGGAACCATCGTCCAAGATGGCATAAGTCTGCAATGTCTTTTCACCATTTCGCAAGAGCACCTGAACCGTCTTTAGAAGCACACTACTTCTCCCTGTTGAATGATCAAGGTAATAGGTCACAGGGTGAGATACTTGCGGGTCAGTTTTTTGCGTTTGTACCCCCTCTCTGGGTCCTCATTCAACTCATGCAGAATTGCTAAGTGCTTCCTATGGCATGTCTGACACTTCGCCTTCATGTAGCATTGAGCTGCCTGGTGATCTCTGCCACACCTCCAGCACCGCCTTCCAGTTTTGATCCAATTCTCTTTCTGCTCCTTTGTCAGTATCTTGAAATTGGTGCACTGGTTGAAATAGTGCTGGACATTATCACAGAAGGGACAATATTTTTTGGGTTGTTCTGATTTAGAGGACAGGGCCTCAGCCTGCTTCGGAGAGGGTTCACATCCGAGTAGGACAGTGGTTGTTCTGGATGATGACTTGGATGACTTGAACTCCTTCCGTCGATCTTTACGATGCTCTTGAGATTTGCGATTTGTAGGCTCTACATGGAACTGCGTATCCTCTTGAACACGGACCTCATACTCCAACCAGGTAGATAAGTCAGACAGAGATGGAATTGGCTTTTCAAGAGGATTGATGAAGCGCTTAAAGTTTGCTCGCATGTCATGAGGTAGCTTAGCAAGCAGTCGAGTCACGTGGGATTCGCATTTGAGCTCTATCCAACCATCCTCCCCTAGCTGCTCAAGCATCCCCACCAGTGATCTGACCTTTAGTGCAAACATCCGAAAGCCCTTTACATCACCATTCCTGATTGCTGGTGCATCTAGGACTTCAGCTATGCGCTGCAGAGCTAGCTTGTGTGGTTGACCATACTGTTCAGTTAACGAGGCCATGGTGTCACTGTAAGGATACTTGCTGTTGCTATAGGAGTCGGCTATGAGCAGTGCATCCTCCAGCTTTAGATGGTCGACAAGAATCTGAAACTTAAATCTCAATCTTCAACCTTGCCAACTGTCGAGGATCATCCTGAGTGAAATCAGGGATTGAAGGCTTTGGTCCCCGGTACGTTTGTTCCTTTTCAAGCGGAGAAGGTGGTTGGTGATAAGATCTTTGTGTACTCAACATCACTGGTAGTGGACCCTGACTGTGTGATGACAACTGTTGGGCAGCATCATGGCTTTGTTGGCAGCGTGTTATCCTTGGGGGGGGGAGTAAGGCTCCATATACTCTGGAGTGTGTACCCTGACTGAGGAGGGGTATCGGCCATGCTGCTGGGGAGACCACATATTGATATCTCTCATCTGATTGGTGAGCTCCCGCACAGGATCTGGTTGTGCGCTTTGCTGTCTCCTTGGTGGGTATGGTGGATCCTGGTCTCTTGCTGATACAGACAGTGGGAAGTTATCAGCTGGTAAAGGCGGTGGATACGGTTCTTCCATTTTCTGATATATGACTGGAGGTGGAGGATCAGGCCATGGTGGTAGATCTTCATCATCACCATCCATTGGCAAGGAAGCCTGATTGGCTGACTGAATTGCAGGGGGGGCTGACCTGGCAACTGTGGCTTCAAATGGGATTCTATCCTCAGTACGGTACCCAATGTCCGCTTGTACTCTATGATGAAAGGGAGAGACTTGTAGGATATCGTCCCTTGGAGCTGAGAGGGCACTGAGAACATGATGCATTTCTCTCCTCAGCTGACGATTTTCTTCCTTAATCTCATGGATAGCTGAGAGCATAGCCTTAGGACTCCTATCTGGAGAAGGTCCATATTTGAGCTTTATATAGTTGATTTCTCGCTAAAAAAAGTCTCAGAAGTGAATTTAATAACGAAATAGCCCGATAAACAATGTATAACTTTGCAGTGTCTGAAATATGAGACCTGCATATATGAGAGATTTCTTCTACTTTATAGACATGTGCTTGATTAGCAGTATATTAAAACAGAACATACACTACAGCAGTTCAAACATGGTTCAAAATAGTTATTTTGGTCCGGTCTAAAAGAACGTAATTTTTGAAAAAAAATAACAAAAAAATACTTTGTGCCACACTATGCAGGACACAACACAAGCCTTCTACACCTTGTCAAGAATACCTCTATAAAGTTTCAGAACTCTAGTCCTAACCTAGTGGGAGCTAGGGAGTTTTCAGTATTTGGTATAACAAGTGTCACCGGTGTGCCAAAACCTCTCCAAAACTTCTCCAAGTGACCAAATGTTGCTAAATGCTTTTACTCACTTCTATGCTATTAGAAAAAACATACAAAATACTTAAAATGACTTAAAAAACCTTTTTACATTCATTCAAACACTGTTGATCATATTTTTTTCTCATAAATCACATGTATGCGCATGCTGGCTCTGGGAGGCGGGGCTTAGGTTTGTTACCCATTCATTTGGACTGGTTCCCATTGGATATTCCTATCATGCTATATACCGTTGGAAAGGGAATGTGATTGGCTACAACTGCCATGATTGACGTGTTGATAGCCAATGACAGCTTTTTCTAAGATGGCTGCTCAGAGAGATGACGCTCCACAGTGGGAGCGCTTGTTTGGGTGTCCGGGGTTGTCCCGGGGATAAAACTTAACAGAAAAAGGTGGGGATAATTTCATTGTGTAGGCAGCAACCTGAGGAAAACAACTATACCCAGCAACACGGTGCAGGGCAAGGAGAAATATATTATTTCAGACGGAACAAGATCGGCTAATGAAGTTAGCAGACAGTTAGCGGACAATTAGCATGGGTTCTACAGGACAATATTCATAACCTGGATTAATTCTTGTGAAAAAACCTTGTTATCCTTTTGATCTGTGGACACTTACGGACTAGAGGAATATATATAAGCCAGGAATGGACGCGGATTGAGCGTTTAGGACAGCGTACAGGTAGGGAAGCATCATCATTTATTTTATTTATTTATTTTTTTTTAAATAGCATGAGCACTAAGATAATGAATAATGCTTTGGTGCTTATGATTTCAGTAAAATGAACTGAATGATTCAATTGCAGAGAATTTTACGAATCAAACGATATACAGCATGTCCATATTGACAAAAGTTTTGAACTTTTGTGGTTAAATACTATTATGTAACACATCAGAACACGTCTGTTAACCCCCACCGGCCCGTCGGCGGGCCGGTGGGGGTTAACAGGTTAAGGGCCTAATAAAATAGCATTCGGGCAATTTTCAGCCCAACCAATGTTACATACCCTATTAGGAGACCTTAAGGAACAGTGTAAAATACCCTATATAATCATTCTATCACCCCTTTAATTATTGTCTTCTCTCTGTAGAGACCTGCAGGACCCGAGCAGAGCTACGATACTCTCCCAGGTAACATTACCTAGGTCATTAGGAAAAATTATTATCCAGCTAACTACAAATTGTTGTGGTTGCTATTGGCCTGATAATACACAATACTAATATTGGTTAAGTTGTACAATGTAGAAGCTGTGAATGTAATATATTATATCTAGAGGTTGACACATACATTAGATAATGTTCCATCTGTACACACTTTTCTTCTTTCTTTGCACTACTTCAAGATGGCAGATAACAGACATATTTTTTGTATATTTTAGCGCTGTAAATGTCACCAATATTTAGAATTAATATTCATTCATATTGTTACTACTGTCCAAAACTACTTTAACTAACACACCAGGCCCTTGACAAATACTTTGCTTAGTGATTCTTATGGTTTAATGTGATGTGCATGTGTCCTGGTGGCTGGCTAAATTCAACAGGAAGCCATATCTTACTTTACACATGTAGTCAATGTGGAGGTAGGGATCTAGAAAGTGTGATCAATAATATTCCAGAAATAAGTGTTCCAGTAGTGTTCAGGAAAGCTAGAAAAATGTTTCTAGAGTGCAGGCCTTATTAGAATTATTTATTATTGAGCTAATTTCAAACACTTTTTTTATCATCCAATAAGGTACTTCAAGCTTTACAATAAGAAGTCAAGGAAGTGAAGGACTACAGCCACATCCCAGCCCTTCAGAGAACTGTCCTGCAGAAAAGGCTGTGGTCCAGACTGGAGCGGTGGGCCATCAGTGAGCTCAGGAGACCAGATGATCCCAGGAGACCAGGAGTTGTGTGTGATATTCCTGCACCACCCTCAGAAGTGTTGTTGCAGACACAAGTCAGTAGAGAAATACAGCTTGCCAGGTGAAACTGAATATGTGAAATATATACATAACCCAATTACTCAGTATGTTTGTGTATTGTTGGTGATGAAAAACAGATCCTGACCTGTGATGTACTGCAAATAATGACTGACACTGAGTTCCAGCTTCTTCTACCACCGGGGCTCCAGCAAAATATGTTCAAATATCCATTATGTATGTGAAGTTTTATATTGGACTAAAAATAAAGCATTATAATAGTCTCAACCTTATTTCCTGTATTATATAATGAACCAAACAGACAAGGATGAATGTAAACAATTTTTTAATACATTATGTGCATTTTAAAATATAATTACAGTAAGACAATGTAAACACAAATTAAATTACAGGACAGTATACTATAGTAGGATATATTGACATACAATGGACTTAGAAACTACAAGTACACCAATGAAAACTTAAGAAAAAGGTTATTGTAAGTGTTAATTGAGTATCTGAGCAAAATATGATCAATACATACGCTATTGGTCTACACCCTGGCTGTTTGAAGCCTTCGCACACAGTGTTTCCTCCACAGAGAGACCGAAGGCTCCTCTCCCTCTGCTGCTCCCACGTCCTCCTGGTTGGTCGGCCTGCTGCCCAATGTGAGCTGTGATAGAAAATTATAGCACAGTTCCTTACACAAATCAAATGGTAACAAAGTTCATATTGATAACTGCGGCTTCTAAGCTTGGGTGATTTACAATTAAAATAACTTGCTTTTAAGTAGCCATTAGTAAATGTGTAGGCTTTAAAAACACTATCAACATTTTCCTTATGCTGACCTGCTTGCAAATACAACAGAAGACATGTAATTAGAGTTAGGATGGCCAGTCTTTGTCATAACTAGGAAAGTACAGATGAGCACAAAACTATAAAGATGAACCAGTTCCCCACTAACACAGAACGTTTAGGGAACGTTGGGAAACGTTAGTTTTTGGTTCTCTAAAGGTTAGTTCGAACCAAACCAAAAACTAACGATTAGGGAACGTTCCCTCAGGGTTATAACGTTCCCTAAACGTTAGGGGAACCAACCAACTGAAACGTTCTCCTGTGGTTGCACTGTTACCTCCACACAACGTTCCCGTTTGGTTGTTTTTGGTTGTTCTGAGTGCGGTTTTGAAATGTTTATTTAAACCAGCTCCATTTACGTTTTTGAAGTAGCATATAAAAGGTTTGCAGTCACTTGATTTAGATTCACTCAAAAATGATTGGTCTAATAAAATCTAAGTAAGATAAACAACATAGCAAGATAATATATTTATTTTTAGGCTGATATCAATTTTGCTAAAAACTATACTTTTGTGCTTGATTTCGTTTTTTTAACTGTATTAGGTAAAAATACTTAAAACAAGAATCTATCGATTTTCACAACTAAGACAATTCACTTCTTTCATTTCACTTCTAACAAGTGGCTCAATCAGTTCAGAGTTTAAATCCAACCGTCCCCCCCTCGAGTTCATGTGTAAATCCCCTGGTGAGACCTCGTGCAAAGTTTCATGTTGTGTCAAGCCTTCTTAGTGTTTTACATATAGTGATTTTGATGCGATAAAAGTAGCCCATAATTCTCCCATTCAAAAGGCCAAAGTGGCGTTTCCGTCCTAATTATGCTTTTAAACGAAAGTTTGACTTGGGTACATTCACAAAAAGATCCTAGGTTGCATTGTGGTGAGAGTTACGCTTTAAATGGACTGCATATTGCACTTTGTTTGCTGCTGTGCACGACGTGTATGCTTTGCCACATTGTATGTTTTGTGTCATCGTGTTAACCTGCTTGCGTTGTTGTTTTTACAAATAAGACATACAAATTCTTTCACTTAGTTTTAGTGTACAGTACATACATGATAGCCAGTACAATCAGTCATTTTAGGCAAGTCACTTGGCGGCCACCTTGCAACGTACTTTGGGCCAGTTATCAGCAAGCTATTTTCCGATTTAAGTGAATGGGGAAGCATACAGGAAGAGAGGGAATATGTGTAGGCTACACAGCTGCCTACTGGCTTTACAAACTAACCCCATGCATTTCTATGGATGCTGTGTCTCCCCATTAGAAAGTCTCTGGGCTACAATGCAAATGTCCTGAGAAATATTGTCCCATACAATGTTTATGTTGTAATGTTTATGTTTACACTGTATACATTCAAATATTATTTTTGCAATCAGTACAAATTGTATGGTCTTTTATTTCAGATGACTCCGGTCCACAAGCAAGAAAGCGTTCCAGGACGGAGTGTGTGTGTGGAAGCCCTGTCTGTAAGTTAACATTTATACATGCATTTAAGAAACCAGAGTCCTATTCCTACCATGGAACTACTGACCCTCGGCCTGGTGCTTATCATGGGACTGTTCTGAGGGGTTTGTCTCTTACTGCCTTTTTTCAGGTCAGTAGACATCACTTCCTCCATCACCTGCATGTAAGTTTTTTGTTTTGTTTGTTTTTTGTTTTTTGCAAATGTCTAATGTAACAGAGATAAATAGTAGAGTAAATTGAAAATCTTCTGTGATGTTAATAATAATCATAATAATCAAAAACTATCAATATTTGTAATCAGAATAAAAACAGGGTTTTTAGTCAGGCAATTTGTCTTGCTTTTGTTAATGTGTTTATTCTTAGTATGACATATCAAACTTTTGTTTCTTTCTTTTTAGGTCAGCTGAGAAGGACTGAGCCTTCAAAACCATGGAGCTCTATTATATATATATATATATATATATATTTTTTTTTTATGCGGAAGCAAGAGCTGTTGGCCATCTTCTACACTGCTGCCATCCTCCTGCCTCCTCCCCTCTGGCTACAGATCCCTGCACACAAAAACAACCAGACACAAGAACAGCTTCTTTCCCTCTGCCATCACTCTCCTGAACTGCTGAGAAGTGGGCTCATCCCCACTTTGGTCATTCACCTACACATTACATACTTTATCATTCCAATATGCATCTTGCACACTACATTTGCACTATTACTTTGCACTCTACATCCTTATCTATTTTGTTTATTCTTTTTTGTAGCTTTAGCTACTAGCTAGCTAGTAACTTAACACAACGAAACAACAAACGTCTAGTAACCATGCTTGCAACGTAGATCACAGATAATATATATGATCAATACTTACACTTTATTAATCTTGTAGGAATCACTGTGGAGTGGCTTGTGTGTCCTCCAAACCAGACTCTGAGTCTATAATGTTAGTTTACCTGCACTTAGGCTGAGCTGTCACTCAAACTTTCCTTAACACTCATTAGCCAATGGGGACGCACCCCTGTAAGACCCGCCCACGCGAGAGCTTTGAGTCAGAATTGCAAACAAAGAATCTGGGAGTAGTGATGTGCGATACCACTTAATTCCTATTCAATCAGATACCAAGTAATACCCAGGCTGGTATTGCCGATACCGATACCAATACCAATACTTTTTACGTATTTTATTTGTAGTGTGATATGTGAACTAGTTTAAAGTAAAGTAAAAACGTAGGCTATAGGTTTACCAATTCCAAAATATAGCTGCATAATGACAAGACAATAAACTACTCTCATATTATTTAATTATAAAGAAAATCTCAGAACAAACTGCTTTCTGTTAGCTTGTTGTAAGAATGCTGGGATTCCGGGGAACTCTTGAACCTTAAAAAACTAAAGCCTTAACAGACGTGAATAACTTTCCCACAGTCAGTGAACCTATCATGCTATCTTCCTGTACCTGGAGAACTTCTGCCGCTGCTGCCAAATGACTCACTGACTGAAGTCTGTCTTGCCATAGCACCTTACGTCTTCTCGCCCTGGACCTCCTCCCCAGACTGATGCTATATCATATAATCATATTCACTCTTATGACTCAGATGTTTAGCGAGGTTTGTAGTGTTCCCACTGTATTTCACTGTCTTTCCACACACTCCTGTGCAGACTGCAGTCTGCAGTCTTCTTTGTAGCGTAAAATTAAAGAAGGGCTGCTGCAGCGGCCGGCTCCATCACATAGTCGCAGTGCACACACAACTGACCGGCGGAAGGAGAAGTAGTTCCTTCCCCTAACCGGATATAATTAGACTTTTCTGGTGACAACAAGTTACTTATGATAACATAAACACTCACTCCAAATTACTGAGTTTAAATATTGATCTTTTTATAAGAGAATCAATACTAGAGCAGGAGACGTTGGGATCGTAAATATCGATACTTTAGGATCGATCCGCACATCACTATCTGGGAGCGCAAACGCAAAGCTGGGAGCATGACTGCAAACGTGATGGAGAGAGCAAAAGACTGATCATTGAGAAAGAAGCAGAGGGAACTGGAAACAAAAGGACATAATATCAAACAAATATAAGACCAATAGTTTACAACTACACAAATGTTTTGTTTGCAAGTTTTAAGTTTTACCTTTGAGGTGACACATTTTTTGCTTGAGTTAGTGTTTTTTGGTTGATACTTGAGAAGTTTTGCTTGGAATTAAAGTCACAAAGATAATCCCATAGAAATCAGGATCAAGTTCTGAACAACAGCTTGGGCAGATACTAGCTGATAGACAGCCTCTTGCTTCACCTACACTCCCTGTTGTTAAATTAAAAACATCTGTGTGCTACCTGTGTGTGTGTGTGTGTGTGTGTGTGTGTCTACACAGTCAGTTGCTCTGAGATGACAATACTGTCCTCTCTCTGGAGAAAAGTCTTTTTTTATCCAACACAATGAATATCTCACTCCCAATCACTTTGCTCTTGGACGGATGAACGTGTGCCTGCAGGATTCTTGTTCAGGAGCCCATCAAATCAAAGATTTTACTTGTCGGGGTCGAGACCATCACTCGGGTTATAATTAAAGTCCTAATCAATAATAGCTGTAATTGCTTGTCCTCAGTCATATCACGCCTGAGTGATGGTCTTGCTGTCTTGCATTGGTCAAATGCCATCCCGGAGGGGTAGGCCGGATCCCGGGAGTGGGGGGAGGGATCTGAGATGACAATACTGTCCTCTCTCTGGAGAAAAGTCTTTTTATCCCCAATGAATACCCTAACACTTTCAAGTGCAGCAAAGCATGACCATCACGGGTTATAATTAAAGTCCTAATAATTGCTTGTCCTCAGTCATATCAGTGAAGAACTGCAACCCGGGATGAATTCAAAATCAATCTATAAAGGCCCTGAAAAACTATCCTATATAGCCTATATAGCCTATCTGATGTTGGACCGTCACTCAGAACACACACTACGTTGTTATCGTAGCCTATCCTACCATTTATATATAGCCTATTGATTTGATTAAAGCAAGACAACGTCGGCAATATTGACAGCAAAATATGTTACAGAATATTTCGATCTGTATGAATATTTAGGGCCGGGACTCGATTAAAAAAATGTATCTAATTAATTAGAGGCTTTGTAATTAATTAATCGAAATTAATCACATTTTAATTGCATAAATATTTGACCTGAGAACAGTGAGAAGTATTTTTTTCACGGATTTTTAGTATACCATTGAATAATGACTGAATACATAAGCTTAAGCAACAAAATATTGCTTATTTTTGTTCAACCAAGTCCAGCAGACCAGTGCAATTTTTGCCATTAAGTGTAGCAATAGCATATTTAGAAATATAGTACATTTCAGAAATTCAGGTAGCCTATAGGTAGGTAGACCTTCTGTAAACTATGTTTTTTTAAGTAAAACACAATACTTTCAAGTACATTCAGAACATTGGAAACCCTGAACTTCCTTTTCATTTTCATAAAGCTGCTGGACTCTTTTTGTCACTGTCTTTCTGCATGGCAGCTCGTATGTTGTGTCAGACGACGCAATCTGTAGGCCGTTGGTTATTTTTTCAGACGTGGACTTAGTTACCCTGGTCCTTAAACCAGTCATCTGGTGGAGTGTAGGTTGGGTGTGGGTCCTTGTACTCGGAGTTGGGCTAACGTCCACGCTAGCTGCTAAATGTTTTGCGTTGAGGTGATACTTGAGGCTCGATGTGCTGCGTGATATGAGAATTCCTTGTTGCATAGCTTGCACACAACCATGCTCTAATCGACGCTTCCATCCGTTCGTTTTTTATAACAAAATGTCCCATCCACGGAGCCAACCAAAGCGATCTCGTCAGCTTCTTCGTTCATGTTCACTGTGGTTTGTTGTTGTCTGAAGCATTGACATATATAAAAGGTCTGAAGTCATGAACGCTAGTTGGTGCTCCAGTATAATCGGTCCGCCGAAACTCATCCAGTGAGAAACGCCCCGCGGTGCAAAAATAAGTGTGATTAAAATGCGTAAAAAATGTTTAACTTGTTATTTTTTGTGTAATTAATTAATCTTAATTAACGCATTAAAGTCTGTAATTAATTCATCTTAATTAACGCGTTAAAGTCCTGGCTCTAAAAATATTTTCTCTGAAATTTTGTATTATATTTATATCTACATTGATGTCAAAACCTAGACTTTCAAACATCAAGATGTCATTTATTAATGTGCATTCGTGTCTAAATGACATATAAACATATTTTCCTATTCTATTTTGCCTGGAAATGCTTCCAACACGCTCGCGTCTCGCGTGAAAAATAGGTGTTGGTTCTATTTCTAGCAGGCACGCGTCTCACACCGGCAGTGTGTAAGCTCTAACCTGTTACCATGGGAGCCAAAATATAAACGGACACGCCACGCAGCTGACACGCTCGTGCGATGCGTGCAGTGTGTAACCGGCCTAAAGATTTACAAAGAATACGTTTAGGTCATTTCCTCTCTAAGTGGGACGTTTTGGGACTGATTGGTGGGATTGTTGTGGACGAAGTACACACAGAGATACACTGGTAAGAGCCAATGAGGTTTAACCATGTATCAGCTGATTAAAAAGGCTCACGTTACTGTATTGTGTGAAGAGTTAACTTCATTTAATATTGGATGTGGCGTTTTCTTTTGCGAGGTGCAAGTGCTCCTTCCTGAGACTTTTTAGCAGAGCCACCGTTGCTGCGTCCGGAGCTTAGCATCCAGATACATCCAGAATGTATCTGTGGTGTAGCCAGACCTTACTCCACAGCACTGTGGAGATAGGTCGGGCAATGCGAGACACTAGCACGTGACAAAAATAACTATTTTAAATATGCCATAATTAAAAAAAAAGTCCTACTCTTGGCTCAAAGTGACGTTAACGTCTGACAGATTTCTTTATATTTGTCATCTGCTCCAGGCACTTACATTACATACACTGCTACATGCTTACATCAGGGAAACATGTAATATTGGTTGCATCCCTGCAGGGACATGTATGATGTTTAGCTTTTGGTTTAGAAGCCTTTATTGGTGATTTTTCATGGTAGAAAGCGCTGCTATACTCCGTAGAGTCAGTCTCTGGCTGCAACGGACGGTATTTTGAACATTAAAGCATCTAAACATTTACTAGAAACACAAAATATATAGGTTAATAATAAGTATAAACCTGAAGATGAGAATAATAGGTTTGTTTGTGTAGAAGCACCAAATTACTAATAGGCAACTAGCATTATTTTGCAAGATTACTGCAATTTAGATTTGACTCTGTTTACCCATAATGCACTGTACTATCAAGGAAATTACCTTCCCTCTCATGAGTCCTAATAACAAACAAATTCCCATCTCCCTATTGTGGACTGCGTAAAGCTCACACAGTAATGGCTGGTTTACAAGTGAAATAATCTAGCTCTCATTTCCAATCTCCATCTGATTCAGTTTTTTTTATTCCTTTTAGTGCTTTGAGAGTTAAAGGATAACAATATCGTGGTTTTTCATCCTGGACCTTATGTTCCTATGTGTTTGTGTCTAAGTGACTGATGGGAACAACAATCTTTGACATTGGTCCAGTATTAAGCAAGATCTGTGGAGGAGGGTCTGGCTATGCGAGACTAACTTAAATGAGACCCAAATTGAAAATAAGATGAAATGCAAAATACATTATTAATGGATTTGTTCACTTTTGTGTAGAGCTACAACAGAGCTTTTCATAGGCTAAGATGGACTGTAAGATGAAAAGTTGTCTCAAGTTTGAAATATCTCATTGAACTCAACTTTGAAATTCTTTTTAGCAAAAGTGCTTGTGTCATCCATTAATGACAGGGGTCATGCTAATCTGAAGTGGCACATTAGCAAAAACTATACATATGAATAGGTTGTTACATACATTAGGGTATGTACACAAGCTGTTAACTCAGCAATATTCATTAGCGTTAGACATTAGCACTTGTCCATAGTCTTGATAACGATATAAAATAAAAAATAGCAAAAACAGGAAAAACACATGTTAATTTTGACTCTTTTTTTGTTGAAATACAGTCACTGCACTATATGTGAGAGCTGACACCGTGGCACAGTGTTTTTGTTACAGCAAATGGTCTACGAGTGAAAGAGGAGCAGGAAGACAGGAAAAGTGCTGGCAGTTTTCTAACCCTTTTTGGGAGCTTCTATACTGCAGATTGGTACTGGTGCTTTGATTCGTCCTGCCAGCAGTGGGAATGCAGCGAACATCATCTTCTTTGCACCCTTCAGTTCACAGAAATGTCATCACAGAGAACAAATGCACTGATGTACAAAAATACATTTATTTGAAACAATTTCAAAATGACAGTTTCTTTAACCGTAGAAATATCGAAATAAAGATGAAACAGAACATTACTGATGATGCATGCATTGTAGATTTTTGTGCACTGAAGAACATTACAATGCGTATGCCTTCTGAAATATCACAAAAGCAAGAATGTCTTTAGAGTCTGGATTCCCCCCCGCAGATCTGGTTCTTACAGTATAATGTGGCATTTAAGATATGAGATGAGACAGCAATTTACATTGATCAAAGTAGAGACTGAATGAACAATGAAGAAATGACCCAATGTGTAGGAGTTTGTTGTACTGGTGACATTTCCAATATGTCTGTGCAGGTATAAAGCAAAAAACAACTAAACTAGCTAAAACACTTTTTGTAGCTATTCTTTACTATCTTTACAGACTTCTTACCCAGCAACAGCTGCTACAAAGCATTGTGGCCTGGCTATGAACCAGTCAGTAGTCATCATACATTCTTTACAATTTCAAATGGTCTAAGAGGAACAGAAGAGATACAATAAAATGTATGCTTTGAGTTGTGCTCGGCAAAACAAAACTTTTCTTTTCGTTTCTCCTAATCCTGTTTTGCTAATAAGAATCTGAAAAAAAGTGAAACCATCAAAGCCCCAACCTAAAGAAAATCCAGCCCAGCAAACAACCCTTTGCTCATGACGTGTGTTGAATACTAAGCTATGAAACAATCTTTGTTCAATGTGTATTCTGTCTGCAGTAACAAGGCTTGGCTGTTTGTTTTGAGTTGTGAGCGCTCTGTTTGAGGTAATGCATATGTGATGTGACAGCCTATATCTTTGTGCAGCGTTGTTTACTTGAGCTGAGCATTGTGGGAAAGCTCTGCATGGGGTTATCCTCTGCTCAGCTGTCCAGCGTTCTCCGATTATCCTCATACTGGAAACCAGGAGGCCGACGGGGTGTCAACCCGGGGAACACGCAGGCCCCTTTTGCAGGAACAAAGTTCTGATGGAGAGTTGCATGCTGGGAGGACACTACTCCCTAATTTCAATTTAAACGCACAGCAGTTAGTCGAGTGTTGGGTTGTGAAAGACGCCTGATGGCACCATGGAGAGTGGATTAATTGCGTTAACACAGCTTAATTGTACTGTATTTGCTCTGTTTGAACACTGAGATGTCTGAATAAATACAAATTGATCAAGTCTTCATATTTAGCTATTTATTTATTAATTTTCATGTGAATGAAAATGTTTGTGAGACTATTTTAGCCGTCAAATAGAAAACACTCCTCAAGCTGCATAAAGCAGACCTGACCCTGAGCAACGGACCAAGTGAGAAACACTGCACTGGTATATCCATTTATGAACAAAATAATGAGTTTGCTTTTAATATTCTATATTAAATATAACATTAACAATGTTATGTTCTCTAAAATATCTATATTCTTTAGGCCTTCTTAGAGATGGGTATCAATAGCATTAGGTGTAGCCTTAAACATGTGCAAGTAATCTGTATTCATAAATAACTAAAACCCAAAGATGTATATTGGTATTCACATTGGTATTTTGCCAAATAGGAACTGAATCCAAAATGGAACCAGCTATCAGAACCTAACCCTCTTCATATAATATCCCATTTTATAATGTTAAGCAATGTTACACGAGGGGGTGTAATTTAACGTCATTATTGGCACGACAGTGTTGCGGCTAGGCCCGTAAGAATCACTGAAGTGCCAATAATATGACGTTAAATCATACCCCCTTGTGTAATATTGCGTTTATACATTAACGGTTACCAACAAAATAAAGGGTTATAATCAAACTGGATTCATATTGTGAGGCAAAATAAAAATGTTCTAGTCCCTCCCTGTTTAGCTAACACGCCAACTTAAGCTAACGTTAGCTTTGTAGACATTGTGGTGTTTCCCAAACTGAATAAATACCACACATATGAACACAAAACTGCTTGGCTAGCTCAATCTTGTTGTCACTTTGATATCTGCTGAAAAAGTTTGAAGTAATAATAATCCAAAAAAAAAAGTTAATCGATTTAGCTCCGCGAACTTCACATGTAGCATGAATCACTTTATATGAATATTTTGGAGAGCTTCTGTGTGTTCCACTTTGGTTCCTAAATTGGTGGTTGGTTCCTGATGAATATAAATGTTTCAGAAACAGTTTTTGATTCAACTCTGGAATGTTGACATGGAAATGGTGGAGTAATATTTGTAGTGATGAAGATGGTGTGCTCAAACGGCTCTGGGTGTGCTATCATGCTGATTTTAACACGTTCTAAATGTCTAAATGACCAATCAAATTGCCTGGCCAGATCTATCTCGTTGTATACTTTGGAATAAATGTCATTATGGTTCTCCCATCATGTGAATATTGTGAATTTGATCACTGGTGTCCACAATAGAATAACTATTCATAATACGTGATTAAGCCTTTGTTCTGAGCCCAAATCAGAACTATCAGAGCCATTGTCCTAGAGGCGGAACGTAATGCAATGATGCCAATGTTCATATAGTTTTAAAAACTGTCATCTGTGTAAAAATGTCTGAATATCTATTGTATATGCCGAATGAAAATATAAACACATTGAATATGAATATGTTTACGTTGGTCTTTTTCATTTCATTTCTAGGGAAATGGTTGAAAGTTAAATCTCTAATAAGCCAATACAGTTCTATAAACCCGTTCTACTAGATACATATCGCCCAACAACAACTGAAGAAAATGAGAGCACAACAAAAGTCTGGGCAAAATCGATTGGACTTTTTTGACGAATGATTAGAAAATAACTATTTACAACACTTGCTTATCTACAACACGGAAATTGCGTCCTCAATAAGAACATGCACAAGTCAAGGACCTTAGCAAAACAAAGTTGATTTCTTTAAGTAATGTTTGACTTTTTAAACACACTTTCAATAACAGATCATTGTCAGATCCTGTGTCTTCGCCATGGTACTCAGACTACGGGCATGTAGAAAGTAATAATATATACATTTAACAGAACAGATGATAATATCGTACATTTCAACAATATTCCCTGTTTGATTGAAGACTCAGACGTTATAGTCTATATATAGGCAGAAATGATATTCGAAGCAAACTCTTTAGGAAATTTACATAACTCTTGATGGGTTTTGACGAAAGATATTTCACTCTGCAAATCAATGTTGTTATGTAGCTTATACATCCACAAAACAGAATAAGTCTTGCCAGTAATTACAATGATCTTATTGAGCAAATTGACATTTGCTGCATGGATGTTTTTGAACGAGGCATCCGTGCAAGTCTGTATAAATGAGGTCCCTTAGAAAACTATTAACATCAGTTGTGTTGAGAATTACAAAACAGAAAAAGAGAACCCCCGACACTGTAATACTTTGCTCTGTACATGAACTGTTGCTCTCTGGTTTTACACGCTAGTACAGTTTGGTATCTCCCTTGTGCTCTCGCAGGCATTTCCAACTCCCCCTATAAGCAGAAATAGAGGAAGGAAAAGAAGACAAAACCAGAGAAGAACAAAGATAGTTAGTGCTGCGTCAGGACTTCAATGTCTGTAAAACAAATGACTTCTTTGACACTGACGCCTCATGTTAATTACTGAGCTGCTGTTTTATCAAAGGCTCCGAAGCGGTTTAATAGCATGGGAATTGGAAAGTGAGCCATTAAATATGAAATGTGTCTCTTTTATTATGTCACCTTTAGTTGATGAATGGACACACACAGAATGACAATAAATTGCAGTTTTGATTAGAATTTTGAATTTTTTGAGACAAGCGAGAAGCAGTTTGACAAACTGGGCTGTTGAATTTGAAAGATGTGCGTTTTTACCAGGGAGGGAGGCTCTAATAAAACCATAGACTGGAAAAAAATAAAATGGACGTAGAAGCAGTGACGTCACCCGTTGTTTTTGTGGACTGCCGTTTTGAAGCCTCAAGTTTGGCAATTTGGCCATCGCCATCTTGTTTTTTTTAAAACCAGACGTGAAAATGTTGGAATAGAGGGCGTGGCTGTGGAGTACGCGGCTACGCCTGTTGTCTATGGTTGCAATGGCGCTGCAGTAAGCTAATCACTGAAGAGGGTATAAAGTTGCCGATTTTCAACAGAAAAACAAAACTTGATTCATCACATAGGCTACAATTGACAGTACAATGTAGTGAAATTAAATTACTGGATTTAACCCATACTAAGTATTAGCAGCAGTGGACAGCTATACATTGAACATCTGGGGAGCAACTTGTCTTGCTCAGGGACACTTTGACATGTGGCCGGAGGAGCCTGGGATTGAACTGCCAATCTTGTGTTTGAGGGGCGACCACTTTACCTCTGATTCACAGCCACCCCAGGCTGAAGTGAGTCACCATGCCAAGTTTTACCGGCAGGACCTCCGGATACTAATGGCAGTATACAGAAAGACTTTCCTTAAGTTACCAGCTAATGCTAATGCTAGCTAGCAAGCTTGGTTAGCAAGGGGCTACGGAACGCTGAACACAACACAGTCTCACTCCCTACTCGTCAAATGTATGACGCATGGTCAAGGACCCTGGCGTCAAGTTTCAACCAAATAGGGGTACCCTTGGCGTTATTTTTCGACGAGGGGGTCCGTCAGATAGACATTCATGTTATTCCCTCACCGTCGGATACCGACGAAAGAAAAAAACACGCCCCCCGCCCCTTAACTCGAAATCTGTGACAGTTATTGGTATTTTTAGCCCAATAACCGCTGTTTTAATCAACAATATTCACGAGATAGTATCATGGTTTATATGTATTTCTTTTTATGTTATTATTTCGGTATATTTCGGCCAGGGAAACTGGATTGCTTTTTTGTTGATTTATATTTTTTAAACTATAATGCTACATCTATCAACATTTATTTAGATGTTATCATTGTATTCATTTCTTTATATCCTTATTACTGGTGAAATATTACAGTATATGCTGTAATATAGAACATTACGATATGATCCGAGCAGGAAGCATTCAAAGCCGATAGGCCTATCCCACAATGCAATGCGGCCATTCATTTCAAAGAATCGGGCAGCGATCAGCTGGTCTTTAACGCCAGTATCACTTCAATATACATATATACAGTCAGTGGTCAGTATCACTTCAATATACATATATACAGTCAGTGATTGTGTCACCAGCAACAACACGTTGCTCAGTTTTGTTCCAGTAAGTTATGAACCATAATAACGTTTAAACGAATCCGCGGAAAACTCCGGAAGTGACGTATTACTTCCCGCTCAGCGGATACGAAGATAAAAATATATAATATTCGTAATATTGATGTTTTTTTCTAACGTTGTATTTGAGGAGTTAAACAATAAAGATAGTTATAATAATAAAATACAGTTTCATTGGCGTTTCTTATGGGAGTTGTAGTTTTAAAGTATATTGGTATATTTCACATAAGTAGAAGTTGGCAGTGTATAATTTTGGATACACCCTGGGGTTTTTTGGGATGGAGAACACACTGGTGTCATCAGATTTTAAAAATCGAATCGTTAAATAGGTGAAAATAGCTTATTACCATATTTGACAGTGCTTACAGTGGATAAACTTTGGTGACCATATCTACATGACAGCTGAGGTCCAGAGCTTTCTATAACAGCTGGTTTTATGTGTGTAGAACCTTCTGTTGCTAAATGACAGGCCTTCATACATGTACTGGGTTCAAGGTTCAGAGGTCAATATTTCAAAGCAGGAGTAATGTATCCTCTTCAGACTGACATATGTTCCTCTCCAGGTTGAGACCTTTCCAACGATGTGTTTGCTATAGTCCTACAACAACGTTTTAATTTTTACACATCATGGAGACCACTTAGCAGGAGATAGCCTACTTTATTGTCCCCAGAGGTATATTTGCCTTGAGTTCAAATGCTTCACAAATAAGACTTGACATATTGTTTTATCATACAGCTGACATACTTAAAATAAAAACAACATGAACAAAGTGATATAGGCTAGACTGAAGCACATCACACAGCAACAATCTATTGCTCATCTTTCACAAACAGTGACAAGAGCAACACAACCATGCTTCATATCATGAAGCTATTGTACACCCTCAATCTCAAGCAACATTATTTAAAGTTTTAATTGAGGTAGGTCCAAATTAGGCCTATATCATCATCAACGTTTTTATAGTTTAGAAATGTTAAGTTTACCCATATCTTCTGCCAGAGGATAAGAGCTCATACTTGGCATGGAGAATAAAGATAGAGCAGACCATATTCTGTGTGCTTGCCTGGAGAGACTGGTTTCTATTCCTCTACACAACCTTCATGAGAGTCATAATAAAATTCTCTGTAATGCAGCCTTGTATAACATAAACCATCTGATTCACCGTGGTTGTCTGCTCTAAATGATAACACACACTTTCAACACGGGCCTTCCAGCCAAAGGTGCATGTTGTCCATATGAACACCATTGGGCCTATAGGAGCAGAGCCGATGATTGGTTCATCATTTATGACCTCTGATATCCTCTGACCCAGCTCTATCTCCAGAGTTACCTCAACTTCAGTTTCAAAGGTGTGTGTGTGTGTGTGTGTGTGTGTGTGTGTGTGTGTGTGTGTGTGTGGGGGGGGGGTGTCAGCTTTTCTTAGACATGAGTGGGGGGGCACCAAGGAAAAAAGGTTGGGAACCACTGCTCTGACCCATGTCATGACCCTTTTCTCAGCTTGTGAAATGGTTGAATGAGATGTGTGAGTTTTGTCTTTGTGCAGTAGGGCTGAGGTAGAAGTGTGCCAAAAATGCCATATATATACAAATGTTGTATATGTATACATACCCAAACAAAGCTATATACATCTTACTCAGTGAACAAAAACCTTGGTAACAATCTGCTTATCCTTTTAATTTCCTGAAAATGCTTCTTAAAACTAGTCCCTTCTTAATTTTGAAAAGGTAGTCTCAGTAAAGGCTACAAAGGTTAGGATGGCTACAAGCTGTAACCACGGTGATTGATATGAGGATCATTTTCTGAATATAATAATGAATATGTTAGGCCTACCATAAATTGATATTTCAAAAAAGTAATTTATTTAAAACAACTAATAATGCAGTGTGATTTTAAATCAAGCTAAGTCCCACACATAAATATACTCATGTTTTTCCCCTTTAGTCTTTGCTATTAATATTCATCAACTGCAAAATTAGAAAATTGCGTTTTTTAAATAACTATGTATGGAAAATAAAATAAAGAAATGCTTCTCTTTGTATATTGTTTTTCACAACAGTACAATTCAAAACAAATGCAAATTAGTCAAACAAGCCATTAGGCTGTATTTCTAAACACTCAACTGTAGGTTTTTTATATAGTATATATAAGGCAAATAAAAGTGCTAAATATAAAACACAATCTTTTCATTATTAGTATTTTATTGTGTAAATTGTCACGTACAACGTGGAACATTCTTTCACAGACGAGATGTGGAATTTCCACGTCACTTCCGCGGATTCGTTTAAACGTAGACAAATACATGAAACTGTATTTTAATATTATAACTATCTTTATTGTTTAACTCCTCAAATACAACATTAGAAAAAAACATTAATATTACGAATGTTAGGCCTATATATTTTTATCTTCGTATCCGCCGAGCGGGACGTACTACGTCACTTCCGGAGTTTTTCGCGGATTCGTTTAAACGTTATTATGGTTCATAACTTACTGGAATAAAACTGAGCAACGTGTTGTTGCTGGTGACACAATCACTGACTGTATATATGTATATTGAAGTGATACTGACCACTGACTGTATATATGTATATTGTAGTGATACTGACCACTGACTGTATATATGTATATTGTAGTGATACTGACCACTGACTGTATATATGTATATTGAAGTGATACTGACCACTGACTGTATATATGTATATTGAAGTGATACTGACCACTGACTATATATATATTGTGATATTGACTGTATATATGATGATACTGACCACTGACTGTATATATGTATATTGAAGTGATACTGACCACTGACTGTATATATGTATATTGAAGCGATCCTGGCGTTAAAGACCAGCTGATCGCTGCCCGATTCTTTGAAATGAATGGCCGCATTGCATTGTGGGATAGGCCTATCGGCTTTGAATGCTTCCTGCTCGGATCATATCGTAATGTTCTGTATTAGCCTATACTGTAATATTTCACCGGTAATAAGACCGAAATAATATTATTAAAGTAAAGAAATGAATACCATGATAACATCTAAATAAATGTTGATAGATGTAGTATTATAGTTTAAAAAATATAAATCAACAAAAAAAGCAATCCAGCTTCCCTGGCCGAAATATACCGAAATAATAACATAAAAAGAAATACATATAAACCATGATACTATCTCGTGAATATTGTTGATTAAAACAGCGGTTATTGGGCTAAAAATACCAATAACTGTCACAGATTTCGAGTTAAGGGGGGGGCGTGTTTTTTTCTTTCGTCGATATCCGACGGTGAGGGAATAACATGAATGTCTATCTGACGGACCCCCTCGTCGAAAAATAACATCAAGGGTACCCCTATTTCGTTGAAACTTGACGCCAGGGTCCTTGACCATGCGTCATACATTTGACGAGTAGGGAGTGAGACTGTGTTGCTGAACAAGGCATTTTTAGGCAACCAAATCTTCCAATCAACTTTGATGAATTGAAAACACAGTGAAAGGGTCCAATTGTACGATGAAAACATGGACAACACCCTAAACAAGTTCACAGTCATTTATATGTACACAGTGCCATGGTTAGCATTGCTAAGGCTAAAGAGTGTAGCCCCGCCCCATGTTTCAGGTCTCTACCGTTATTCTGAATTTAAAAGCCTACGTCATCACCTGAATAAGAGCCAAATGAATCCAGTAAGTGCACTTTCCAGATGACCTGCAATGCTTTTTTTTGGTAAAGATGCAAAACAGACTCTGTGCACCATACAAGGTTAGAGTAAGCAGTATTCAGCCAATTTGTGTTTTCGTGCCGAATTGTAATATTCTTTTTAAAATAAGTCAAATTGTGACCAAATAGTGCAGTGATTAAGGATGCTGCCTTTGTGCTCTTGCTGGCCTATAGAATCCTGAGGCAGCATGCTTAAACATGTTGGTTTTATTAATTATTCATTGTTCTCAGTACTGCAAGCTTTGCTGAATCCTATTCTTTACTATGTTAAAACCCAGCCAGGACCATCTCTACACTGCGGCTCCCTCTGCTTTCTTCTTCTCTGAATAATTAGGAATGCTAAAAGGCGATTAAGGTGCAGATTCTTTGTTTAAAAAATAATTCAAATTCAATAGCTAAAGTATGCCTGGGGGGTGAATCTGCACACATTTATTCTGTGCAATCTCACTTTTACTCTAATAGCATCTCCAAAACAAAAGAAACAAATCCTGTCTCAGATCATGCGACCAAAATTCCTTTCATCCCTTTCAAGGAACAGTCTTTACAATTAACAGTGTTGTCAGCAGGTACACATTTTGATTGTGTACATTGTTTGACCTAAATATGAAAGCGCTTCACTTACTTTTGACCCTGGCATCCAGTTCTTTCTCCATGAGTTCTTTGGATGTGGAGAACTCACTCAGAGTGATTTTAGGCGTGCTGTCACCCTGGCCCACCGAGCCAATCATCTCCTGCTCTTTCTCCTGGTTCACCTCAGCGTATATGTTGATCCAAGGTATTTTTCTAAAGATTTACAAAAGAAGAGATTGAAAAATGTGCCTTTAGAACAATGAAAAAAACATCTAGCGGCAACATTTTTCAGTGTAAAAAAAAAAGAAAAGAAAGCAAAATGTCATTATTTTCACAACTCTAACAAAAGTCATTTTGAGATGACAAACTTCTCTTAAGAATAAACTAGGGGCAGGAATCAACTCACGATATGATATCGTCACGATACGATATTATTGTGATTATAAACACATTGCAATATTCTTTTTTTTCCCAACTTTGAATTTTTCACAATTTCAAATTATGTCTCCAAAAGAAAACTTTGTCAACATCTGTTTTTATCTGAAAAGATAAATTTCTGCAGACAAACTGACCAACACATATAAAATAACAGATTGATACTTGGCGTCTGTGATTAATATTAATTAATTAAGTAATAAAATATTGCGATACTTTGCTGTATTGATTTTTTTTCCCCCACCCATAAACCCCCCGCACATTTCTCTACTAACATCAAAGACAGTAGTTCTGTTTCTGAGTGCTATTGGCATTCCAACTTTCAAAGTTTTCTTGACTATAATTATACCTCCATAACTAATCCGTAGGCAACTTAAAGTAACATTTGTATCTTTTACTAATATACATCTTTATTTAGTCCCTATCCAATTTATATCCAATTACTATTCATTTTGGTTATTAATTGCTCTGTTTTGTCAACTGTGAGATTTCTTGAAAAATGCATGCTCTTTAGACTAATGGGGAAAATTTCATATCCATAATTAATGACAGCTTTTCCATTTCCCCCCCGACTTTTCAAGAGAATAATTTTAAGAATGAATAATTTATCCAGCAAATAACAGCCAAGGCACAGCAAGCGCATACTAAACCATTTAATGGTCGTTTTCTCCGCATTTTATCACTGATTGGTGCGTGTACCTCATGCATTGGAATCCTGCTAGAAATATATCTACAACCTCTACGGGGACTTGTCGAATCAAATTCCCAAACATGACAGATTGATTGGTCCAGACTGTGCTCATCTGGTATCATCAATAATGGATAACATGATAATAGATATATACTAGGGTTCTATATGATTATGCTATGTGCAGTGGAAGTAATCACAAAAGTTGCCTGTACCTCTTGAATTTATAGATGAGGAACACTGCTAGGCCCAGGAACACCATTGATAGGAGCATGAGCATAGCTGAGCTGCTGTGTCTGGGGTTGGAGTCCACCAAGGGTGCTGTGGGAGCAGAAGAGAGGACAAGAAAGACTCTTCTATTGTGACATGTGCTCCAATGTTTCCTTTTTGTCAGTTTTAAAGCTATAGTGCGTAGTTTCTGTCTCCCCCATGAGGAATTCTAGGTAATGACAACAAAACTGTCGACGCATCCACATGAAACAAGCCTTCCGTGATCACGCACCACCCCCACCCCTCCTCCACACAGTTGCTAGTAGCCAAGGAGGACACGGAGGATTAAAAAAACATGAACATGAATTCTTCACTTGAATTTCTGCATGCTAAAGTTGGCGGACGACACCAGTTTCTGAACATAGCCATACTGAGAAATCCAGAGAAAGTTGTGTGGAGCTGATAGTCTTAATTCGCTTTGTAGCAAATAATTTGGTAATGGCTTGAATGTAACGTACGTTCATTAATATCAAAAGGTTACGCACTAAAGCTTTAAACTTTTACCTGAGCCTGCCCAGACTAGCCATTTGAGTAAATGTGATGTAAATGAATGTCCATAAGTAAAGTAAGTATGTGCAATAAATAAGTGAAGTGCAGTTGTTGGAAGCCCTGTACTGTAAATGACTGATTAACTAGTTTAGCATTTGGCTACTACTGCATCATAATGAAGTTCATCAATGTGCACTGTCCCTGACAATAAGTAAAGTAAACATAAAATAGAGGAATCTAAAATAACATATAACTGAATATAGAAGCGTTTCCAACAACCCTGTTCCATGTGTTTCTGTTTGAGTTTGGTAGTTTAGCATTAGGCTATATCTGGTACATTTACATCATAATGGTGGGACTTAAAGGTCTCCTAATGTTTTTATTGTCCCTCACTGAAACACAATGGGTGTATCCTTGAGGCCTAACAAACGTGTTGAATGCATTTCGTTCCTCACTAAAACACTAAAGTCAAAGTCAAATTTAAATATTTTGAATCCTCCATTGTTAACATCGGAGTTGTGTTTGAAACCGTTCCCTCATTCCCTCACTCACTATTCCCTATATAGTGTTTATTAAATAGTTTATTTAATAAATAACGACCAGACGAGATTTCGGACACTCACTAAAAACATTGTTGTGTCAGCGGATGCGGCGTGTGTTATTTGTGTGACGGAGGTGGGCGCGCCCGGGTGCTTCTGCTTCTGCTTCTTCTCCTCCGGGAAAACACGACTGCGATGCATTGTGGTATATGGGAGTAAAATGTAGGGTACATCATATGTACCATTGACATATATAAAATGGACCAACAGATCCCGTTGCTCTGGACGGAGACCAGTGAAGGATATTAGAAGCACTTTTCCGGTGATCTCTAGCGTTACTGAGCAGCCTCCAACTGACAGAGACAACGTAAATCTGACGTGAGCAACGTGTCTGAAAGTGTGAAGTCTTCTGGTAGCTGTGCCGAGAGAAATCTCAATCATTCCGAATCTTGCAGAGATGGAGAGTGTAGGTATATGTAAGGAGATAACATAGGCACTGGTTAATTATTGCTAACTAAAATGCTAGTTAACATTAGTAATTAAACCTAAACAGCTAACGTAAGTCGAAACTGCCTGCGAGCTTCTCCTGTACTATACGGTAATTCCTCTACTATGCAACAGTAAGTTGCGTGGTTATGACACAATCGTTAGCCTATTTTTACAAAAGCGTCTGCTACGGAGCCATAACGTGAGGTACAAGGTAATGGAGCCTTTTATTCAAAAATTCAAAATTCAAACACCACTACAAAATGGCGGCCATACTATATAGTGCACTATTTCAGTGAAGAGAACGGTTTTGAACAAAGCTTGTGTTTGCTAGCTTGCAGTCTTCTTCTTCACTACCTTTGCGGGCGCATTGCTACGCTTCTTTGCGTGTTGCTGCCACCTACTGTTGATTAGCAGAGTATTGTGAAACAGGTGGCAGGAACGTGTATCGTGAATGTTTCAAACGATGTTGAAACGAAACAGGGATGTAAAAACATTGCGCCATTGTTCTACCAGTGGTAAAAACTCCACAGGGTATCTTCAATCTGGACTATATATGTGTATACACTTATCATCTGTCTGTCGTGTATAAAGTACTTGAAAGCAATATTTGAGTAAAAGTACAAGTATCTTTCCATAAAATTACTCACTGAAGTCACCTTCTAGAACATTACTTCAGTAAAAGTCTTAAAGTATCAGATATTCACTGTACTGAAGTATCAAAAGTCATTTTCTGATATTAAATGTATTTAATTATTATTAAATATTTTGTTACCAAGCATTGTCTGTTACCATGGCGGCAGAGCCTGCAGCAGGTGCTTCCATAACACTCTCAGTCATTACGCTTCCTCCTCTTCTTTAGTTTTGGCCTACTGTATGTTTTATTAGATTTTTTTGGCGCTTGGCAACAAACCGGCATCACATCACCAACTGGAATGGAGCGTGCATTAACTTTTAATCAAGGAGCAATGATTCGCCAAACCTACTTTCTTCCATTGTATCAAATTTCTTTAGATTTTTAGTGCTTTTCAAACGATTAACCCCTTGACGCCTGAATTTATTCACAATTATATAAACAAAAAATGATGTGTGTTTCTGGCTCCAAGCTGATGCTAAATTAAATTGAGATTGTTAATTTGTCTATAGCATATGGAATAGATATAATTGGCATAATAATAATAGGCGGAGAATTGGCATCAGCTGTGTGCTTGGCCATCAAGTGGTATTTCAGACTGGACGTGCTGCGATGATAGCTCAGTTCACAATGACAAAACACACAGACCACTTTGCTCTTGTCAATGGAACCATTTGGCAACTTTTTTAAAGTAAACTTTCCATTCAGAATCTTATTGGCATCCATTTCGGCGTCTCGCGCTCACCATCCACTCATAACATAACGTTAGCCTGCTACTCTTTGGCCGGCTCGCAAGCCCAAACAAAAGT
Organism: Perca flavescens; assembly: GCF_004354835.1. NCBI lineage: Eukaryota > Metazoa > Chordata > Actinopteri > Perciformes > Percidae > Perca > Perca flavescens. The sequence continues at coordinate 43,083,788 of NC_041332.1, read as the reverse complement.
GTGTGCGGCGTGCCTGTTGTTTAGTTTCCGGTCTAGCTAGATCTGGTGTGGTGTTGTAGTTTTTCTAACGTTACTAGTTGTTGCAGCAGCATGTTGATAAAACTACAAAGTTTGCTAGGCCAAAAAGAACGTTAATCTCGCACTAAAAAAACTGACGCCGTTAAAATGGGTTGCGTTAATGCCGTTAATAACGTTTAACTGACAGCACTATTGATTTAATTTTGTAGTAACCTGTATGCAGAGGTGGGTAGTAACGAGTTACATTTACTCTACAATGGCTACAATGAGTTTGTTACTTTTCTTTTTACCTCTTTGGTATTCTACGCGTCATTGTTTTTATCCCCCCGCGTACGCCTCATTTTAATGTTTTATGTTGACAGAGAGAGAGACTTTCGCTAAAGGCTCTACCACGTGACTGTGTTTCACCAATCAAACGTAGTTGTGCAGTCTCGTCTCGTCACCATACTCAAACTCAGCGGCGGGACGGGTTAGCTTACAGTCGCAGCAAAACAAAAATGGCAATGTCAGAATCAGCCATCGGCAATGCAGACACAGACGAGGAGGAACACGCCAGAGGCCAGATCAACATGGCCTGGATCTCTTTCAGTTACCCGGCTTCACCTAACCTAACCACCGCGGTCCCGCAAGCTGTGTCATGACACTGGTTAACAACTAGTTCAATCAACCCAGGGTTTCCCAATCCAGCGGCACGTGTTCACATAAAAGAAGTGATGTTTGCACAACATGACCAATAGCCACATATTTTACATAAGAAGAGCAAACTATAATTCTACATAAATATGAACACAGACACGGTTTTACAAGCAAAACGCAATACAGTCGCTGCTTCCTAAAACAGGAGGACAGCTGGCAAAAAAAAAAATAGCCGACGCTGTAGATGCGCACAGCTCTTAGGCTATCAAATCCCTTCCCCATCAGTCAGGCACAAGATCGGACCATAATTACACGTGTACTTTCTATAAACTGCCGTTGCTTTAGCCTTTTATTTCAGTTGCAACCCTGGCAGTGGAAGCGATCATGAGAGCAAATAAGAAATATAAAAAACATAATTCAAACCGCTGTGCGCATTACACACGGCAAATATAGCCATCAGGGAATGTTAACGGGGCTGTCGGTCACTACATTTTTTTTGTATGAGTTCACCCCTCTCTTTTTCTCTCTCCCCCTCTCTCTCTCCGCGCACCGAGCTCCACCTGATCTTCTAAGAACGGTGAAGCCGTTATCAGTGGAGTATTGATTGGTCAGTAGGCGGAGCTTTTACACCAGATGATCTCTGATCTCCAACTTAACCTGCTCCCGACCAGGTTAGGCGTCCAGCATAAGTTACCACGGCGATTGAACCCGATAACAAGTGATCCACCTTTGTGATTGAAAGCATGGTTACCTTAGTAAAAGTGCCAAACAGCAGCTCCATTACCTTGTTCTAGTTCTGCCTGCAGAGCCTGGTAAAAAAAAGTGTAAAGGTTTGGAAATTTGTGTTACTTGTGCTTATTTATTTTTTTATGTATTATTATTTTATTGATTTTATTTTTTAAGTACTTGAATTTACCTGGATTATTTTAATTTAAGCTATTTTGTAATTAATTAATTAATTTAAATTTATTTAATTGATTGGATGAACTATAATTTGCCTAAATATGATTATTTTGTATTTTTGTCCGTCTGATTGAATGCTTGTGTTAAAAAAATAAATCAGACGTTACTCAACAGTTACTCAGTACTTGAGTAGTTTTTTCACCAAATACTTTTTTACTCTTACTCAAGTAATTATTTTGATGACTACTTTTTACTTTTACTTTTACTTGAGTCATATTATTCTGAAGTAACAGTACTTTTACTTGAGTACAATTTTTGGCTACTCTACCCACCTCTGCCTGTATCTAACATAATTAGGGGAGATGTTTCCAGAAGTAAAGTAATATTTGTACTTTGTTACATTACAACACTGACATTTACATGTATATATTCTGTAAATGCTTAGGCAGTTAAAGTGTTCAAAACAGGTTTCTATCAACATACAAATTGCAATCTTTCTCATTTTCCTGTTTGCACATTCACATAGAACAACTCTACTTCAGAAAGGATATAAAACCCATGTTTATTCACCAGTAAATGAATTCCACTGCTAGTTAAGAGTACTGTCTATACATGACAAAAATAATGAACTATGAGATGATGCTCTTATTTTTAATATCTCCAATGTCATAAGTTGTGGTAGCGTGAAATTGCAGTTTCTATTGCTGGCAAAGAAGGTGACAGCAGCAGCAGGTAATTCTGACATTTCACGAGGTTTTGAAAAGATTAAATGCACTTACATTTACCTCAAAGAAGAAGACAACCAAACAAGCACTTACTACGATTAATGTCACAGTCCACAGTTTTTGCTTTATAAGCCGTCCACCTTAAATTCCTCTCACTATTTTGAAGAGTGCATTAAGGTCTGTGATTGCAGGGAAATGACATTGCACTTTCCAATGTTTCCGTGCGACTCCCGAGCCTGTTAGCACAGAGACAGCGGTGCGTATGCCGCTGACCTTTCTCTTGGGAGGGGAAATATAAAGAAGGATCCAGCTGGGTACACCTCCGATGTCATTAGAGTGCAGCACGCCACAGAACGTCAGCACATGCCAAGGCTCCTACGAACTAGCACTCTAAGCTACAGACAACTCCTGGCTGTGTGCCTCCAGAGACTGTCTTCCTAATGAAACCAGCCAAGCAATGAATACAGTGTAAGTATATCTGTCTAGCAGTGGAACACAGGAGTTGCTGAGGACTACCAATACCAATAAAAGAGTTCTCCAGCCCCCGTTATTTACAATCAATGTGCCTCCCTGAATCCAGCATTGATTTAATACTTATAACAGCAATTTGGATTTTGAAGGTCTTGAATGTCGACCAACCTTCCCATTTTTAGCACTTAAGAGCTGAGTTTGGTTGACTCTTCAAGCAATTCTGAATGCTCTTTTTTGCCTTTAAATTGTAGTGTTCTTTCTCAAGGACTAAATAATCAAGATAATTATACTCAGTGTTACACTCATTTTGTGGTTGGATGGCGATACTAGAAATAGGACAGATGTTCAGCTTTTGACGGCAGGCATAAAAGATCGTCTCAAGGAGCTCCATTTAAAATCAAACCCCCCACTCATGCTCCCCTGTGTTCTTCTGCCTGAAAAAGGAGGAAGACTGGACAGGAATTTTAATTGCTGGACCAAAGAAAACGTCTTGTTGTCAAAACATGGTTATTTCCATTTCTCGGCACTTCAAAATGAAGAATAGAAAATGATTCGACATAATGAAATACAAGTTTAGTTTAGTTTACAAGGTTATTGTTGATAACTTGGCAGTATTGAAAGCAGTGAGAGCGAGTGTTTCTTACCCAGTGTTAACTGTGTGTTGTACACAATCACCCTTATGCCAGGCTTGACCTCGAACTCCACCAAGTTTTGGTTCAGCGCGCTTACAATTGTATTGGATACCTGTTAAACACATACAACGTGGAGTTTTACAGTCAAAGAGCAGCTGCAGTCATCATTTTGTTCATGTACAGTATGAAGTAATCTATTTGATAGGATTCCAACAGTTTGTGATACCTGCTCTAGCTCCTCGTCACTCTTTTTTCTGCCCTCTGATTGGTTCTTGTGAGGTAACAGGAAGAGCTCAGCAGCTGTTGGAACTCCTGGGAATACGGCTACCAAGAGCTGCCCCTCCGGGAAGTCGGACACCTGTGACAAGGCAGAAAAACCAAACTGTGACTGGGATTATTACGACTAGCTTCATCAAATAAAAACATGTGACTTTCAATCAATCAATCAATCAATCAATCAATCAATCAATCAATCAATCAATCAATCAATCAATCAATCAATCAATTTATGTTATTTATTATTTATCATATTATCAAATTTCAGTGAAAATGTAATTTCAGTGAAATGTAATCCTGTCAGTTCTTGTAATTTATGCATTAAATTGTATTTATATATAATATTTTCAGGTTCATAATTGTACTTAGAGGTTGTACCCAGGCCCGTATTAAGACAATGTGGTGCCCCTGGGCACTATACCTCAAAGGCCCCCCGTCCATGAATATGGATTTGCTCCTTTGCTCCTCATTTAGTCCTCTGAAAGATATAAGAGTTCTAGGAAAAGAAGCACACACTGTGGACCGGTCTTTTACACTTCTCTGCATACTGAATAAACTCACGAAGCGCCCCTGCCATGCAGTGTGCTTGAAAAACACGGAGAAGGGTTGGGCGCAACCAAGTCACACCCAGAGCTGGGCTTTTTTTTTTATGTGTGAAAAATGTTTTTCTTTGCTTGCCAATTACATTGAATCAAGAAAGCCAACCATTTCTCATTTTTTATAACAGTTAATATTTTACATTCATCATTATGATTACAATTTCCAGGGGGTTAAACTGGCCACTTTTGATTATTGTTAAACCAATATAAAAAAAAAAACTGGTCTACATCCAACTTCAACGAAACTCCCAACGCGAGTTCAGAGACTTCTGTGTTTTTGTTTTTGTGGAAACATGGTTGAACAAGAGTGTACCAGACTCTGACTCTAGCCAGCTACCAGGCCTGCTAGCCTTCCGAGCAGATAGAGATGCTACTCTGTCACCGGTTAAGACTCATGGAGGTGGGCTGTGCATATATGTTAAAACAGACTGGTGCAGAAATGCGGTGCTTGTATCCAACTACTGCTCACCGCTGGTGGAGTTTGTTCACGGCTGTGTTTATACTCATTGTTTACATCCACCAAGCGCTAATGCTAGCAATGCGTTAGCTGAACTTTACTGAGCTATAAGTGAGCTCCAAAGCGCACATCCGAATGGACTACTTATTGTTGCTGTTGATTTCAACCACGCAAATCTCAAGAAAGTTCTTATATTCTACCTTCACCTAACGGTGAACCTAACTTACAACAATCAGTGCTCTGTTACAAGTCTACTTATGCCCTGTCTTTTGTTGTGTGTCCCTGTCCCTTGTCTGTCTTAAATGCTCTACTTTGCACTTTATGTATATTCTATAATGTGTTTTTATATAATGCTGTTTTTATATAGTATATTTTAAATGTGTAACACCACTTGAGCCACAGTGAAACGTTGTTTTGAGATGGTTGAAATGACAATAAAACCCACTTGACTTGACCTGACCGCCTCTCTGTAACCAGTAGGCATGGCTTGGGAGTGGCCTTGTAGGGAAGCGAAGCAAGTGCATTCTGGGAGTTGTTGTCTTTCATCCACGAGCCAAAAATACATTTTCAGACTTTTCACGGTCTAGGAGGCACCTACTTCTAAAATAATTTCACATTTCTACTACATAAATGACCCAATTTAAATACATATTCATCTTTCCAGCAGTGAAATATCCCTTTAAATAAGCTGGTACTCATGACATCCACCTGTCAGTCAATCTGCAACAGTTGGCAGAACAGAGCTACGAGCTACATCCACTCTACAGATTTATTATAGCTATAATAAATAATCTATAATATATATTATATATATTATAACTAGCTAGCAACAACAGTGATAGTGGTAGTGACGGCGTTGACACAGACAGACAGACAGACAGACAGACTCGCAAGGTGAAAACAAAACCAGCCACATGGTGTCGCTTCTGCTGCAGTGACAGAGCTGTTTGAAAAAAAGCAAATATTCCCTTTTATCTCTTGTCCTCCTGCTGATCTAACAGAAACAAGGGAAGGGAAGGCCACCAAAGTATGTGCAGGACATTGCCAACAGTCCTCAGTTGCCCCGTACTGTGCTTTAAATCTAAGCCTGCCCACTTTTTAGCGGTCCAATAATCTTTTTCATTTGACACATGAAATTAGACAGGGTAACTTTCTAGTAAAATGTGCTCATCATCATGATAGAATGTGAGTGTGTGTGTGTGTGGCAAGGTCTGCTTCAGAAATCATACAATTACATGAGTTTAATCAGCCAACTCAGGTGGAGTGGAGGTAATATCATATTACATGTCCTGATGCTACTGCATTTGTACTGTGTGCACCAGGCAGCACAGAGCTCAGCAGCAGGGAATGAAGAGTGATGATAACAGAGATGTCATTTTTTGGAAGTCCAAGTCGAACACTCAAGTCTTTGAGCTCGAGTCCAAGTCAAGTCTCAAGTCTTTGAGGGGCAAGTTCAAGTCAAGTCTCAAGTCTTTTGCGACGAGTCCAAGTCAATTCTCAAGTCTCTGGCCATCTGATCTGTCCCTAACACTATATTGTTAAATGTCCCATGGCATGAAAATTTCACTTTATGAGGTTTTTTATAGAGCTAAATCAGGGCCAAATGTTTTGTTAATTTGAAAAAAATATATATAGTTGAAAAACTAAAGCTTGAAATTGAAAATTTAAGTTTTGGTTAAAATTTGGAAAAAATAAAACCATGTATTCAAACTAAAAATAAGTGTACCAATTTTTCTTTCAGTTTGAAGAAAATATAGATTAAATTCTGGAATTATTTTGAATAAATTTTCGTTTTTCACTTTTATATTTGTTTTCGGTTTCAAATTTTTTTTTTTCGGTTTCAGATCTGTTTTTCACTTTCAGATCATTTTTTTTCGGTTTCAGACTTTTGGCCCTGATTTTGCGTAGGGGGCGTGGCTTCAACTCAGAGGGGCGTGGCATTATGAGTGACAGCCTAACAAAGAAGGCAGAAGACTCCTCTGTCATGTTGCCTTCAGGAAATGGTGTTACTGTGAGAACTATGATTGAATGCTTTCTATGCACTATATACATGTGATTTTTACTTAACAAACTGATGCCAGTGACAAAGATCCATTAAAAAAATTGTTTTGGACAACACATGGTACCAATTACACTATAAGAGCAATAAACTGTGCCAGATTGTGCAGTTCAGCAGGAACAATGACTTCTCCCCCTTCCATGTATTACTTATAGCACCGCAGTATTCACTGGCACCAGCCCACAGGTAGGACATGTGAAAGATATTAGCATTTTTGAATAGATACTTTGCGACGTTATCCCCTCAGTGGCATTTTTTTTGTGATTAACACATAAAGGAAAAATAGGTGGACAGCTGGACAAAGCTGGCAATCAAGCATCGCTAGCACTAAAGTTAGCATTAACTAACGTTAGCTTCACACTAGCTGGTGTTTTTACACTAATTTCAGTGTCCAGCTCAAGTTTTTTTTACTTTAACGTGTAGTGGTCTTTGTTAACCTCTGTTTGTCAGAATGACCATAACTCGACAGTGGCTGCAGTGAAGGTCTCTTTTAACAGTGTAGACAAATATGACTTTACATTAATGCTCTGGCCTGATAAATTACATTTTACACTATAACGTTACATGTAACAGCATGACAGTTATGCCTTACAAAATATGCCAAGTGGACAAACTTTGAAGGCTTCTACCACAGCCTAACTTAAGTATCAGATTACACTAACTTGTCTTTTTGTATTTGTATGTCTTACTGTCTGTTTTCTGGACCGTGTGTGTCCGTAATAAAAGCTTTGATTGATTGATTAACAAAGCGGACCAGGACAAGTTATGTTATCTATAATGTTTTACATTTATAAGGCTGTACGGCTGCAGGCAGCCACTGTCGAGTTATGGTCATTCTGACAAACAGAGGTTAACAAAGACCACTACACGTTAAAGTCAAAAAACTTGAGCTGGACACTAAAATTGGTGTAAAAACACCAGCTAGTGTGAAGCTAACGTTAGTTAATGCTAACTTTTGTGCTAGCGATGCTTCATTTTCAGCTGTCCACCTATTTTCCCTTTATGTGTTAATCACAAAAAAAATGCCACTGCGGGGATAATGTCCCAAAGTATCTGTTCAAAAAGGCTAATATCTTTCACATGTCTTACCTGTGGGCTGCGCCAGCATGTTGCCTTGGCGGAGCGGACGCTATGCTGACTGCCGAGTGAATCAAGGGGGTAAGCTTCGCTTCAGAACTCGAACCTCCGATGGCGCCATTTTGTTGCTACGAAGCGATCACCTCCTGTTAGCATTCCACTGACCGCCATTTTTTTTTACGTCACTTGACAGCGAATAACTTTACATATGAAGCGTTTAAAGACTATTTGTCCGTTGTTTATTTCTAAAGAAACACAACAATGTATAAAAGGCTCCATTACCTTGTAGCTCACGTTATGGCTCCGTAGCAGACGCTTTTATAAAAATAGGCTAACGATTGGGTCATAACCACGAGACTTACTGTCGCACAGTAGAGGAATTACCGTATAGTACAGGAGAAGCTCACAGGCAGTTTCGACTTACATTAGCTGTTTAGTTTTAATTACTAATGTTAACTAGCATGTTTGTTAGCAATAATTTGCCTGTGCTTATGTTATCTCCTTACATATACCTACACTGTCCGTCTCTGTAAGATTGGGAATGATTGAGATTTCTCTTGGCACAGCTACCAGAAGACTTCACACTTTCAGACACGTTGCTCACGTCACATTTACGTTGTCTCTGTCAGTTGGAGGCTGCACAGTAAAGGAAGAGATCACCGGAAAAGTGCTTCTAATATCCTTCACTGGTCTCCGTCCAGAGCAACGGGGTCTATTGGTCCATTATATATATGTCAATGGAGTGAATACTGTGGTGCTACATTCAAAGTCGTACATGGAAGTGGAAGAAGTCATTGTTCCTGCTGAACTGCACAATCTGGCACAGTTTATTGCTCTTATAGTGTAATTGGTACCATGTGTTGTCCAAAACAATTTTTTAAATGGATCTTTGTCACTGGCATCAGTTTGTTAAGTAAAAATCACATGTATATAGTGGATAGAAAGCATTCAGTCATAGTTCTCACAGTAACACCATTTCCTGAAGGCAACATGACAGAGGAGTCTTCTGCCTTCTTTGTTAAGCTGTCACTCATAATGCCACGCCCCTCTGAGTTGAAGCCACGCCCCCTACGCAAAATCAGGGCCAAAAGTCTGAAACCGAAAAAAAATGATCTGAAAGTGAAAAACAGATCTGAAACCGAAAAAAAAGATTTGAAACCGAAAAAAAAGATTTGAAGCCGTAAAAAAAAATAAGTTTTGAATCTGAAAACATGAAATGTGGAACTGAAAACAAATATAAAAGTAAAAAATGAAAATTTATAATTTATTCAAAATAATTCCAGAATTTAATCTATATTTTCTTCAAACTGAAAGAAAAATTGGTACACTTATTTTTAGTTTGAATACATGGTTTTATTTTTTCCAAGTTTTGACCAAAACTTAAATTTTCAATTTCAAGCTTTAGTTTTTCAACTATATATATTTTTTTCAAATTAACAAAACATTTGGCCCTGATTTAGCACCATAGTTTTTAACATTAATATGCATTCCCCCAGCCTGCCTATGGTCCCCCAGTAGCTAGAAATGGTGATAGGTGTAACCCGAGCCCTGGGTATCCTGCTCTGCCTTTGAGAAAATGAAAGCTCAGATCACACCTCCACCCTCCACCTTGCCCACCCCCCCCCCCCCCCCCGCTCTCCTCCTCAATAGCTACAGACACAGAAATGGCACATCCTAAGGAAAGCTCATTGTGGGACTGGCTCTAATGGCTGTAATTCTGCACCAAGGCTGAATTTCGGGAAAGAGACTTCAGATACAGTATTAGGGGACCACTAAGGTCTATATAAAAGAGACTTCAGATACAGTATTAGGGGACCACTAAGGTCTATATAAAAGAGACTTCAGATACAGTATTAGGGGACCACTAAAGTCTATATAAAAGAGACTTCAGATACAGTATTAGGGAACCACTAAGGTCTATATAAAAGAGACTTCAGATACAGTATTAGGGGAACCACTAAGGTCTATATAAAAGCATCCAAAAAGCACCATGTCATGAGACCTTTCAATCTTATGAATTCAAAGCATGTCCTGTAGCTACCATCCGTACAGTACAGTATCAACATCAGTTGTAGGACTACTTTATGGGGTCTACTTAACACATCCCTCTAGCCCTCGGACCTGGTGAAATATTAACCTAAGTCTGTCACATCATATGGAACTATAAAGATACAATTTGCATGTTTCCAGCATTAGCACAACACTTTGCAATGGTTTGTTACCTGTGACGATATATGCTAAATATCTCTGAAAGTCTCTTTCACTCAAAAAAATGTCTAATGTCGAAATGGAAATCAAGAGAACAGTGGCAGCGCCACAACAGTTACAGAACAACATGCATCTCAGTGTCAGTCCAAATTACGCACAATAAGCAGTTTGAACTCACTGATGTAATGCCGTTTATTGTTGAAGTGTTAGTAGGCTCAGTGAAACTGAGTCCAGCGCGAGGGAGACCTGACTCAGAGGAGGAGAGGTTTGTGAGGCCAGCGTCTCCACGGCAGGCGACAGTGTGCACGCATCCGCTGCGCCATGCATGGATGAAATAATGAAATAGTAAATAGGACTACAGTAACAGAAATATGGGCAGAATTAAGACAGTCAAGACGGCCCAGTGTTTGGTGGACCGGGTACACCTTGTTCACTTAATATCCTACAAATCATCACATGAGTTAGCCCCCCCGACACAGCATTTGTTCCTGGGGAGATGGATCCGTGCGTCCCGCCTCAGGACGCCTTAGCAACTACTAACTATCAAGATACAATTTGCTTGTTCCCAGCATTAGCACAACACTTTGCGATGGTTAGCTTGTTACCTGTGATGATATATGCTAAATGTAACGTCTCTTTCACATTAGCAAGTGACTGACCTATCTGGGTGCGTTTTGAGATGCCTGATGAAGTTCTAGGTTGTTGATCCGCCATCATTTATCTTGGTGCAACACACCCTGCAAGTAGCTGTTCACTTACTGCCACTGTTTACCAAGTTATTGAAAGAAAAACTAATGACAAAAGGCACAACTCCAGGAGGACTTGGTGTCACCATCGTCAATGCATTTTTTGATATGTGAGTGCGTGCACATAAGGCATAACGCATGCGTTACGTTGCACATTATGGCAAAGGGCAGGGGACATGCAGCTCGTCATACATTTCCCCAACGTATATACGCCAATAAAAGAAAATAGAAATACATGAATACATTTAGATTTAAAAGAGCAATAATTGCATGAAAACAGGTTGTTGACGAGTCTCGAAGCTCGAGTCCGAGTCAAGTCTGAAGTCTTTTGGGTCGAGTCCGAGTCAAGTCTGAAGTCAGCTGTTTGTGCGACGTAAGTGCGACTCGAGTCCGAGTCTCAGACTTGAGTCCCCATCTCTGGATGATAGTAACTTCCCTACTCCAGTAACATAGACTCAAGCACACTGGCATAATCAAAAGGGTGCGTTAGATATATGTTGCAGTGAGAAGAGTATTAGTAACTAGGTTTCCGCCTACGCTTCATTTGGTGCGCGGTTGCTGTAATCATTCCCTGCTGCACCAAAGCAGGCTAGTTAATGCATAATGACTGAAACAGAACAGCCATGGGTGAATATATGCATTTGATGTAGGCAAGGCTGACACTTCTTCATTTAGCACATTTCATTACATGTTCATGTCATGTATGCTTTACGTAAAAAAGTGCAAGAAGTAGATCTATACCCGTTCAGATCAGACGCGGCTTTTGTTTTCTAAGTGTACATATATACATTGTTAATGGAAAGGCTTAAGACAAACTCTAAAAAAAATATCTAAAATTGAATTTGAATATTGCTGCATTGGCTTATTATACTTGTTTAAAACTGAAAGCAAGATACAAAAAGAGACAGAGGGCTGAATGCATAATGACCTTTTATGTCTAGTAACCAAATGTAAGCGCCTTATTTTTTTCAAATATAACTTCTTGGGAAAGAACAAGAAACAGCATCGGTTGGTTTTTCTTCAACACTTCAGAGTTCAGATTGTACAGTACAGTTTGGAAAAATGTTCACTGCCAATGTTTCTCAACTGGATATCAAAATGCTTATATACCATGTACCTCCCTTGCGTTTTACTGTGCACACTACTCTCTGTATTGCTATATATAAGCAGAATCTGTATACTAATAGGTTATAATTTGTAGAACATGAAGTGCCATGGGAAGGGATTCAGTTTTTAGCCATGATGGTTCCAATAGTTGGTTAGTGTTGGACGACCAACGCATTTCAGTTACTTGATGGATTGTAATGAACTTTGGTACAGACATTCATGGTTCCTTGAGGATGAACCCTAATGACTTTGGTTATCTCCTGACTTTTTGCAACTTTTTGGGTTTATGGGAGGGCACTAAATTCCCATCAACTTCCCATTTTATTGAGCAAATCAACAAAAGTTACCTTTCCTCTGCCAAAAAGCATAAGCAGCAAATTTAACAGCGTTTAATGAAGAAAAATAGCTAGGCATCGCTGTACAACCAAAATTGCAAATATGCAATTCCAAATGTTGTGATTTGAAGTATTTCTTCTCGTGTTGAGAAAATCCTTGTATTTCAACTAAATAAACAATTCTCAACCATTTGGATTAGCTTGAAAATGCACAAATGTCACAAACCTGAAAAAAAGACATTTTGGAGATACATGGTTCTCACAGGACTGCCTTCAGGCATGTAACTAGTTTCTTTGAAACAAAGAAAAGCCATTTGGTAAACATCTTCCGGCTTCATTTCCAAGGGTGCCAAAAGCTTATTTTCTTGTTGCTAAAAAAAAGTGAAGCTAAAAAACAATTGTTTCAGGTTTTGTTTCCAGAAAAGCACTTTCAAGCCCTTAACCAGTTTATACAAGCAAGGAAGGCAGGGCCCGGGTGGTGATCACTCTTCATTTTAGAGCCTGTGATGTTTTTATGTTTTCCCACCGGCCTGGGTGGACGATGGAGTGGGTATAGCCAAAACACATCAATTATCAAGGACAGAAATCACTATTTGAGTACCAAAGTAGTGGAGAAATGATAGCCATGGGCATGACTTACAATGAGAGAAGGGGTGGCAGAGGGGGGAAATCAAGTGAAAAAGGATGACAGAAGAGGCAATAGCCCCTGAAAAAAAAAATCAATACACTTTGCCTATGTTTGTTCTCACTGCAATCAGTCATTAGTTTAAAAAGCTGGCTGACTGCTTTGGAGTGCTCCCTTTTGATGCTCTGCAAATCTACGACTGAATAAAAAAATCTGATTGGGATGGCAAGCAGCAAGAGAGATTACCTGCGGCAGGAAAGAGTGGCTCAATTTGGTGTGATACAAACATTCCACAGTGCAATATTCTGCAAGCTTATTTGAGGAAACATTATTTGAAGAAGATAAGCTCTTGGGACTCAACATATAAATGAAACCGTATGCATGCAAACTGAAAGGTAGTGCACCTCTCATGGCATGAAAATTTCACTTTATGAGGTTTCCTGCTCTGCCTTTGAGAAAATGAAAGCTCACATGGGCCAATCTGGAATCTTCTCCTTATGAGGTCATAAGGGGAAAGGTTACCTCCCCTTTCTCTGCTTTGCCCGCCCAGAGAATTTGGCCCACCCATGAGAGAGAAACATCATAGCTTTAAAACGAGCAAAGTGGCAGTTGGTCAAGGCCACACCCCCACCCTCCACCTTGCCCCCCCCTCTCTCCTCCTCAATAGCTACAGACACAGAAATGGCACATCCTAAGGAAAGCTCATTGTGGGACTGGCTCTAGTGGCTGTAATTCTGCACCAAGGCTGAATTTCGGTAACCTGACTCCGCCAGATGGATTGCTTCACATTTGCTCGGCATATCCATCTGGGAACTTTCCGTTGGAGAACTTTTGGGAAGGGCCAAAAATACTGGTTAGCTGATTGGATGAACCATCTGTCTATCACCTATGTTGGTGATAGATGTATGAAGCGTATGAAAATACAACCACAAGCCCGCCCCTGCTGCTGCAGGCAAAGCATAGCTTGTTAGCTCAGCAAGCAAGCAACATGTCGGTAAAGGATATTTGCCGTTTGTGTAACGAGAATTTAGGAATAAAAGACACCATTTCAGGTTCCCGGACTGCTGTCTGAAAATACTTGTTAGGTGATTGGATAAACCATCTGTCTATCACCACCTAACCCACCTCAAAACCAACGCTGATTGGCCCGGTCGTTTGGCGAGCGGCTCCAAATTTTCTCTATCTCAAGATGCCAGACTGATCTGAGAGTGGAAAACTGGAGCTTGCGAGATCAGGACGGTCTCACGAGGCTAGTATTTCAGGAAAGAGACTTCAGATACAGTATTAGGGGACCACTAAGGTCTATATAAAACAGACTTCAGATACAGTATTAGGGGACCACGAAGGTCTAAATAAAAGAGACTTCAGATACAGTATTAGGGGACCACTAAGGTCTATATAAAAGAGACTTCAGATACAGTATTAGGGGACCACTAAGGTCTATATAAAAGAGACTTCAGATACAGTATTACGGGACCACTAAGGTCTATATAAAAGAGACTTCAGATACAGTATTAGGGGACCACGAAGGTCTATATAAAAGAGACTTCATATACAGTATTAGGGGACCACAAAGGTCTATATAAAAGAGACTTCAGATACAGTATTAAGGGACCACTAAGGTCTATATAAAAGCATCCAAAGTGCCATGTCATGGGGCCTTTAAGGGAATGTGAGAGGGAGGTGGATGAAGAAAGACATGGAATGAAATACCTCCATTACTGGATGTGCATTTAGGACCAGTAGAGGCAGTGGCACCGAAATGAGCCTAGGCTAGGTGAAGAGTGCAAAGTCATGACTTGATAGATTCAGCAACAGGGCTACACGACATGGCACCTCAGTTAAATGGACCCTAACTTTGATTGTAAGTTGGTTCTCCTATTTCATTGTTGGGGAGTTGTTTACTACGTTGAAAAGTTGGCCTCTGTCTCAAGCAAGAGTTCTCAACCATATAAAAATAAGTGGAAAAATAACCCTTCCTGTCACCACTTGGACAATATGTTTGTCTGGAAATGAACTTTGTGTCAGCGCCAGCCTCATAAACAGATTGTTCACAGTCCTTTCACATGCTGATATCAAAAGCTAGCAGGATAATGTGAAAGGAGGAAAAAAACAAAAGTGACACATCAGCCACTACCACAAGTGTAAAATAATAAAAAAAAAAAGCACATATTGGAACTGTCACCGGTTTCATCCCCTGCTCCAGTGAAGACTCTGTATGGATGATTATGCATTGTAACTCTAGTTCTATGATCACTGGTAGGGCCCTCTAATGTGTAGTGTGGGACTGACACTGCATGTACATGCTTAGAAAAGTATACTGGGGTTCTTCCTATGGAACAGCAGTTGTCTTTATTAACTAATGGGCAAGCTACATGTGATGGGGGAAAAAAATCCATTTGGTCCGAATCAAGATTTTTGATTTCTATAACTATAACTTTGAATCAATTTACAACTTCTAATGTTGGAAATTATATATTTCAGTTTCACTCTGCCAACGCTATGCCAAAATAACAGGAAAGACAGAAGTCTGTGCCGTGAACAGTCAAGCAGTCAAGTGTAGGTGCTAACTGTGATGTAATGGAGGAGACAAGTAGTTGAACCAGACAGGAACTTGACATGACTCACAATATGCAGTGTTTAGGAGTGTTATTCTTTTAAGCTGTTACTGCAGTGCATTGTGTGCTAATACAGGAAGTAATTACTCATTTCTTTGTAGCCACGGTCAGCATAATTCACAGTTTCTTAAAGGGTAACTACCGTTTTTTTCAACCTGGACCCTATTTTCCTATGTTTTTGGGTCTAAGTGACTGATGGGAACAACAATCTTTGACATTGGTCCAGTATTAAGAGAGATGAAACAAGCTACAATGTAAGTTAATAGGACAATTGTCCAGCTTGTATTTACCTTCACTAAAGTGCTTGTTTTGCCGCTGACACACTCAGATTATTATTCTAAGTGTCCAGGTTGAAAAAAACGGTAGTTACCCTTTAAGTCTGTCTTAAAACAATAGTCAGATGCCCATAATGAACTGTAATCATTCCTCCTTTTCATACTGGCCCTGAAATGATCTGTTCTCAAATCAATTTCAGTATAAGGGATGGGGGACTAAATCGAGAGTCCTCATTGTGTGTAAAAATACATTCCAAAGTATATCTGAAGCTCTTTGTGTTACTGTCTCTCCACTACACCTCAACAAGGAAAGGCTTTCCGGGGGAACATGACGGGGGAAATTTGTACTGAAAAGACTCTAATATTGGAAGATATTTGAAGCTATAATGGCCCAGCCATGACATCCTTCTCTAGCAAGCCAAAATGGAGATTTCCCTGCCTGATGTGTCAGATGGTTTATTACACAGAACTATCTGAAAAGCTGTCAATGTAAACTGTTTGGAAAAGGAAGGTACTTTCTAAAAAATACTTGGCAGGTGATTGGATAAGGCCTGTGTCTATCACTATCAATCACAAGCTAACTTCAACCTATCAGATCAACGGCTTCAATAGGCTGCTCCTGCCAAAGCCAGTCAGGAGAGGGCAAAACACATTATTGAAGCCTAACAAGATGGATTCTCATGTGACATCACGAGAATCCAGCTGCCGTGCAAGGTAAATTTGTTCTATGCTTATCGACATGCTATGTAAGCTACCTTTGTGTTGATTTGTTAGTGTAGTATTCTGGTAGGTTGTGGTGGTTTCAGGGGTGGGGCACCAGCCTCCCCCTGAAATATGATTGCCCACCCCCTGGTGCCCCCCCCCAATCCATTGGGCTAGACTGCTGTCAACTGTGATTTCCATTGGATCAGAGCACTTGGCTGCGTGTTCTGCCAATCTTCCCAGCCCTTATCACATGGCCAATTAATGTTTCCATGGTGACTATCCAAAATTCTGATACCATGGAACCAGCACTGGAATTGTTTTGTGTGACAGACTGAGCCTGTAGAAAATGTGTATTGTATTTGAGTATATACACAGTATTTTGTTTAAAATGAAAACAGTTGAAATGAATGATTGTGATATTTTATGTGATGTAATATTTTATGTCATGTTGTATTAAGCAGAATTACATTGTGTTGTTCTATCAAATATTTCCTATATATCTAAGCAGACTTTCTATGCTGTATTCTGATAAAATGTCCCTCAAATGTGTGTGTGTGCGTGTGTGCGTGTGTGCGTGCGTATGTGCCCTTGTGTTTGTGGCAAGGGCCCAGTAAAAAATATTTGCACCACAGCCAACCACAATTGTGTTACACTGCTGCTTGAAATAATAAAGGATTTAAAGTTCATTTTAACTCAGGTCCCTCTTCAAAAGGGTTAACACTTTGTGTTAATTTGCTAAATTGCTCAGTTCTCAGTACTGCATGAATTGCTTTTCTTTGCACGGCAGCTGGATTCTGACGATATCACAAGATCACACGAGAATTACGGGCTCACGTCACACGAAAATCCATCTTGTCAGGCTTTGAGTAATGCGTTTGTGTCGGAACAGCAGTGGACCGAACCAATTAGCATCCTGCGAGGAGCTACGTGGAGGAGGAGGTTTAGGTTTAGGCCATGGTTTAGATGTATGCTAGCCTGGATGCCAGCCGAACTTAGCCCCACCCACAACATTCGAGTTCGGGAACATTCTGACTAGAATCTGAGTATGACCACGTCAGGCTAGGTGTATGCTCTTTCAAAAACAACAACAAATGGCGGACGTGATAGACAGATGGTTCATCCAATGACCTGTCAGGTATTTTTATAAAGTGCCTGCCCTTTCCCAAACACTTTCTGATGATGGCTTCTCAGATGGTTCTGTGTTGACAATCCATCTGGCGCGTTAGGGACTCCCACACAGTAAACCTGAAGCCTTCAGACTCAATGAAAGGCCGTAATCCACCTTTGGCAAGCTAACAGGTCTTGATCAAAATCACTTATCAAATAAAGCAGGGACAATTGTGCGAAAAATGCACAAAATGAAAGTAGCAAACTTCAGTGACTTGAAACATGTTACTTGACTACAATAATGTGAACAATGCAGCCCTGAGATAAATGGTAAGATATCATCAAATAGTAGATCAATACGCCGCTTGTATTTTTTTTCTATCACAGAAATTTCAAACATGAGGTCCATTGTAAAAATAAACCTTGTTTAAAAAAGTTTCTAAAACGTGTCTGAAATCTATCGTAGGGTCAGTCGATGCATAGTTTTGCAAGCGAGATACAATGTAGCAACTACCTTATTAAACTAACGTTAGTGCATTAACGTTAGTTAATGCAGCCTTGTGTGGTTGCTAACGTTGCTTAACGTTAGCTACAGTTGAGCTACAGTTGAGCTAACATTATTCGCTGTAGGCTAGTTCTAAATATTACAGTGTCTTTAAAATGGACTAATTCATTGTCAATTTTAATATATTTGGAGTAGGGAAGACATTTGAGGACTGGTTGAAGAGCGACGAGGATGACAAAAGAAAAAGACCAGGCCCAGGGTACCCGTTTCCGAGATCTGACAGATGAGGAGCTGCTTACAATTGAAGACGGGGCCCTGGAATCAAACACAAAAAAGGCAACTGCCTTTGCTATGAAGGTTTTCACCGAGTGGAAGAACCAGCAGAAGGATAGACTGACAGTGACAACTGACCCGGACACCTGCAGCGCAGAAGAACTAAACGATTTGTTAAGACGTTTTTATGCTACAGTTCAAAGCGTAGTAGGCAAGCCATACAGTGAGCCTCACTGAACCGTCTTTTCTCAAGGTTCAATTCCTATGCGGACAGTGAGTTTACCACCAGCAACACGGTTTTCAAATCCATAATAAAAACACATTGAAAGAATGGCCAAGACAAGGCGAAACACCATCCCCACGTCACTGAGGCTGACCTGAAATGGCTGCGTGAATCCACAGCTCTCTCCCCGGACACCCCGTTAGGTCTAGTTTCCAAAGTTTGGTTTGACCTCCAGCTTTGCTTGGCGAGGCGAGGCAGGGAGGGGCACTTGGGAACTGACTGCGTCCTCATTCACCATAAAAGTGGATGACGCCGGGGACGAATACGTTAGTTTGTCGTTCAAACTGGAGACGAAGAACCACAAACATTCAAATGACCCAAACAAGGAAAACCTCCGAGGCGTAATGTATGTGGAGCCAGGCAACCCCAGATGTCCAGTCCTGAGTTTCAAAAAATATCTCGCCAGACGTCCGCAGGGTGTCACCGCCTTCTACCTCCATCCACTGAAGGACCCCAAACCACATCTCTGGTACTCCACACAGCCGATGGGGAAGAACTACCTGGGGGACATGCTTCCACGATTGTCCAAAGCAGCTGGTCCAACCACCAGATACACCAACCACAGTCTTAGAAGCACGGCTGGAGTCCAGACAGATCAGGTCTGTTACGGGACACAGGTGAGCCTAAGCCTTGGTTATAAATTCATTGTGGTAATAATAACCTGAAGCCTACTGCAAATGTTCATTTTTTATTAGTTTTTTTGCACGTTTGAATCCAGCCTCAAAAGCTTCTGGGCCCCATCCAACACGGACAAAAAAGTTTGGAGTTTAGCTGTCAATCCTCTCAGCCTACCTCGTCCGATTCATCTTTCCCTATGCCCTTCAATATGTCCCATTTTACAATCAATGGGAATGTCCAGTTTATTACACATAAATGAATCAATAATTTTGTTATACATTTACTGCAAATAAAAATTATTTGGAATAAGGAATGCATGTTTGATGTGTGGTTGCTATAGAAACTGAGCTGAGCTAACGTTATTCACCGTAGTTCTAAAGGGGACTACTTTTTT
Organism: Perca flavescens; assembly: GCF_004354835.1. Lineage (NCBI taxonomy): Eukaryota > Metazoa > Chordata > Actinopteri > Perciformes > Percidae > Perca > Perca flavescens. The sequence continues at coordinate 43,064,136 of NC_041332.1, read as the reverse complement.
TTGAGGGGGATGAACTCAAAAGCATGCAATACGAATAAGAAAAAGCATAATTATCAAAGTATTTGAATTGTTTTATTATGTTTGGAAGCAAGACGTAGAATAAACGGGATAATCACCTCAAGGCAGGGCAATAAACAGTTTGATATGCCCGGCTTGTGGACGGCTAACCTTCCACAAGATTATCCCTTACTTATTACATGGCTTGTTTGAATTCAACGGCAATTCTATAACAGACTGTTGCTAAGTATAACACACCGTTGCCATGCATAGCAGAGCGTTGCCATGGACACAGTTCTGATCACTCTAGAGGACAGCTATCAATCCGTTGAATAAGCAACCCAGTCTCATGGCAGTTCTTGAAATGGTCACGTTGTGTAATCTATTGATACGTGTTCACGGCACGTTTTTTTCGTGGTGGCCAGCACGAAAATGTAAATTAATGTACTTAAATGGGAAGCATATGTAGCGAGTAGTATGAAATGCCGAAAATCTGCGTAAGGAGGTTGGTCGGGGTGGTGGATGGGTCAAACAATTCTGGACTTTCATCCCGAAGGCCGGGGATCGCGTCCCGCGTGTGGTGTTACGCGTTACCTGCGGCCGTCTCCCGGCGTGTGAGGCATCCTTTCCCCATTGTTTTTTTCCTAAACCCAACCTCTGCCATCCCGTTATTGTCGTGGGTCCCCCGCGGCCGTGTCCTGGTGTGTGAGGCATCCTCCCCCGGGGTGTGGCGTTTGCTTTCTCCGTTAATCTCCGTATAGACCATTTCGTGCTGGCCACCACGAAAAAAACTACAAAAACGTCCCGTGAACACGTATCAATAGATTAAAAATAACGTGACGGTTTCAGGAATTGCCGTGAGACCGTGTTGGAATAAGAAGTCCGGTTAATTTATCAGCTGTGGCAAAAAGTGGGGAAAAGTGGAGCAACTCCTGTCCTCCAATACAGGTAACAGCAGCAGATCTGGTGAGCGCCGATCGCTATCTTTATATACGGCCTATGATCGCTACGCAGTAACGTCAGCAGTAGGGACAATAACGTTAATTAGTTACATTGCAACGTCGTGTTTATAGGTGTGTCAACTGCAGCGGCTGTGCATAAAGGAAACGAGATGAATAAGGACAGAAACGTCCACGTAAATAGTCCCAAAGAAGTCCCATTCAGCTTGTCTCACCTCACCATCAATAGAAATGTTGAGTTAAACGTGAATTACAGCAGCTGATAGCCCGCTAGCTCACTTACCAACGTCTCAGCTAATGTTGTGTCAACCTGCAGTGATGAAAACAGCAGCTGGGTGAAGGAATTTGTCCACCTATAGCTAGCGATAGCAGTGCAGCACCCCCTCACAGCCTCACTCATAAAATATACGGCTACTACCACAGCCCGTAAGGGGGGGGTACAAATCATAGACAGTTTATAAACTAGACCAACAGATCCCGTTGCTCTGACCAGTGAAGGATATTAGAAGCACTTTTAAGGTGATGGCTGAGCGTTACTGCGCAGCCTCCAACTGAGAGAGACGAGGTAAATGTGACGTGAGCAAGTTGGAAGTCTTCTACAGAGACGGAGAGTGTAGGTAAATGTAAGGAGATAACATGGGCACAGAGTAATTATTGCTAACTAAAATGCTAGTTAACATTAGTCATTAAACTTAAACAGCTAATGTAAGTCGAAACTGCCTGCGAGCTTCTCCTGTACTATACGGTAATTCCTCTACTATGTGACAGTAAGTCCCGTGGTCATGACACAATTGTTAGCCTATTTTTACAAAAACGTCTGCTACGGAGCCATAACATGAGGTACAAGGTAATGGAGCCTTTTATACATTGTCGTGTTTCTTTAGTAATAAACAATGGACAAATAGAGTCTTTAAACGCTTCAGATGTAAAGTTATTCTCTGTCAAAGTGACGTCAAAATGAATGGCAGTCAATGGAATGCTAACGGGAGGTGATGGCTTGGTAGCATCAAAATGGCGCCTTACCCCCTTGGGTAAAATGCATGCCGGACCGGTGGCTTTTTGCCAGAAATGTATTCGCTGCAGAAGGGGTCAATACTGTGGCGTTGAGTGACAGACGAAGGGTTGCAAATAAACAGCTACAGAGTTTACGTTGCTATGGACGCAGGATTTCAACCGTTGAGACGGAATTTTCTTTATTGGAAGCAATACTATTTAAATCAATATTTTGTGTGAAATGATTGATTTATTTGGTAAGTAGCAGTGTAATAAGCGGGACAATGTAGAGCGAGGCGGTCGTTACAGCGAATACAACCACTTCAGGCTGATTACTGATCACCCTAACGGGGTTGTATTCGCTCTAACAACCGCCTCGCTCTACATTATCCCTTACTGAACTGTGACTCAGGACATTCCAGTTTACATGTCAATCTCTGTGATTAGTGAAGTACACAAGCCTTTAATAGCTTGAGAATGCATCAATAACCTCAGTGATTAATTCAGAGGAGATTTATACCCTAAGTCGAGTGAGTTCAAACATAAACAAAACCAGTGTGCCTACAGGGTTGTTAACATTGATTCAGTCTAAATAATTTAGCAGAAACATGTTACCTCTAGTCTAGATGGAGAAATATATTTCTGATAAGAACAAGTATAGGAAAAACTAAAACTCTTATTTTACTTTACGTGGCATCACAGTCCAGGGAAAGGGAAATCAGTCGGCTCAAAAGCATGGACCTGAGGCTGGGTTATTCAGGTTATTCACGAGATCCTCTTCAACTATTTAAATATTCCTTCTAAAGCGCCCACCTGCAGCTCTAATGCTCAATATGTTGGTAAGATGGCCACAAGCAAATGCTGTCCGCTATTCATGAGCTGTGAATGGGAAGATGAGTAGCACTTAACAATGATGGGTGAGCTTCCCACACACGCTGAGAGCACTTGCACCCCTCCTACGTTCAAGTAGTCAAACACACACACAGACACACACATCAGACACGGTGACAGGTATCGTCACTCATACGCAGGTCCCTACCAAGCACCCATGCTTGAAGTTCTGAGATCATTGATTCATGGAAAAATACTTTATGAGGACCAAATCTTGTTTTCCCATCAATCTCACGGAAGCTGCCGGTTGGGAATTTTTTCTCGTTTTGTCTCTCTTTGCCAGACCTTACTCCAAAGTGACGTGGAGGAGGGTCTGGCTAATCCACACGGCATTCCTGGATGGGAGAAAAACGTGCTCTGGTTTATTGGTATTTCTTTAAACCAATCACAATCGTCTTGGGCGGCAATAAGCCCCGGACAGAGCTTAAGAACATATCACAAAAGGCTGAGGCATATCGCGAAAGACAGATTTTTTGTGTTAGATGAAAGAAAATATCAGTAGAAAACTACACTTTAAATTGCAACTGTTGGGCGCCTGGGTAGAACCTGGTAGAGCTGGCGCCCATATACAGAGGCTCAGTCCTCAACGCAGTGGTCGGAGTCCAAGCTGCGGCCCTTTGCTGCATGTCATTCCCTTCTCTCTCCCCTTTCATGTCTAAGCTGTCCTGTCATAATAAGGCCTAAAAATGCCACACAAAAAAATAATCTTAAAATGTAACTGTCATTCTTTTTTTTAGTGGTGCCATTTATATTCAATTCAATGTTCAATTGGTTGAATTAAAGAATGTTGAAAATGATTTCCTCTCATTTGTTTTAAATTCAACAAGCAGTTTGTTGTACTTAAGCAGAATACTGAAAGCAGCAGAACTGCAGAACTGAGTACACTTTAATATGTTTATTTATCGCGAATAATATATATAATATAATAAACGTTATCGTCATATCATATTTTCCTCATATCGTGCAGCCCTAATTTCATGTTGATTTTAGAATGCTTTCTCATGTTTGTGTTGTGAAGCAACAGATTGTAGCACTGTACCCAAGACAAATTTCCCCTCTGGGACAATAAAGCGTATTTTATCTATCTATTCTATCTAATGTATTTTGACCCTTTGGTAGTTTGCTTTTGTGGTGTTGTGATAATCTGGTATAACAGGAGATGGAAGCGTAATCAAAATATCTAAAAGAAGCGCTGTCACACCTGTCTGATGATGAATCCCAGGGTGGCCTGAGGGCATTCTCTTGTTGCACCAATGAGTATTGGGCAGCAGAGATAATTGGGGTATAGGAAATAATTGAGAAATTGTAGGGTGAGAAAGACAATCAAAGATAAAAAGACAGGAAAGGAAAGGATCTGAAGACAGACAGACAGAAGTATGGACGGAAGAGAAAGAGGGAAGGACAGAATAAATGAAAATCACTCACTTGGAGCAGAGCCTTCTTAATTACCCTCCCCACATCCTGTCTCCACTCGGGTATGTCGGGGTTGAACTCGTCCAGATTAGGGGAGAAAGATAAAAGTAGCGATTTGAAGAATTCTGTCGAGGAGAGTCGAGGGAGAATCAGCCATTAGTTCACTCGGATCCGAGGGCATTATTCTCAGGGAGCTGCGCCAACTGTCATTTTGCTCAAGTTGAGTTTCAGGTAGTTAACACTTGATGAAAAGAAGAGGGTTTCTCATGTCCCCTGCACTTCCCTTTGGCTAAATGTACCAGATGCACTCCTAGATAATTAGAAAATGTCACAGCTTTATGCCAAGCCATCCGCTGGTAATAAATCATTGTATTTCACAGATACTTGCTGCCGGATTACTTCCTTTTCAATGAAGACATATTCTTTAGAGGTTCTAACAGTAATGAGATTTATTTTACTCAAGTAGGAGCCGTTTTCTTTTAAAAAAAAATTTACACACGGCAGTCAGAACATGACAGTACGTAAGTATCTGACTAATAGTATATATTCTGAAATATTTAACTGCTGTTAAAGTTGCATAAGACTGCATTTCCGATCATTGTCTTTCCCATCCACCACCAAACTCTGCCTCCTTACGTGGCATTTCGGTCTTTCATACTACTCGCTACTACCCTGGAAAGTTCTTGAGAGAGTACAATTTGAATATGCTCAGTGAGTCACTCTTTCAGTAAAGATGCTCATTAACTATGTCCTTGTAGCCGAGCTGCACCAATCACATCGGTGTATCTGATATAGGCGGGCCAGAGGCGAGCTAAACAGATGACGACAGTTTAATCTACCAGTTGGCTCCGCTGGTAGCTAAGCGTATGGGGCTCTGGATACGTCACCCTGTGTATTGTAGTGATTGGTCCTAGTGTTATCCAATTGCGTGCAGTGAGATTTTCAAATGCATGCTTGGTGCCGCCCCTCAAGTTGGGCCATTTTCATTACTCAATGCCAGACCTTTAATCTTTCGGATTTGGGTCTGGATTTTCAGGCTATTGTATCCTTTGCAGCCCCAGGATTCCCAGCATTCATTTCGGCATTCAATCAGAAGCACAGGCAAACACAAACGCTAACAACCTATATATATATATACTAGGGCCGGGACTCGATTAAAAAAATTTATCAAATTAATTAGAGGCTTTGTAATTAATTAATCGAAATTAATCGCATTTTAATTGCATAAATATTTGACCTGAGAACAGTGAGAAATAATTTTTTTCACATGGATTTTTAGTATACCATTGAATAATGACTGAATACATAAGCTTAAGCAACAAAATATTGTTTATTTTTGTTCAACCAAGTCCAGCAGACCAGTGCAATTTTTGCCATTAAGTGTAGCAATAGCATATTTAGAAATATAGTACATTTCAGAAATTCAGGTAGCCTATAGGTAGGTAGACCTTCTGTAAACTATGTTTTTTTTAAGTAAAACACAATACTTTCAAGTACATTCAGAACATTGGAAACCCTGAACTTCCTTTTCATTTTCATAAAGCTGCTGGACTCTTTTTGTCACTGTCTTTCTGCATGGCAGCTCGTATGTTGTGTCAGACGACGCAATCTGTAGGCCGTTGGTTATTTTTTCAGACGTGGACTTAGTTACCCTGGTCCTTAAACCAGTCATCTGGTGGAGTGTAGGTTGGGTGTGGGTCCTTGTACTCGGAGTTGGGCTAACGTCCACGCTAGCTGCTAAATGTTTTGCGTTGAGGTGATACTTGAGGCTTGATGTGTTGCGGTGACATGAGAATTCCTTGTTGCATAGCTTGCACACAACCATGCTCTAATCGACACCTTCATCCGTTCGTTTTTATAACAAAATGTCCCATCCACGGAGCCAACCAAAGCGATCTCGTCAGCTTCTTCGTTCATGTTCACTGTGGTTTGTTGTTGTCTGAAGCATTGACATATATAAAAGGTCTGAAGTCATGAATGCTAGTTGGTGCTCCAGTATAATCGGTCCGCCGAAACTCATCCAGTGAGAAACGCCCCGCGATGCAAAAATAAGTGTGATTAAAATGCGTAAAAAATGATTAACATGTTATTTTTTGTGTAATTAATTAATCTTAATTAACGCGTTAAAGTCTGTAATTAATTAATCTTAATTAACGCGTTAAAGTCCCGGCTCTAATACATACAGTACATATATGTGTATATATATATACAGTACATATATGTGTATATATATCATTTATTTTTTTTACAATTTTCGTCTGCTATTTCATTATTAAATTCAATTTAGGCGAGAAATTAACTGTTTTAATTAATATAAAGGCAGTGTTATGAAAAGCTAGATATGTGGCCGGCCAGTCCTGACTGGAGCTCTGGGTCTCAGAGACAAGAGATGTTCACACGTACATGAGTGTTTATTATTTTTCGACCAAATGGTAAAATCCAAAGAACAACTTCTGGCTGTATAGCGGTGCTGTAGTTAACGTTTTCATCACTTTCATCATTTTCATCAAGGTTGCTAGGCGACAGGAGCTCTGCAGACCAGACGGTCTCATTTCAGAGACCGCTCGGTTCAGCCTGCGTGGGCCGAGGTAGACTTTGAAGGCTGCAGCCCCTGAATTGGGACATAGCGTAAGTCTTCTTACAGCGCCGCGGTCGCGCTGCTGATCTGCCTGGTGCGTTCCATACAGAAGCTGAAAGGTAATTTTTTTGCGTTGTATCTGACCAAGCCTCAGTATTTTATGAGGTGGGAGTGAGAACAGGTTGGTCTTTCAGACTAGTGAAAAGAAAACATTTACTTTACTACACTTTGTCTATTCTGCTTGTCTACATGTCTGTAGATTTCTTCTAAATTCACCAAAAGTTAGCATTAGATGCCTCATTTGAATATTTAAACTTAAAAGATTTATGTTGAATTTCAAGTTCATATTTGTTAGTTGAGTAATAAAAAGAGATATATCTAAAATCCCCTCTGTAAAAACCTTTGACTCTAATATGTCAACAAAATGAAACAAGAATTTTTTAACCTGGCTTTATCCAATTTCAGATTTCTCTTCTGGAAATATATGCAAATTAGCACTTATTTAACAAGATAATGCTTGATTTGCATTTTTAAACATAACATTTCAGAAGAACTTGTGATATAAAACAATCTTTGTCTTAATGTTAGTAATCCACTAGGGAAGCTTCATGGTGATATCTGTTTCCCCAGTCATTCACCTGCAGTGAATGTGACCCTTAAAAAAGCAGATAGCGCCAGGAGACACTCAGAAAACAAATACTGACCTTTGACTGCTATGGTCTTGGTGTCCTGCAGTATGGTATTGGCTGCAGCCACCTGGACTGTGATGGTGTGCATTCCGTCCATGGAGAAGGTGTGTGAAATACTCCCGTCCAATGTTATCACGGGCTATAAGTGCAAAAAGGTACAAAATAATGTCACACTTCTCAATCACATGGACCGTGCTTTATTCACCAGAGATTTTAGGTTATCTTGCCTTCATCAGGGCGGTGTCCGAGGTTGACTCCGGTTTCCTTATATGCAGTTTATCCATCAGGGGTGTGATTTATAGATTATCAAAATTTGATTTGTTTGAGAGTAGCATGACGTTTGGTTAATGTAGGGGTATGTTAAGGTCAACTGTAGATCTACTGGAAAATGAGCTGGGTTATCCATAAGTATTAATATAGTATTAATATTTTCAACCCTATTTTCCTATGTTTTTGTGTCTAAGTGACTGATAGGAACAACAATATATGACATTGGTCCAGTTTTAAGTGAGATCGCTGCAGTCAGCAGCGGTGAAACAAGCTACAAGTTAATGCTACATGTAAGTTAATAGGACAATTGTGCAGCTTGTATTTACCTTCACTAAAGTGCTCGTTTTGCCGCTGACAGACTCAGATTAATATTCTAAGTGTCTGACAACATTATAGAATGGATTTCTAAGGAGGTCGACCTTTCTGTTAAATGTAAATGTAAATGTTTTCATATAGCGCTTTTCTAGTCTTAACGACTACTTAAAGCGCTTTAACATAGTAAAGGAACCATTCACCATTCACAAACATTCAAACGCTGTGGCCAAGGCTGCCAGTCGTAAAGACTAGAAAAGCGCTATATAAAAACATTATATAATTAGAGGTGGGTGATATATCGTTTAGACAATAATATCCAAATTGTTGTCTGGACGATATGCAAAATTGGGATATCGAATATTTCATAATTTGTACAATCCGACCCCCCAAACATGAAAAGAGCTGAAGGAAGTTAAAGAGAAAACAAATAACGCACACTATAACCTTCTAAACAATTATATGTAGCGATTTTAATACTGTAGGGGTTTGTTTGACTGTATTTTTTGTACAAAATCACGATAGTCCCGCACGAGAGTAAGCTGCTACTAGTTCTTACCTGTGTGTTATGACGTTCACTCATGTCAACAAAGATGGCGGCGCGCGATTGTACAGCCACACTGAACTAATCAATACAGGATCACGATACAACACACTGAACTAATCAATACAGGACCACGATACAACACACTGAACTAATCAATACAGGACCACGATACAACACACTGAACTAATCAATACAGGACCACGATACAACACACTGAACTAATCAATACAGGACCACGATACAACACACTGAACTAATCAATACAGGACCACGATACAACACACTGAACTAATCAATACAGGACCACGATACAACACACTGCACTAATCAATACAGGACCACGATACAACACACTGAACTAATCAATACAGGACCACAATACAACACACTGAACTAATCAATACAGGACCACAATACAACACACTGAACTAATCAATACAGGACCACGATAAGACACACTGAACTAATCAATACAGGACCACGATAAGACACACTGAACTAATCAATACAGGACCACGATAAGACACACTGAACTAATCAATACAGGACCACGATAAGACACACTGAACTAATCAATACAGGACCACGATACAACACACTGAACTAATCAATACAGGACCATGATACAACACACTGAACTAATCAATACAGGACCACGATAAAACACAGCTGTTACGAGAGCCTTGCAGGCGGCTCATAACATCCCGGAGGACATAGCGAGCCCTCCAGGTTGTTGTCGGCGCTAGCGACATGGCGCACGCCGAGCTAGCTATCTACCAGCAGAATGAGAAAATAACTCCGGCAAGACCAGAGGCGGAGGACTGCATTTTTGTGCACAATGAATGGAGTACTAACTGCAGGATCGTTGCCCAGTACGGCTCACCTGACCTGGAGCCCTATTGGTAATATACTGACCATTTTATTTACCACGAAAACCGCACACTGCCGTCTACATAGCCCCCGATGCTAACGTTAGCACAAGTTTGGATCACTGCTAACCATAGTGAACAAACTGCAGCGTAATCACCTGGATACGGGATACAGGGGACTTTAACAAGGTGTCCTTAAAGTCTGTTCCCCTCCAGCTTTCTCCCAGCATGTAGATTGTGTTACTAGAGGGAAGAACACACTAGACCATGTTACTCTAACATCAAAAAAGCACACAGAACTGCACCTCTCCCTCACCTGGGCCAGTCAGGTCACATCCAACTCCTGATCCCAGCATGCATCAGTCAGGTCACATCCAACTCCTGATCCCAGCATAAGTCCCGGTCAGAATGACTATACAGCCAAGTAGAAGGACTATCAGAACCTAGTCTGACCCGGCCCTGTCCCAGCTCCAGGACTGCTTCCAATAAGGACATGGTTGTGTACAATATGTTACAGAACAGAGCCCTTTGTTTATTGTTATAATTTCATCTTGCTTGTACATTTTCCCAAGAGAACCACCGACATAGCCTCCGAACAAGGCTTCTTTAAACTTCTAGAAGGATTTCAAAAATATCGTCTGAATATCGATATCGAGATATTGAAAAAAAATATCGAGATATTCATTTTTGTCAATATCTCCCACCCCTATATATTATACGCTCCGATGCACAGCATCAGGGGTAACTCAGGGTTCAGTGTCTTGCCTAAGGACACTTCAACTGCAGGGCCATGGATCAAACCACCAACCTTCCATTTGGCAGGTGACTGCTCTACCACTGAGCCACAGCCACCCCGTTAAAGAAGAAGATCCTTTTTCTAAAGAAAAACATCCGCAAAATTGTGTTCGCTAAACCCACCAGACTCAGTTTTTGCATCGTAAAATACACTTCAATCAAAGTCGACGGAAAACAAAATAAAACTATGAAAAGCCATTTTGGGTCATCTTTCCAGTTTTCCAACCTTCACAACTCTAGGTGCGTCCGCAAAATAGCCTTGGGAAAGAACTTGTTTTGGTGCAACATGTGCACGTAGGGAGGCGAGCTCTGGATTAAAATGGCTCTCAAATGTGTGATGAGAATAAAAAAATAAAAGATAAATATAATTTGATTGTCTGTTCTAGCTCTGAGGATGTTTGCCGAATCGACAGGAGTTTAGAATTCCAACACAAAGAAACTGGAAGGTGAGGGACATCCGGCGATATAGACTACTTTGCTCCAGACTGAAATATGAAAATTTCAGTCAATTACCAGGTGTAATTATGCGATGACAATGGCTTTTATACAGTATATACATTTAAATTGCACAATTGCCAAAATACAGCAAAAAATAACAATATGCATGCAAAAGAAACTGAAATGTGTATTAATGAGCTTTGTCCTGGAATTATTACCTCAGTATTGTTGCCTAGCCACCAGAAGTAAGTAACGGTCCGTGGGTGGCTGGGTAAGACCACTGCTGTGATGTTCACCTCCTTGTTCTTTATGACTACGAAGGGAGAGAGAAGCTGGACGTGCTCCACTGGACCTGAGAAAGAAACAGAGGAGCTGATATTAGGCATGGCTACTCCTAATGAGGCTCACTTCAGAGTGGGCTTGTCATTCAAATAAGAAAAAGTTGGTAAATCCCAATCACATGGGGTGAATTGTTCCAGGGAGAGGAAATACTCTAAACACCATCACTGTGCTCAGGTTTCCTCCCACAAATGATAAATAGTCCAAAGGTGTGAATGTGTGACTGTGTTTTTCTGTGTGTTAGCTCTGTGATAAACTGGTGACTTGTCAAGCATGTTTGCCTAGGACATTCTGGGATAGGGTCCACCCCATACCCTGAACAGAATAAGTGAATAATGGTAAATGTATTGAACTTATATAGCACTTTCCTACCTTACGCTGGGTTTCCAAAGGCATACTCTATATCAGTCTTGAGCAGCGTATTCCAAGCGGAATTGTGTCACCACAACATGGCGAAGATGGTGTACTCACAAGGAATACCAACTGCCTGGGCACCCCTCTGCCAAGCTAGCAGTTTTCTATTAACACCCGTGATTCATACAGAGATGTATCATAAAGTATAGTAAAATCACTTATTATGTTGATTAACTGTTTCTCCATTTTCCTACTTGTTTTTTTTTTATAATTTGTGCTGAATTTTAAATATAGTGTGTGTGTGTGTGTGTGTGTGTGTGTGTATATATACATGGGTATACACGCGGAAGCTTTTGCCATCCTCAGAGGACATTTTCATACCGCCGTTCTCATTGGAAATGAATTGAATCGAATCAAAGCTGACTGTGAGAACCAATCGTTAAAGGAAAAAGTGCTTTACAATTGGCCTCTTATTCTACCATTCACACACAAACACACACACAGACATCACAAGTAGCTTATAGTTCAGGGACTTGCCCAAGGGCACTTCAACATGCGGACAAAAATGTGGCTTTGGTTAAATAATGAAAAAGTAATCATGTCCTAGCCTGATAATCGAAGTGAACCGCTATTTCATTTTCCTTCATTGATTCAGCCTGACATTATGTTCAGGTAAACATGTTCAAATGGTTACCACGCACTGACTCTGATAACTAACCTCAGGCCTCAACACCAGCAGCTGTTCTCATAGAGACTAGGCACAGTAACTTCACAGCAACAGGTCAACATGTTGGCGACCAGAACCTATTCATAGACAGTATGTACAAATGACAGATGGCTTTAACCATAAAACCTCTATCACAGTGAATAGCAATTCAATATGATGGATATGTGCCATATGGATATTCTGTGGCATATTTTTAAATAACATGTATCTTTTTAATATTTTCTTCTCTTTTCATGCAACCTACGACTGCATTGCAGCCAGTGAAGTCATGGAAATGGATTATTATATGGCTGTAGAACATGTACTGTGTCAATATTTGACGTTTAGGGTCTGGCCATGTCACTCCCCACAAGGAACCTCCATGATAGCCTCAACCCTGGGGGAACGCAGACTCTACTATACTGTGTTCCCTCGGTCTGAGGTGCCAAGTTAAATGTCTAATATTAAAGGGGAAATCCGATTTTATACATACAAGTCTTTTTACAGTTCATGAGGAGTGCTACTGCAAAGGCTATGTGGAATTTCTATTTTTATTTTGTGTCGCCAGAGGGAGCTGTGAAGTCTAATAAATGTCTTCAAGTGATGTCACTGGAGTCAGCGCTGGTTGGGTCTGAAGACCTCCGTAACCCATGACATTAGCTGTAAAACACCCAAATCTCCGACTGCACTGTCGGTGGTCAAGTTGCATTGTGGTTAATGTACACATCAAGCTTTTTTTGTCGCTACTGTTTACATTCCTCCAGATGCAAATTTAAAAAAAGCACTAGGGGAACGCACTACCGTTGTTATTTAGTTTTCTTGGGTAGCATTAAATGGACTACAACTGCATTTTGTTGTGCACACCTGTGTTGTACAATCGCAATAAATAAACCTTGAGCCGTGTGTATCTCATTAACATATCTCGCCATTTTTGTAGGCAATTTTCTGTCATCATTGCTCAGGCAAGTAGCTAGTTAGCGAACAAGCTCTTTTGAGAGATGAGGTTGACTTTATAAAGGGCCGTCCACACACCAAAAAATATAACTATAAATATAAATATATAGTTTTAAAAATTGTTCTATGGGCGCCTGGGTAGCTCACCTGGTAGAGCGCACGCCTATATATAGACTCAGTGGCCGCGGGTTCCACTCCAACCTGCAGCCCTTTGATGCATATCATTCTCTCTCCCGTTTCGTGTCTTCAGCTGTCCTGTATAAATAATGACCTTAAATGCCGCCCCCCACCAAAAAAAAAAAAAATTGTTCTATTCAAGTGGATGGTGGAGTTCACATCACAGCTATAACAACGACAGCGGCGAACAATATCGTTGGCATCACTGTCAGAGCGGTTTGATGAACGATAGAAACACTGACAGCCAATCAGCATCCATCTGACCTTACAGGATATCACGTTCAAACTCTATATAATAATACATTTAAGTTTTGCAGATATGTTCAGTAAGAACATTTTGAGCCATTGCAGTTATGGTCATTAAAAAACCTTTTTCTCATTATGTTGATAAAAATGGTAGCCCGGGAAATACTTTTCAAATTTGTTTTCTGTGGCAATTTAGTAGTATACAAACGTCAATTTTTTGAGACATCATAGTCATTCCAATCTATCCTGACTAATTATTTGCTGACACATTTGATTTATAGTCTCGCCAAACAGCAAATTCATCTCCGGAAACTGATCACTAAAGATCTAGCTTGAGTGATTCAAAATGACAGATTTTCTGACATTGTTGAGTGGTGATGTTAGGTTAAAAGGTCCTTGTAGGTCTGTAACTATGGTGACGGCGACTAAAAATAGTCCCATTCTAACACTGAAAATATGTTGACGCCATCATGTATTTTTGACATGATACCTTCTGGGTAATGCTGCCAACCTCCCCACTAAGAAACTAATAGGAGCTGACAGGGTCTAGGTTGCTTTAAACTAATCTCAGGGATAAGGTTCCCTGCCACGGACAGATGTAATACACTACTTTCCTTCGAAAAACTCCAACGAAAGGTTTTTGTAGTGCTGTGGTCTGGGTTGTTCCTCTCGCCAAGGCTTCTGTTAACTCTCATCCTCTTTAACCAGAACTAATCTTTATCCCCACTTTAAGATGCTCAGTTTGTGTGTGTGTGTGTGTGTGTGTGTGTGTGTGTGTGTGTGTGTGTGTGCATATGTGGGAGAGAGTCATTTGGTATTAAATGTGCTCAGCCGAGAAATCATTGTAGTAGTTTTTGGCATATCCCCAGCTAGAATTATTGCCGTTAGAAAAGTATAAATACAGAACACACTGGCTGCCACGTGACAATGGCAAGAGGTTAAATTAAAATGGATTGAACCAATTGATTAAAGAGCAACTAACAAGACAAAGAGACAATTCAAAACATACTGAAAGGATCTTGTATAATTCCCTTGAAGACATCAAATAATACACTATTTTAATGCCGTCTGACGCTGGAAAGCATGACGATCCTAGAATTTGTTTTATGTGTGCTGTCGTGTTTTAATCTGCTCCACTTTAGCATTGGCCATTATTATGCTGTAGTAGCCTCAGATAACAGGCAATTAGTCGCAGTGGCCTTACAGGCCCACTTCTCAGTCTCTGCCCACAGTGAAACCTTGCATAAGCAAGTTTGTTATGACCTTTCTCCCAAAGGTTGTCTCGTGTTTATCACAGCTGTTATATTACATAATCCTGTGTATAGTGCAGTTCACTTCAAATGGGTTTAGCATGGATCAACAGTGTGGCTGTCGTTCAGTGGAACATATTTTAGCACCTGGAGCTAGGCAACATTATTATGAACCATTGGGGGCACCTTTTTCAGTTCTGAGTAGGGGTGTGACGAGTCATACAGCTATCAAGACCAGACACGAGATCGGGTTCACGAGACGAGATTCTAACACTATTTTAAGGAAAACTTCAATTAAAAGAAATTCCTGGAAAATAATCTTTACTCCCAAGTAACCAAGCGTTTCATTGCAGCAGTAAACAAGGATGGAGGCTCTTGTATTGATTTATGACCATTTTAAGACAAGGTGAGAACATTTCTTTGTTTAACATCATTTAATAGTAAAGTTAGGTTACTCATTTAAAAAAAAGACAGAGTGTCTGCAGACTGCCGTTTAAAAAGCCGGGTGTTTGCATTTTGTCCGCTGCCGTTTTAGTGTTGTATATATATATACAATTACCACTTAAACTGAAATAAGAAGACCATTTGATCTTCTAAATTAGTTCTCTCAAAACCCTGGATATGGGCCAGATGACCTAGTCAAATAGTAGGCGTTTGCTCACCGGTGAATGAGACATGAAGTAAAACTGCGGTCCTTTCTCCGCTCTGCTCTGAGGCAGCGAGGCAGCGGCGCTCGTGCACGTCTGTGTGTGGGGCGAGGTCAGGGGGAGGGCTTAGACGGAGCCCCGACAAGACGCTACTTTCAAATCTTGCTGGCTTTTCAACATTACCAAATCTGCCTTTAAGCTCAGGTATTCACGCTCAATGGTGTTTTTTGCCCCCAACTGCTCATTCCAGGCAGCGCTGCGACCGCTGCATTCAAGGCACCTAACCCTAACCTTAACCCTAACCCTAACCCTAACCTGTGCCTTCTAACGGTGCCTTCCAGGCAAGGAAGGAAACAGTATTCACTGAAAGCGACTAAGACGGGTAAATCAAAATTTTGTCAGCTCTTTGCTCATCCGGCCAATGCCGAAACAATAAAAGTGAGGTCGACAGAGGCTAATGTTTCAATAAAATAAAAATAAAAACATGAAAACCAACTAGATTTGAACCTGAAACAGCAGCACTTACATGTGACATGCAGGAAGAGAGTTGTAGTGTCAGAACCCAGCGTGTTGTCCGCCAACGCCGTGACACGGAATATTCCGGCAGACTTGTACACGTGTTTGATCCCCTCCTCGGTCCAGCTCAGGTTGGAGTAGGACACGGCTGTGCCATCGCCGAAATCCAGCTGGATGTTGGTGCGCATAGAGTCACCCTGAAACACAGCACAGCAGGGCCAAATTCAGATGCAGATAAACATTAAATGATATGCTTTTGTCCAGATTTGATTCTTTCATGGCTGCCATTGAGGTTCTCATTTGATCTGTATCGCGATTTTCATTTACTGCGATTCGATAGTATTGATTATTGCAATTTTCTTTTCCTTCTTTAACAAAACAAAAGTTAACATAACCAACAACAGTGGGAACATTATCACAATTTATTGCATTACATTACATGTCATTTAGCTGAGGCTTTTATCCAAAGCGACTTACAATTAAGTGCTTTCAACTGTGAAGGTTCAAACTCCCGACAACAAGTAGTAAGTGCAAGTACATTAGCTTTAAATTATTGCATAATGAAAAGCTAAAAAAAAACTGCTTTGTAGTCTTTTAGAAGAAAAAATCATTGAGGCCTGTATCATCAGAATAGTCTTGCATAGCCAGACCCTCCTCCACAGTGTTGCGGATGACGGTCTGGCTAGTCCACACAGCATTCCAAGATCGGAGAAAAACATGCTCTGGTTTATTGGCATTTCTTTAAACCAATCACAATTGTCATGGGCGGTGCTAAGCTCCGGACAGAGCCAGGGTGCCTCTGCTAAATAGTCTCAGGAAGGAACTTGTTTTGGTGGAACGTTCAAATGTAGTTTTAGTCGTGCAACAGAAAACTCCAATTGGACAGATAGTCTAGCTAGCTGTCTGGATTTACCCTGCAAAGATCTGAGGAGCAGTTCACCATAGTCCTCCAGAGGTTAGAACGCCAACACAAAGAAAGAGGAAGGGGACGCACATCCGGCCCAATATGAAAGACATCCGGCGGAATTTCTGGCGGCACTGGAGCAATCCCGGAAGTGGAACGTTGTGGATATAGACTCTCATCAGAGCAAAATTCATGAAGCTCTTGGTTAAAGTCATAAAGGGTGAGCAGCTGATTTTAATTTTTTTTTAACAAAGTTTTTATTGATTTTTCATTGCGATTACAACTTTTAACAATTTTCTCTCTTAACCTTTGTTGTACTTTAACAGTGAAGGTCTGAGAACGAAAAGTTGTATTTTTCTTGATAAATTATTGCTTGCGTAATTGGTGTGTGGGATTTTCTTTAAAAAATTTTGATCTGCTACTTTTGATCATATCCTACACACCTGCTGGCATTCTTTGCAAACGTGTTCATTTTCATTTCTATATAATTATAGTCCTTAGATATAACATAGTTAGGTAATCACAATTATTTTAATTATTCCTCATTCAGACTGAAAGTACTTATGTCTGATGCGGGAAACAATTTGTTTCATAAAACAGGCGTTGATGCTCTTTGTTTAGCAGAAATTAAGCAAATACTGATTTGCAAAACAAGCAGCTTAGTAAACATTTATAAATAAAATTGGGCAAAATCCTGCAACTTTGTTGGAGGAGTCCTTGTAGACAGCTGGTTTGTTTAGAAGTAAATCCATGAGTAAAATAAGTATTACAGTCAGCTTTGATTTATAATGATCTGGCTGCTTGTCAGTCAGTTTTCTGTGTCTGGAAATGTTTTCTATTACTTTATTCATGTTAAGGGTAGAGACTGTGTCCCACGAAAAATGCTCCCATACGTCGTTTTTTCAAGCAGAAGAAGGAAATACAACACGTGTGGCGCCTGGGGGGTGCTCACCTGGTAGAGCGCTGACAGAGGCTCAGTCCTTGTCACAGCGGCCGTGGGTTCCCCCTCTCTCTCTCTCCCACTTTCCTTTTCTAATCTGTCATATAAATAGTCATATAAATAAAGGCAATATAAGCCCAAAAATATCTTAAAATTAAATTACTCATATTTACATTTCTAGTGGTGGTGCCCTCTAGTGGCCGTAGTAGTTATGATGGAGGCAAAGCAAAAAGTACACGTACAAGTTCATAAACAGGTTCCTCATAAGGAGGCAGGTTGGGGTGGTGGATGGGTCAAACACCCAGGAGACCGTGGTTCGGGTACCATTTGAAAATAAAAGTGAACTTCAACTTTTTTTTAACTTTATGAACATCATGTTCAGCATCACGTTTGTAACCAGAAGTGAAGTAACATCTGATTTTAACCCAAACCACGATCTTTTTCTTAACTTAAAGGTCCCATGACATGGTCCCTTTTATATGACCATGGTGTATCTGAAGTCTCTTTGGATAGACCTTTTTATACTGTAGAACCTTTTATATAGACCTTAGTGGTCCCCTAATACTGTATCTGTATAGACCTTAGTGGAACTGTATCTCTCTTTCCCAAAATTCAGCCTTGGTGCAGAATTACAGCCACTAGAGCCAGTCCCACAATGAGCTTTCCTTAGGATGTGCCATTTCTGTGTCTGTAGTTATTGAAAAGGAGAGAGGGAGGGGGGGGCAAGGTGGAGGGTGGGGGTGTGGCCTTGACCAACTGCCACTTTGCTCGTTTGAAAGCCATGATATCTCTCTCTCATGGGTGGGCCAAGATTCCAGATCGGCCCATCTGAGCTTTCATTTTCTCAAAGACAGAGCAGGATACCCAGGGCTCGGTTTTCATCAAATCTATTGGTGCTCCTGGACGTCAATTATTTCGGTTGATATGTTTACGTCCCTAGCTTTCAGGTGTATATGTGTGGTGAGCTTGAGCTATGGTTTCAGCATTTCATTGAAGCATTGAAGCTTTTGGGAGAATATTTCACACGCTGGCGTGCGCTAAAAGCACAGGTTGGGCTTCCCACTGATGCCTCAGTCGTGAAGTTTTTACTCCACAGGTAAAGTTTGGCTATTTGGAGAAATCCATTTAAAATCACTGCTAGTAAAAGTTGATGTAAGCTATGATTAGTGATGCTAGCCCTGGCACAAGTCACGCACCGCGCACACACGGTAAACATCTCAATTTGTGAAAAAGTGCAAATCTTCTTTTGGAAAGTAGGCTTGTATGAGCCATGCCGACAGCAACTTGTAAACAGTGCACTCTCGTGCACACGTTTAATAGGCGTTCCCTCTCGGGAGCAGGCAGAGTGTTGCGCATGTGCATTTTTTCAAAAAGTACAGAGGGCGGTTCTTTTCTAAAATTCGGGAAAATCCTCCACAATACTTTTAATGTTAAAAAAAACTCATAAAGTGAAATTTTCATGCCATGGGACCTTTAACTAAGTAGTTTTTGTGCCTAAACATACAACGTTGATGGCATGTTTAAACTCTAACCCTAAGTGTTCAAAACCTAAACAAGTTTATGGTTTCTGTGTCAGAAAGAGGTAGAAAGAGAATTTTGAAAGTGTGTCAGTAAGAGTGTGCATCTGTGTTTAGGCAGCCCACCCCACCATGTTTGACTTTGCATGGTGTGTGGGTCTTCAGCTGGCTGCACCGGTTCCTCTGGGAATCACATCTGGCGCTATCTGAGGATCAGCACACACATCAGTGTGGGTGGCCCAGCTGCTACAGCGACCAAATCTGCGCTCATCGCCCCCCAGGCCTGCGAAGGCAAATTCCCAGCCTCCCCTTGGCCCATTGTAGCGCAATGCTATTGGGATCTTCATTTATAACACCGCATTTGCATGCGGGCTTCGCCAAAACGCACAATAAAACCAAAACAAATACACCTATTGTTCATCTTTCTCTCTCCTGCTCTTTTGCTCCTTCCATCCCTCCCTACCTGAGTTCCTTTCTTTGTGTGCTTCAGAGTGTGCAGTAACGGAGGGGGGGTTTGGTTGACACTTTTGGGGATATTTCATGTCACTCTGCCTGGAAAATGATAGCTTTGATAAGTGTCTGGTGAGAATAGAGAACAGCTAAGAACAGGGCCTGACAGTGCAGCCATTGTTCAGAGCTGTAATGAGCTGGCATGCAAACAAGACTCCGTCTTGGTGGCGCCAATGTCACTCAGCTCTTCTCCGTGTCCGCTGTCCATTCTGTGTTCACGTTTGCTCTCTAAATCAGCCACAATGGGATTCACTAATCTGCATGAGACTGATGCTGACCAGTCTCTCTAAATGTCACTCTTTGTGTGCGCGTATCTCCCAGGGCTGAGCAGATCCAAACGCAACATGGCTGGAGCCTTGGGGCTGGGACATCGGTGCTGGTTCGCAATGAAAGCACGGTTGTAAGGGCCGTAAAGGGTTGGGTATACACAAGGCTGGCATTTGTTCAGGTGCGCGTCGAACCTGAAACCACAATATCATATGTGATGGGTGACAAAAGACACGGCAGCTGTGAATAGGTCTGCAAAGTAATTTCGGTTATTTAGACAAAGCATGAGTTTGGGTTGTTTCCCTGCACTGAAGGTTAATGTATACACTGTAACATTTAGCTAACTGCGAGATTAGGAAGATTCTATTCTTTCTATGATCAAGAGCTTTTCATGTTCCATGGGTGAGAAAACAAAAGATTTTAAAAATATTTATGAAAAAGAATAAAAATGCTTTGAATGAAATGCATTTACTTAAAGCTGCACAAATTCATATCTTTTTTTAATATATTATATTACTTTTTTTACAAAGATTCAAATGACATTGTATAATGTGAAATGTGTAACCAACCCCTCAGCCCTAAGGCGCCTTTTAGCCTCTTTAGGTCAGTGTTTTGGAGTATATTGTTCAATTTTAATATTCAAATTGAGTTTTTCACATTTTGTTCAGAATTTAAGGTATAATGAGTTACTAACCAAACTGTCATACATTTGTGAGTTGGGAAATGGCTGTTAGAAAAAAACGTCCTTTAATTTAAAAAGCAAACAATAATTATTACAATATTTCTTTCATGAATTCAAATCTTTCTGGGAAGAAATGTTTGTTATACCAATTACCAAGAACTGAAAATTGTATATAAATATCAAACTAATTGAAATATAAATATCAAACTAATTGAAATATAAATGTCAAACTAATTCAAGTAAATACATAGTGTACAGTGATGGAGGACTCGAGTCCTGGACAACTAATATAGCTTTAATATCACATTTAATATCACAATTCTTGATTTCCATCAAAGATTAGTCTCTATCCTTGACATTCCAGTTCTGGGATTGCTCCGGTGCTGCAGGACATTCTGCCGGATGCATGTATGTGCGTCCCCTTCCTCTTTCTTTGTGTTGGCGTTCTAACCTCTGGTGGATTTGTGAGGACTATGGTTAACTGCTCCTCAGATCTCTGCAGGGTAAATCCAGACAGCTAGCTAGACTATCTGTTCAACCTGAGTTTTCTCTCGCACGACTATTTTACAGCGGCTCTGTGCAGAGTTTAGCACCGCCCTAGATGATTGTGATTAGTTTAAAGAAATGCCAATAAACCAGAGCATGTTTTTCCTCCCATCCTGTAATGCTGTGTGGACTAACCAGACCTTCCTCCGGTCCGCAGCGTGTGGATGGTCTGGCAAAGCGAGACTAATCAAAGATTAACTGGACTACCTTTTTTTTTTTAACTGGAATGCTTACAATAAAAGATATTCACTGTTTGTGCCGTCTTTACTTCCATGTTTCTCTAATTAACTAACTCTTGGGAACAAGTCACGGCAAGTCTCTCTAATATTATGGCAACACAGAGTTTGAAAATGAGCTCTGCGGTTAATATTTTAGGTTGGAATCCTCAGTGGTTGTGCCTGTCATGTTCGATCACAATGTTCGTTTGCAGAAGATTTCATCTAGCTTCTCCACTGGGGCAGAAATAAGTTTCACAAAAAGATGAACATCAAGAACAACTGTAGAACATTTTCTCCCAAATGTGACTAGAGTGTGAAACAGAGATGTGGCTGGTAAAAATTCAACCTGACAAAACTACAGCTCACAGGGAGATTATATTATGTGTGTGTCTTCTGAAATTCTACCCCATTTGGTGATTCTTGAACTGGGGGAACACAAATGGGAAGAGGGAACGGGAACTCAAAACTTTATTAAGCTGAACACTGTGACCAAAATAACAACGGACTGCATTGCAGCGCTTTACTAGCCTTAGTGACCACTCAAAGCGCTTTACAGTACAAGCCAGCATTCACCCATTCACACATTCATTCATACGCTGACGGCAGTGCCACCTGCTCATCAGGAAGGAAAGAATAAACATTCACACATACACTCACGCCGATGGACCAGCCATCCGGAGCAATTTGGGGTTCAGGCAATTCAATTCAATAGTTATAAATATATTCTTTAAAGTTTTCATACCTTACGGGGACAATTAAAAATCTGTTATAAAACCTAAAATAACTGCAGAAAAACCTGAATTTTTCTGTGGAAATCAAAATAACGTCTCTTTGATAAAAAATGAAGCGTGCTCTCACCAGTGTCCACTCTCCAACTAAAGCACTGAGCTGGCAAAGCTTTAATTAGTTAAGCAGTGCCAGCAAAAGTGAAGCCAAATCTGATTCATGACAACACTGAACCAAGAGGGAAGTCAGTGCTTAGTCTGTGTCACCATCTGATCTGAACTGTTGTACTTCTTTATTTAAAAATGAACCAGTCACAGAAACCAGACTCTGTTTTTGCAAGCCTCCTAGGAGAGAAGAGTTTCTGGGCATTTTCCATGAGCCACAGATGCAGCAGTTAACCGTTTAGTTAACATGCAGTTATTTGTATAACAAAAAAAAAACGAGCTCATGCATTTCAGACATGCCATTCAAATATTGCTATATTCCTATATAAATTATCTTTCTAGCAACACACTCATATAACACTGCACACTGTAAACAACAAACCATTTTAACTGGCAGAGAGAAAATATAGTGAATATGCAAGTGTCTCAAATCCCCTGTGTTCTTTGATGCCAAATATGGAACGGCAGTTAAATTCTTCATGAATTGTTTGAGATTTGGTTGATGTCATTTAGGCACAAGCCAATCATTTCTCTGCAACTGACTTTTAGTGAAAGGTCAGTGGCTTTTACAAAGCCCATCTGTAGCTGTAATTATTGTGTTGCATAATCGGTTCCTCAGCCAATACAAATCCATTTCTAAGCAGGAAATCTTGATCTTATCATATCCCAAAACGTGTCAATTTTTTTCTCCCTTTTTTTTTTTTTTTTAAATGTGGATGTGCACCACAGAGTCTTCTGCGCATTAAATATTAAAGGGCATTTGCTCTCCCCAAGAAATACAGCCATTGCAGGCTTCATGAATATAAATTAAACTTTGAATTAATCTTCAGAATTTTCTCAAACAGCATTGATGCCACAATGATTCTTTACCCCACCCTTCTCTTTTGTCACATCGTTCTGCTACCCAACACCCTCCGTCACCCCCCTTCCCTTTCAGACAATCCCCCTCTTAATTAAAAAAAAACAGGCCTCGATTCCTCAACTCATCATACAGTAATACGACAACAGGGCCTGAACAAGACCCTGATGGACATGCACTTACCTTGAGCTGTTGCAGTGACAGAAAAACACGTATGTTGCTAATGCTCCAAAGCCTGCAGTTAATATCAATGGACCATATTTTTTGTTTCGGAAAAACGTGAGGCAGTTTCCTAGTGACCAGGAAGCCTGGCAGGCCTACCTCTGAACAAAGTGCCTCTTGACTTACTAACTCTCAGGCGAGGTCTTTTCTGCCTCTGGCTCAGAACTCTTGCACTGCATGGGTGATTTGAAGACATTTGACTCTATTAAACTTTAGAGCGTTTAGAAAGAGGTTACTTTCCTAGAAATCATGCTTCATGGTTCTATAAACTATTTCCTCAATGTTTAATAGAGAAAGTAATACACCTTTAAACTCACTTCCATGGAGCACCTTTTGTCTCATTTCTTGCTTTGCAGTAACAAACACTTTTATTTTATGCGCCTTTTAAACATATACGTATTTTTGATGTAAACACTGAATGAAAAGACACACACATTTAGCAATGTGTGTCAAAAATTGGTAACAATTCTGATGTTGTCTTTGTTGAGCTGCAATAAGTTTTGGGACATACACTTGTACGTATATATCTATATCTATACATTCAACAAGTGATTTAACAGGGTTTATGAATCCAGGGAACAAGGATCGCTACAACTGTGTCACAAGCGTAATTATGATTACACATGCAGTGTTTCTAGACACTGGGAACAAGTACAAACTGAACAACAGTGGACCCAGAATTGAGCCAAGAGGGATGCCACAAATGATGTTGACTTTCCCTGACAAGAATATTCCCAAGAGACAGGAATGGTGTGGACACAGCAAATACTGATGTCTGACTGGTTGATTTCTGTTTAAAAGAATATGAATATTTGAGTATTTCCCCATATGAAGGAATAAATACATTTAAAAAAAAGGTTTAAAGCTGCACTGTAAAATATTATGTAACTACTGCCAAAAAACACTATCTGTACTGTCATGTGAATTGATCAATTATTGTGATGAACCCTCAGAGAATCATTACCTGACTCTGCAGATCCCCTCAACTCTACGGAGCATTTTAGCTTCCTTCAGATCATTGTTTTAGTTATACAATCCGCAACTTGTGCTTGTACTACTGTTTTGGTTCAGTCTCATCAACCTTTTCTCCAGACGTGGCAGCTGTTTTTAGCAAAAGAGGGATGGCATCTGTTTTCAGCAGAAAGCATTGTAAAATCAACTGTACACTGCCTGCGTAGCACCAAACAGCAGACAGACAAAGTTAGCAACAAGCTGGTGAGCATAGAGAGGCAAGGCAAGTTTATTTGTATGGCACCTTTCAACAACAAGGCAATTCAAAGTGTTGTTGGTGATGGTGGAGACCAAAAGAGAGAGTGAATATTGTAATTTATATTGATTAGGCTAATTCATTTATTAGTCATATTAATCAATTCCAATGTACTTTGTCTGCTGGTTGAAAACGTAGAACATTGTTTTTAAAAAATCAATTAATGCAGCTTTTAGTTAAAATCAACTGAATTAATCTTTGCCTGAGGGAAATGGAAAGGGTATTCAGCTAGACTAGTGAAGGAGCCATGTTGCTTGTGTTCTCACCTCATCTAGATGAACCAGGAAGGTGACGTTGCTGCCCAGGTTGGCGGTGAGTTTGCCGTCTTTGGTTGTCAGCAAGAGTCCTTTAGGAGGCCTGTTGGGGCACTGCTGCTTTCTGGCCGTGTACATTTCTTTAACTCCTTTAGTGCAGTTGTTCAACACCACTTTACGGTAACTATGGAAAGATCCAAAAAATGATATTTACCTCCTTTAACTTAATTCAAATTTATCATTTTCTAGTAATCATAGCACAGAGACGGCACGGTGAAAATTACTAACGACCTTCTAACAGCTGCAGACAAAGGATTTGTCTCCATTCTTGTTCTACTAGATCTTAGTGCTGCATTTGACACTATTGACCATACCATCCTGTTACAGAGACTGGAACACTTAGTTGGCATTAAAGGAATCGCACTAAGCTGGTTTAAGTCCTATTTCTCTGAACGATCCCAATTTGTTAATGTTAATGATAAACCCTCCAAGCACGCTAAAGTTAGCCATGGCGTTCCTCAAGGCTCAGTGCTTGGACCAATTCTATTTTCCTTATATATGCTTCCTCTAGGTAATATTATTAGGAAACACTCAATTAACTATCACTGTTAACGCAGACGATACCCAATTATATCTGTCAATTAAGCCAGATGAAAGTGGTCAGTTAGCAAGACTTCAAACGTGTATTGAGGATATAAAATCCTGGATGACCCACAATTTCCTGATGTTAAACTCAGACAGTTATTGAAGTTATTGAGTTATTATGAAGTTATTGTGATAGGACCAACGCACCGCCGAACTTCGTTTTCAAAAGATATAGTTACTCTGGATGGTATTACCCTGGCCTCCAGCACTGCTGTCAGAAATCTAGGAGTTATTTTTGATCAGGATATATCCTTCAACGCCCACTTAAAACAAACCTCAAGAATAGCCTTTTTCCATCTTTGTAACATTGCCAAAATTAGGAATATCCTGTCTCAAAACGATGCTGAAAAACTAGTCCATGCATTCGTTACTTCTAGACTAGATTACTGCAATTCCTTATTATCAGGTTGCCCAAATAAGTCCCTTAAGACTCTCCAACTGATCCAGAATGCTGCAGCACGTGTTCTGACGAGAACTAAGAGAAGAGATCATATTTCTCCTGTATTAGCTTCTCTGCATTGGCTTCCAGTGAAATCTAGGATCGAATTTAAAATCCTCCTCCTGACTTACAAAGCTCTAAATGGTCAAGCACCATCATACTTAGAAGAGCTCATAGTACCTTATTGTCCCACTAGAGCACTGCGCTCCCGGAATGCAGAGTTACTTGTGGTTCCTAGAGTCTCTGGAAGTAGACTGGGGGCCAGGGCCTTCAGCTATCAGGCTCCAGTATTGTGGAACCAGCTCCCAGTCTGGGTTCGAGGGGCAGACACCGTCACCACATTTAAGAGTAAACTGAAAACCCTCCTCTTTGATAAAGCTTATAGTTAGGGAACGAGGAGTTGAAGCGTCCACCTAACCCGGCCCACTGCTTCTCCTCGTAGTCATCAGTTTTCTATATTGTATAATTAATAATCTAGCGAGAGTAGAGGGAGGCAGGCCAGTACAGCCCGATCCGGTTGGGGAGAGTTCTTGCCCGACCAGGCACCTCTCTTTAACCTGCCTCTCTTAAGTTATGCTATGACAATTCTAGACTGCCGGGGAGGCTGTTCCTCCCTAAGACACACTGAGCTGCTCTCTCATCTCTACTTGTTACTTTTGTATGCATCCTGTCCCAGAAATGCTTGTTACTAATCTAGCTCTGGGGAGTTTACTCCCCGGAGTCCTTATGTTTCTTCTTCGCAGAGCTATGCTCTGCGATTCTCTGCATTTCCCGGCCGCATCCTGCTGCGTCCTGCTGCATCCGCAGCACCCACCCGTGCTCTGCAGCGCCACGTTACATCCCGCAACGCCCTGCTGTGATGTTCCTATGCACAGAGTAGTCAGGATCCGGTATAGGAGACTACTATACCTGTAGACTACTCGGAGACTGCCCTGCTATGACATGAACTTCCACGATAACCTTCGAAGTCACTGTGACTTCTAATGTGACTGTTATCACCACTGTTCATCACGCCCCCAACCGGCCCGTCAGACACCGCCTACCAAGAGTCTGGGTCTGCCGAGGTTTCTTCCTAAAAGGGAGTTTTTTCTTGCCACTGTTGCAATAGCCACTGCTAATGCTTGCTCTTGAGGGAATTACTGTAATTGTTGGGATTTTAGAATTTATAGAATGTGGTCTAGACCTACTCTATCTGTAAAGTGTCTCGAGATAACTTTTGTTGTGATTTGATACTATAAATAAATTGAATTGAATTGAATTGAATAGTTTAATCTACTCAAGTTTACACATTTCAAAGTTTTTCAAATAAATCCCCCAGATGCTTCATGAGCTTGTGATTTAGAAACAATGTTATTGAACTCAGTAGAGTGGTGTGTCAGTACAGCTGTTGTGCCTTCCAATTGAAAAAACAGACTAGATGACATCTGACAACACAAGCTGTGTCAGAGGCTGAGACACCTTGAAAACTTAATCACAGTGCTACTGAATAAAAACGCTCCCACTGTGATTAAGCTTTGCAAGGTGTCTGTCCCTTTGGGGAGCCTCAAAACTAACACAGGAGACACATCTTGCTGGCAAAAGAGAGAAAATGGAATGAAAGTAAAGTCTTACACCACAGATGCAACAAAATATGTGTTTAGTACAGTGGCAACTTCAGCGCCTGAAAAGTCAAGCAATGCAGAATTCCCTTACTCCTGCATTCTATCTCATTTCCAGCAGGGGGCAACTCCACTGGCTAAAAAAAGAAGACCCTACTTCTCACTTGATTTATTAACTCAATACACATTTTCATAATGAGTTAATGATCTCATTTAAGTCTTCTTCAAAACAGCATGATGTTCATTTTGCAAATTATGGTTCAATTTATTTTCAAATTGATGATAAAGCAGGGGATGCTTTAGGGGTGTGACTACACGCCGACCTGTCAATCAGGACAGATGCCTTGCAATGCTGAAGTTGTTTTTGGAGGGCTGTTCATGTTTTCATCTTAAACTCTGACTGTCTCACTGTCTTTTCACTTCATCAAAGTTGAGTGGAACATTTTGGTCGCCTAGAAATGTCTTGTTTAGTGGTTGGTAGCACCTTGTCAACCAAAGCTAGCTAACTAGTTAGTATTAGCTGGTAATTTAAGGGAACGTCTGCCGATTTTCTGTACAGCTATACATGCAGATGAATGGCACTAGAATCCGGAGGTCTGTGTTTACCCGCCGGCAAAGCTCTGCTGGATGACTTGTGTCATAAAGGTTGAAAATCAGTGACTTTCCCTCTTTAGCGTTTATCTTATTGCAGCGCCATTGAAACCATAGAAACACTGGCATGGTCTTGTCATCCTTCACCCTTTTGTCCAAATATGGTCACTTCGGGCTTTAAAGTACAGAGGTGGCAATGGACAAACTCCCGGCTTCAAAATGGCAGTCCACAAACTAATGGGTGACGTCACTGATGCAACATCCATTTATTTTTACAGTCTATACTTTAGTATTAAGAACTTATTATCATAAGTGTCTAAACCTTCAAGGTGCACCGCAGTGGTAGTAATTTGAAAATTCGGGATGTGCTAGTAAATCTGGATATTGAAATAAGTTCACTTGAGTTGAGTGATCACAAAGCAAACAGCACAGCACATCATACAGTTTTGCACTGCTAATCATATTAAATGTGGTATCTGCGCTAAAGCCCTGCTCAAGCATCCAAGAGACAGACTCCAAAACGGACACATTTATGCAAAGAAAATATTCCCATGAATGTATGTTAAGCATAAATCACACAGTCCTCACCCTGTGCTGTTGAGGTAATTTTGACCCTGGGTGCAGCTTCTGGAGACAGTGGAGGGGTTGAACCAGAAGGCAGGCCGGCAGTTCCCGTCGCCGCGCCGCTCATATCCATAATCACTGTTGGACAACAAAGCACATCCAAACGGCACCTGATCAATATCGGCATGTGAGAAGGGACATTTCCAGTGTGTTCCACAGCCACGTCTTATCTATCTCTTTATAACTGGTGATCAGGGGCCTGTCTGGCACGGAGATGCACCAACGTTATTATGTATTGATATATTGAAGGCCACAGTTGACAAATGCGCCACAGCAGTGTGAAGAAGTGTGGGGGGGGGGTTGTTAACATACACAGGGCTAATGAACTCTTACTTTCCTGCTAGCGTTTCCAATCAGAACATGATTTACATCTAACAAAGCAACGTAAGCAAGTGTCCATTCTAATAATGGTCATGGCATTGATTTATCAATTAATCACCATGCCAGAACAAATAAACAAAACCAAAAGCCATTGGCTGACTAGTCTACTTTGACTCTGTGATTACCGCAGTGTGAACTATTCATTAACAAGCTGTCAAGGCAGATTGTTTGCACAGGTGTATGGCTTCCGAGGTAAAAGGTTAGTCTGGGAACTTTGGAATGAAACAAACAGATTGTGTGCAATAGTGTGCACACATAATTGGGGGATGGTGGTTCAATCTTTTCATAATATTAAAAATCACATCTCTCTTTGAATTGGCTCTTTTACTTCGAAAACCATGCTAGTTGTTACCCCATGCTCTCTACGTCTTTATGCTAAGCCACTAAGCTTTGCATAGCACCATTATTTCATACAGGGCTAATAAGTAGGCTATGTTCTTCAGCTGATCATGTGGCAGCCAGACCCTTCACACCTCAAATTACGTTAGAGGAGTCAGTCCCTCCGGGGATTTCGCGATGTCACGATCGCAACAATTCACGCAAATTCAACCAATCGCCGTGAATTTGGTGCGACTCGCAATTTTGACCAATCACCGCAACTTTTCCGCAAATTTGACCAATAAGTTGAGTGAGTTTCCCGTGACTTCAACCAATTCCAGCAGTACCACATGCCAGACTTTGCGTCAGTATGTGACTCTGAGAGCCACAGACCAAGTGGGAGTGAGAACGGGTTGACACACACGTTGAATATGAAGACGAGACGTGTGTGACTCAAACATCTCACATTTACCAACAAAATGTACAGCGAAAGAGCGTGCAAAACATGTCAGACCGTCCTGCCAACCTATAAACATTTTAACATCAATGTACGCTGTAACGTTTTTTCACTCTGAAGTCGCTGAAATCTGCTGCTGTTTCAATCATGTCGGCTCTCTGCAGCAGCAGCCACTGACACATATGTTCAAATTTGATTAATTCAAGAAATTATTATTTTTTGTCTTAAATCCACCAGCCATTTTCATATTAGACCAACATTTGCAGCATCTTGAGTCTTTATGGTTACTAGGAAAACTCAGCCCAGAGTAGTTTAATTCTCCCCGAAACAAGTTTCCTTTTTATTTTTTAAAGAACTAAAATCACAACTTTTTTTTGCAACTTTCACTGGCTCTCACAACATTGCAACAACATTACAAAAGACATCGCAACTTTTATCGCAATTTGTTACAAAAACTCCCGAAAAATCGCAACAATCTCAAAAAAAGGCCACAAAATCTTGGCGGGACTGAGGAGTAGAGCTTTTTTCTGAACTGATGGTTTTTAAAATCCTCATTTTAGAATTTAGGTGTGCTTCAAATAATTCTCTGACAGAGAGAGACAGAGCCAGCTAGGCAGGCAAAAATCAGACTTAGTCCCAGAAAGAAAATCAAACAAACTTTACATATATAGTATGTACTGTATATAGTACAGAATATATAGTTCAATGGGATGCATTTGGCACTCTACAAACACAAACTGTTATATGTTGATGTTTTTTTCTGTGTCCTGTCATGACGACATAACAAAAATACAAGTGTTTAGCATTTGCATACATATCAAAACTATTTACACCCACCCACATCATCTCAACAGAATTACGAGCATAGCGAGCTCACAGACAGACATTATGAGCAAATTGTGCAAAACGATCCCAAACTTATCAGATTATTGGAAAACACACAGCAAATGGAGTAAATTAATGAGACGCATGAATAGCATATAGCAATGGATTCCACTTGAATGGCTCAACATTGGCCTCGTGCTGCATGCTTCAATTGATCCACTGTTACGGTTTACATATTTTCGTTTTTTTTGTTTATTTATTTTTTTAACCAAAAGTGACCTCAAACTTGTACATTTGTGTTGTGTTGCTGTGAGTTCATTGCTCTGCTGAAAAGAAGAAGAA
Organism: Perca flavescens; assembly: GCF_004354835.1. Taxonomy (NCBI): domain Eukaryota; kingdom Metazoa; phylum Chordata; class Actinopteri; order Perciformes; family Percidae; genus Perca; species Perca flavescens. The sequence goes on along the minus strand of NC_041332.1, from coordinate 43,032,900 downwards.
AAAACACCTCTGCATTACTGCAAGAGCATACATCCATCAAGTCAATTCATCAAAATAGCTCTGTATACACTCATCGGGTTAAGTAACAAATCTGATTAGATAACCATTAGGAAAAGAAAGTAGAGCTAATAACATCATTGTCTTCTCTAATCTGTGCGTTATGTTTGCACCAAATTCAGCTTATAAAGTTACTGGGTGGAAGTAATGTGAGTGAGTTGTTTGTAGCTGAAGTATGTAGATTAGATCAACCTAGAGAGCATAGAAGTGGAAGAGGGTAATTAATGGTAGCGGGGTGGATGCACTTGAAAATAACAAATGGCTGCTGAAGGGTAGCTGTCATTTTAAAAAGTCATAGTTGTTTTTAAAGGTCCCATGACATGGTCCCTTTTATATGACTTAGTGGTCCCCTTACTGATGAAGTCTCTTTTATATAGACCTTAGTGGTCCCCTAATACTGTATCTGAAGTATCTTTTATATAGACCTTAGTGGTCCCCTAATACTGTATCTGAAGTCTCTTTTATATAGGCCTTAGTGGTCCCCTAATACTGTATCTGAAGACTCTTTTATATAGGCCTTAGTGGTCCCCTAATACTGTATCTGAAGTCTCTTTTTATAGATAGGTCCCCTTAGTGGTCCTTTTATATAGACCTTAGTGGTATCTGAAGTCTCTTTTATATAGACCTTAGTGGTCCCCTAATACTGTATCTGAAGTCTCTTTTATATAGACCTTAGTGGTCCCCTAATACTGTATCTGAAGTATCTTTTATATAGACCTTAGTGGTCCCCTAATACTGTATCTGAAGTCTCTTTTATATAGGCCTTAGTGGTCCCCTAATACTGTATCTGAAGACTCTTTTATATAGGCCTTAGTGGTCCCCTAATACTGTATCTGAAGTCTCTTTTATATAGACCTTAGTGGTCCCCTAATACTGTATCTAAAGTCTCTTTCCCGAAATTCAGCCTTGGTGCAGAATTCCAGCCACTAGAGCCAGTCCCACAATGAGCTTTCCTTAGGATGTGCCATTTCTGTGTCTGTAGCTATTGAGGAGGAGAGAGGGGGGGCAAGGTGGAGGTTGGGGGTGTGGCCTTGACCAACTGCCACTTTGCTCGTTTGAAAGCCATGATGTCTCTCTCTCATGGATGGGCCAAATTCTCTGGGTGGAAAAAGCAGAGAAAGGGGAGGTAACCTTGCTCCTTATGACCTCATAAGGAGAAGATTCCTGATTGGTCCATCTGAGCTTTCATTTTGTCAAAGGCAGAGCAGGATACCCAGGGCTCGGTTTACATCTATCACCATTTCTAGCCACTGGGGGACCATAGGCAGGCTGGGGGAATGCATATTAATGTTAAAAAAACCTCATAAAGTGACATTTTCATGCCATGGGACCTTTAACTTTTACATACAGGAGCTTTGATTGGGTTAGGGTTAGGGTTATGGGGTTAGGTTAGTTTGATTGAACTAAATTACCTGTCGATTTGTCCTGTTACAAACATTCACATTTGCAACAAGTTCCCACTCCCAGCTCATCTCAGGCGGACGCTTGGTCATGACATATTGGAGTCACCTTTTTAATGCTCTGGGAACCCTTTCAGCGTACCTTTTTTAATGCTTTGTTTTCATCGTGCAGGGTAGTCCAGATGTGAATTCAAACAAAACTATGTTCTGATTCCAACTCTTCACATACTGACGCTTTCACTTGTCAGCACACTGGGTACCCACGCGCATACGGCTGCTGTTTTAAACAATGGGAAACGCCTGGTTAATGTCGTGAATTCAACCCAAATTAAGTAAAAGCACTTAGTTAGGGTTAGGAAAAGATCAGGGGTGGGGTTAAAAGAGGTAGGTTTGTAATGTAACTAAAGTGACAAACAGGGACCCATCCACCACCACAACCTACCTCCTTCCTCCAGAGTTTCAGTCTTTTAATACTACTCCCTACTATTGCCGCTCTTCATACTATGTCATTTTACGGCGCCTGCAGTCGAGCAGTTGCTCTGAGAGCCCGGTGTGTCCCATACAGACGCTGAAGGGTGCCGGTATTCATAGTTGGAAATCAAGGGGGGTCGGGGGGGTCAGGACCCACCCCATCTGAGGTCTGTCCGCTCCTAAAAATAGCATTAAAACCATGCTGTGTATTGTAAATAGTATATACTTCAAATGATTATGTAAGTAGTAAAACAATATAAACACAAAAGGGCCAACAAAATGTGTTTTCTGTTTAGAAAGATTTTGAGTCCTCCCTCCCTTGCCTCACGGTGGTTTGGTCCACTGCCTTTATGTTAACGGTACCTACACACAGAAGTCCACGGGGATCAAGGGGGTAAGCGAGCATCCGGAAAGCGTCCCTCCTATAAGGAGACTCTTAGGCTAACAAGCCATCATCCGCCATTAGCATTCCATTGACTGACTCCAATAACTTTACATCTGAAGTGTTTAAAGACTCTATTTGTCCGTTGTTTATTTCTAAAGAAACACGACAATGTATAAAAGGCTCCATTACCTTGTAGCTCATGTCATAACCATGCGACTTACTGTCACATAGTAGAGGAATTACCGTATAGTACAGGAGAAGCTCGCAGGCAGTTTCGACTTACATTAGCTGTTTAAGTTTAATTACTAATGTTAACTAGCATATTAGTGATCAATAATTAGCCTGTGTCTATGTTATCTCCTTACATATACCTACACTCTCCGTCTCTGTAAGATTGGGAATGATTGAGATTTCTCTTGGCACAGCTACCAGAAGACTTCACACTTTCAGACACGTTGCTCACGTCACATTTACGTCTTCGAGCTCAGTTCAGCCTACTTACTGGAGTTCCACATCTACACATATCCTCTAACAACAACAACAAATCTGGCTGTATTATTTGTGTCCCCTTCAATAGTTGCTCTTAAGAAATGTTATGTTTATTGTCGCCGCCATCTGTTAGATGACATTTACACCCGTGCCAGTATCAGGGGGCCACTGACCAAGTTGCCATATTTGACAAGTTGGGAGTGAGAACAGGCAGCTTCCCAATAGAAAATAATTAAAGTACTTAACTTGAAAAAGCCTACAAAGATGAATGAAGAGTGTGTGCTTCTACATGTGCGGCAGTGTTAGAGAACAAACATTGTTGTTAATGAAGCTCTCCATTCGCAGACAATGGAGGGAAACATAATCCCGAAGACACGCATCAGCTTACCATTCAAAGTCATGAGCTCGACAAATACAGGACTCAGCTGAGAGGATTCTGGAGTAGTCCTTTCCCAGCATGCAGTAGTTTCCAGGCCTGCGCTTCCTGTACATCTGTTTTTGTCCCATCACGCAGGGCTCACCCTGTTGGCACAACAAATGCCTCGGCTACTGTGACTGATATTTCTTTTTTATGGCATGAACTTTAACGTGGTCAGCGGATCAAATTATTGTATGATGTTTTCACGTTTCTTACCTGGTTGTGCAGGTGCCAGGTTTCATAGTCTTCATCGGTGCATTTCCTGCTAAAGATGGACTTGTAGTCTATCTTGATGAGCTGCCATTCAGAACGATGGCTGAAGTGTCCAAAAAATCTGCAGCGGCAAATGATAAAATTACTTGAAATCAATGGAGCAATATCTGGATCGAAATTTGATGACAGCGTGGTTTGATTCCGGTCAACCAAATCTGATCAAACCACACCAACACAATCCTCATGTTAACTGAGTTTTTGTTTAGTATTGTATAGTTTTAAACTCAATAAATAATAACAGATGCTTTTTTAACTATGACTAGGGTCCGAATTCCACCACCATTACAAAAAACAAATGTTCCCCTCTCTACCAAGCTTATGTGTGGTGATCATTAGGCTGCCGCATATCACCCAAGTGGGTGCTACACATTGGTGGTGGTAGAGAGTAGTCCCCCCCGAAGTGTTTTGAGCGTCTATGATAAAGCACTATATAAATGTAAGGAATTATTATTATTACTATTTCATTTTATAGAGAAATAAGATTTGAAGCCATGTTTTTAGGGGCTTTAAGGTTTAATGACAGCAGTCCCATTAACAAGGGATTTCATTATGAACAAACCCATTTGTCAGGTGACCTAATACAGTATCTACAAAGGTCTGACTAACAGCCTACATGACCCATTGCCTGACCCTCAGAAATGTGGCTTAATAAGGACTAAATACCACAGGAGCTTTCCTTAAAGGTCCTCCATCCTTCTAGCCTTTTTGAGGGCTGAACAGAACAGTAAAAATACCATTCCCCATTCACCCAGCCCAAAATAACCCCTCAAAAGGACAGACAAATCAACACCTTTTAACATGTGGACTTACGTCATGATCTGGTTCTCGGCCCCAGCCTCCACCAAGACTCCATCCACGAACAGAGGCACCAAGGAGAAGCTGTGTTGGGTCCACTGCCTCCCCTCGTCAAAGCTGACCCTGTGTGTGTTTGTGTGTGCGTGTGTGTGTCAGAATGCATTTCCATCACAAACCCAGCAACAACAATGGCACAGAAACAGACGCTCTCTATTAAGAGCCTGCTCATGGGGGGATATAGGTGAGGATCAGAATGACTGGCTTGTCTCAACAGATGAGTCTCTGAGTCTTGGTGCAATTAACTACTGTAGGTTTTTGGTAAATATCAAGTATCAAGTAAATATCAAGGCTTAGCATTAAAAGGGATATTTAAAAGACACACTGTCTGGTGGTCAAAGCAGAGATATGCAAAACTGTTTTCAGACCACATGCCAAAAAGGAAAAAGGAGCGACGTCACGGGTCCTGGGTAAAGTCTGCACTTGGGTGAAAAAAACAAGACCAGAATAGAACTGTTTCATGTTGAACTACAAAACTGCAGAGGAAGAAGGAGACAGGGAAAAAAAAACAATTGGACAGCTTTCATCATTGGGGGCCCGGGCTCTATTGATTCTGACAGCTTATCAACATCGGTGCTGAAGTGAGAACAACTAGGAGTACCTGACTGTGACATGGGTTGAAACACTGCTGAGGCCTGTGCTTGAGAGAAACAGCAACCACACACACACACACACCTCCCATGTTGCCTTTAAAAACCCCACTGCCTTTTATTCGGCTAAAAAGTACTGACAGCAGAAAGAGCGTTGACATGCACCTATTCACCTATTATGAGATTCAGTCAGGGGAAGTGTTTAACTGAACAACTGATAAGGCAATACTACATAGCTGCTGCTGTACGGTGGCTGTGGAGCTACAAAGACTACCATCACACTTAAATTGGTTGGGAGAAAAAAAAAAAATAAACAGCAGGCTACACTTCAATGGCTCTAAAACTAATTTCAGAATGGTTGCAAAAATGACTGGAGAACAGATCCGGTCTCACTTGGATTAGCCTGCACTGGGGCAAAACGTAGGCAACCGATTTGGCAAGAGGAAGGCAATGTGTTAATGAAAACACTAAAAGGGGGGCTCACACGGCTTGCTGTTAATGATAAGTGACTTGAAAAAAATCTCTCAAATTGCCTATGACTTTTTTTTTTTTTTTTTTGCAAGAGCCACAGTCAAAGTGAATTGCTAAATGAATCAAGTGTCACATATATTATATACCTGCTGATTAATTTGGACCATGAGGGTTGAATTAACCTAAAAATAGCGGTAGGAAATTGGGGAAGCAATTTTAGAAAGTAAGAGTGTCCAAAAATGTTCTCTTAATGGACGTACCACAAGTGTCTGGTTGGCACAGATGGCTGTTTGACAGCAATGAGGGCTCCTCCTTTGTCCAGAAACCACACATTGTGCTCCTCTTCAAAAATCTGAACAGACATATGCAGAAATGAACCGTTATAGTATTGATGGAACAGGCATAATATTACTTTCATAATGTACAAGAAACCCTGAGATTCGCTAAGTGACTGTGTTCAGTGAGTGACAGAAACATGGCTGAGCTGTGAATGTGCGTGATGATCCACTGATTATTTGTACGGGGAACTCCTCCTTTGTTTTTTCCTAAATTATTTAACTTGGCTATTTAAGTAAATAAATAGTTATTGATAAGATGATAGCATCTTAAGAAACAACAGCTAATGCTAAAGCTATTTAGGGTCCTTCATAATTAACTTAAATTAATTAAATGAATCTTGTATATACAGTATGTAGTAACATACCAGATACAGGACTACGGATGTAAATTAGCATTCTTGCTAACTCCATCTTGTATTTTATACTTAAGTTTATTAATGAGCGAATAGTGACTTTCTCAGCAGGCTTTAGCTACTTTCTTTTTTAAATAGTTAGCAACGGCTCTAAAGCAACCTACAAATATCAGAATACCCGGCTAACTAGCTTACAGCCCACTAGCTCACAATAGTAACCTAGCATTACTTCCAAGGCCAGCAGTTAGCATATCCTTAGCTGGCTACATTATTGTATAGGGTAGACTGTGTTGCCTATTACTTTGTGGCATTAGCATTTTACATTTAAGGAAAAAAAATCAGGATTAGCATAATATTGTCACAGAATGTGTCCTGAATGTAACTCAGTGTTTAGGCTAACGTTAGTGTCTCTCTCTTGCTCTTTATTGGACGTGGGGAAGATGTGCAATGTTTGCCAAACCCATTGTTAAACCACACCCTCAGAGGCTTTTCTCTTGTAGAAGTGAAACAAAGAATAAATCTAACCACTGTGTAGCTCGTTCAAGCACATTTGTCTACATCATACTTTACTTTCTTAAACGAGACAGACTGATTCTTTGGTTTTAACCAACTCAGAGAGAGATAATTTTAGCTAATTAGCTAATAAAATCCACTAGCAACGGCTGTCATTTCAGTTGGTAAAAGAAGCCTGCTTCTTATAGAAATCAAGCACCAATTGTTTATAAAAGCACTGTCAATTTTGAGTTGTAAATCGGGTACTGTTATGGTGGCCTTTTTTCAACGCAGACATTTTGACTTGTCAAATGAAAAGGTGTAAGTGATACTAATAACCTTGAGAATGGCTGCATTCTATTCCAGTGTCCCAGTAAGCTGTGACAGCAATATTACAGTGAGTCAGCATGCACAATACCGGGACTCTGAAACTGACGCAGCTGAACGGAATTCAGCCCTCATTAATTGTATTATTTACACCGGTTCTTTCCCAACTGTGGCATGTCAAAATGTCACTAGAAAGGGTCTTTTGTGAACTACCCATGGGCCTCGCTGGAGTGGAAAGCTTGACAGATTGGCGTAGCAACAGTAACTAAGGGTAGTATTGGGCTGGCGCTTAGCAAAGTGTCAATTGGGTTGTATGACAGGACATCATGATACAAAATACATTTGAAAGCCAGTAGCTGTTATGTCAATGTGTCACACTGTTGCACAAGTCTGTCAATTGGCTAGATCTGGGTGCGGGGGTCACCTGTCTCCAACTATTGCCAGCATCAGAAGATATATACATCCCAACGTTGTTGTAAGACAGCTCTGTTCCGATGTTTCCTGCAGTGGAAATGTAAAAAAGAAACAGAACATCAAACAACAAAACTGCGGATCACACAGACAAAGGACCATGTGTTTTAAATACACACTGCCAATCACACCACGTCTGTGGTTAATCCATTCCTCTGGCTTGATTCCCCGGACCAGTTTGCCGTCTTCTCTTCATTGGAATAATACAGAGAAAACTCTAGGTTAATGGATATGGATGCCTGCATCAATCTGGCATCATAGTGGGAGATGTGCAGGAGAGCGGGCGCCTCCTTCGCATCTGCCAGTTTGCAGTCTTACAATACAATGCCTCCGAAGCTTTTTCCTGTGAGTGTGCAGCGAGTTGAACTGACTCCTTCCGTTGATCTGCTCCGCTATCTTGGCCACGGCTCAGTAAATAGGCATGTGTTTGATCTGGATGGTGTTTGTCGTGTTGGTGAGATGATCTCTGCACCAGCTGACGTCTTAAAAGGCGCAGCGGGCAAAGCGAATCACGGTGCCAAAGCAAAGGCTCGGCCAGCAACACACAGACCCACAAAGACACACTGTGCAAACATGGCAGTGGTGCTGCATGTTTGTTCAGCATTCTCACACACCAAAGACAAAACAGACCGACTCAAAGGCAAACACACACTCACTCACGCATCAACACACACACACACACACACACACACACACACACACACACACACAGAGCAAAAGGCAGACTTTTTCTGCTGACACCACCCCTGGTGCTATCACAGCTATTTTGTCTTTCCTCCTCTCTTTTTCTTTGCTTGAACTCTTTCAAAAGCTCTTACACTTGAAGGCACACAGACCCAACAACCCAAACTGTCATTTTTTTTCTCAAACATGTATAATTGGCTTGGTGACGATCAAAACAGGTGGCCTTGCGATCCACACCACATTTGCCTTCTAGAAAGAAGTGGAGCTCCTGCAGCGCACTGTGGCCAGTACCGTGCCCAGCGTAGCTTAAAGAATCACTGAGACAGAAACTTGAGCGAGAGCGGGCATGGAGGGGTCACATCCGTCTAGTCGCTGACTGGGAGGATCACAGCACAACTTTTCAATTTGAAATGCAAATTTGTACATAATTGCTTGTAGTTTTTTTTTTTTCCAAAAGAAGAAAGGCTTTATCGCCAAAATGTAAAGTTTAGGTTAAGCAGAGCATGTCAGCGGAGCCCGAGCGAGAGGATTTTGGATGGAGCGCAGAGCGGATTTTGAACAAAGTTGGAACGTCGCCTTATCTTCCCCCGCTCCATTTCCGCTCCGGTGCCGCTCACACCGTGAGTTTGAATCATGCCCGAGCCCGTCTCTGTGTCACCGCAGCACAGTAACATGCAGATGAACGGCGCCCGCCCTCCCTCTTTATGCTGCCGGTGCCTATTATCCGGCGGACTTTTTTGCCAGCGGAGGGTAACACTTTACTTGAAAGTATCTACATAAGAGTGACATGACACTGTCATGAACACATGACAACAGTCATGACACAAACCTAACCATAACTTGTCATGACAAAAACCGAATGACAATTACTAAAAGAAGCGTTACGTCATCAACGTTTATGACTTGTTTATAATGTTTATGACGCGTTCATGACAGTTTCATGTCACTCTTATGTAGATATCTTGAAGTAAAGTGTAAGCCAGCAGAGCCATTGGCACGAAGGGAGGGTGGGCGCAGAAATACAACACAGGTTTTTTTTTTCTCTTTTTTTTGGAGCCAAGGTGAGCGATATTGAGAGGAGTGGCTTTGCGCGGGGGGAGCGGAAGGAACTAACAGGTCCGTGGGCGGAAATTCTCCCCTCCCCAACTCCGCTCGCATGCTCTGACGATAAGTGGTTTTACCGTGTCTTTCGTCTTACCCGTGGCAACTATGATCCCCGGTGCAGAACTCTTGGTGGAGATTGTTCCTGACAAGTAAGGGTTCTCTGACATTTGCAGCTGGAGATGGAGCGAACAGAAAGGCTGCACAGGAGGAAGGAGAAGAAAAAAAATAATGTTAAATGTTAAGTTCAAGAGAAAATAAGCAACCGTCAAAATGGTACATATTCGTGTGAAAAGTCGTTGGCACATCACTCTATCTAAGTGATGATGCACTGTATTGTGTTGAATCTTATTTACAGTAATTGTGATATAAATTAATCTTAATTCTCGCTGTGAAATTGGCAATCATTAATGACAGGGCCAGAACCAAATTACAGAACAAAAACAAACCCATCACAAAACAAGCCAGATTCATTAGTCTCCCAAAGAGTACTAACCGTGCCGTCATACATTTTTTGCTAATTGTGTTTAAATCTGTCATTAATACAAAGAGAGATGGAATTTGCATTAAAGTGTGAAGCCAAGTCTCCCTGGGATGCACACAACAGAATTACATTTGTTCACGGGGCAGAAAACAAATCGTGTCTGCTTTCATCTTTGCAGCAGACAGCGTGTCACTGGCGTGAGGACATCAAGGCAGTGGGACAGGACAGGGTAATCAAAAGCAATCAACAGCAGTAATTAAAATGTCACATGAGTGCACAATCACAGGGAACCTGTAAGCCACACCACGCGGCCCCGGAGTCACCTCTTAAACAGCATGAAGTCCTCCTAATGTCTCAAACATGATTCTCCCTGACAGTCACCCTGTTGGTATTAGTTGGAGGGAGGCTGTGGAACGAGACATGCTGTGTTTTTGGATCTGCCAGTGTAGCACCTTTATCTGACTTTTTTTTTAAAGCACAATTTGCAATTTCCAATGTGTTTGTCATTTAAAAAACATCTATATTAAACACTAATATTAGGTTTGCCACCATTATGTTGCAGTAAAAGGCAAAACTGACCTGAATTTTATTTTATTTATAATTTTAAGTTTAAAGGTCCCATTTTATGCTCCTTTTCAGGTTCATACTTGTATTTTGGGTTTCTACTAGAACATATTTACGTGCTTTAATATTTAAAAAAAAAAACACATTCTTTTTGTCATACTGTCTGTATGAATGTATCTGTACGGCACTGTGATGGCATTTTCTACCTATATATTGTATAGTTGTGACATCACCATCATACAGTGGTCACGGCTCGTTTAAAGGCAGAGTATCTGAATACGGACTGTGTGCATTTTTCTGTGGGTTGAGCGATTTGATACTTTCACAGTATTCATATAGCACTTCAATCTGCTTTATAATAAAAAAAAAAGCCATGGAATTCTCACTTTTTAAAATATGGGCCTTTAAACAGCTTGCTTTTTATTTGCAGCCATTCAAATTGGAAGGGACTGAAGAGGTAAATTGCATTGCCAATTCGGTACCACTTTCTAATAAAGCACCCTACATAAAGGATTTAAAAGTTTTAACTAAAGGCTTTAATAATGGTTAATACACAATTTGCTAACGCTTTCTAAAGCAGTTACAAGCCATGAATAAAAACATCGTTCTATTTGCCAAAACATGAAATGTCTATTGTTAGTGTATATTCCTTTGTTAATCAATTGATTTTTGTCGAAATGCCCTGCAGCTCTTTCAGATGATAAGTGTATAGAAGGATCTTCCTGATGAACTAAAGAGCTAGCAGTTGGAATCCCAAACTGGCAGAATAGGTCTGGGTTAAAGTTTATATGAAAAACACAATTTCTGTATGTATTTACATACAATAGTTCCCACTACATTCACTTAGTTGTGTTGCCACAACCCCCTGTGCATCATATTGGCTTATTTGTCACTATGTCCCAGAACATTGTCACAGCAGGAGCCCAGTTGCTTTCTTTGCTGCACTATTAATTTCCAGCGGCAATGTAGAAAAAACTGTAAAGGTACTGATGATACGAAGACACCACTTCCTGCATGTTTTTCCAATAAATATGTTTTAATATTAAGGCGGTGTCTGTGCTGTGAAACGATGACAATGCAAGATTAGCTAACAAACGCTTGACTAGTCACGTTTTCAGATCGATCTAAAACATATTAAGACAGTGGCTCCCCGGACTTTTTGTCGGGGAGACAATTGCGTGGATGCGTGGATGGCATCGTTACTTCTGGGAAAAGCGTGATGGAGAGCCGACCAGAAAACAGTCAGTGAAAATAATGAACGTTTCGATCCTCATCCCAACCACTTCACACTCGGCTGCAAACCGATCTAGTGAGTGCTGAAGGTCACAGGCCGATGATGCCATCAGGACCACATCATCTGCAAAGAGCAGCGATGAGATCCCCAGCCCACCAAACCGCAACCCCTCCCCACCCCGACTACGCCTCGATATCCTGTCCATAAATGTTACAAACAGGATTGGTGACAAAGCGCAGCCCTGGCGGAGGCCAACCCTCACCTGAAACGAGTCCGACTTACTGCCGAGAACCCGGACACAGCTCTCACTTTGGTTGTACAGAGATTGGATGGCCCTGAGAAGAGACCCCCTCACCCCATACTCCCGCAGCACCTCCCACAGTACGCCTTTTCCAGATCCTCAAAACGCATGTAGACCGGTTGGGCATACTCCCAGGCTCCCTCCAGGATCCTTACGAGAGTGAAGAGCTGGTCCGTTGTTCCATGACCAGGACGGAATCCGCATTGTTCCTCTTCAACCCGAGGTTCGACTATCGGCCGAACCCTCCTTTCCAGCACCTTGGAGTAGACTTTACCAGGGAGGCTGAGAAGTGTGATACTGTTATTGGCACACTGGCCTCTGTGTCCGGGGTGTTGGTCCCCCTTTTTAAAAATGGGGACCACCACCCCGGTCTGCCACTCCTTTGGCACTGTCCCAGACTTCCACGCAATGTTGAAGAGGCGTGTCAACCAGGACAGCCCCTCCACACCCAGAGCCTTGAGCATTTCTGGACGGATCTCATCAATCCCCGGGGCTTTGCCACTGAGGAGTTGTTTGACTACATCAGTGACTTTCACCTGGGAAATTGACAATGATCCCCCATCATCCTCCAGCTCTGCCTCTAACATAGAGGGCGTATTAGTCGGATTCAGGAGTTCCTCAAAGTGCTCCTTCCACCGCCCTATTACCTCCTCAGTTGAGGTCAACAGTGTCCCATCCTTACTGTACACAGCTTGGATGGTTCCCCGCTTCCCCCTCCTGAGGTGACGAACAGTTTTCCAGAAGCACCTTGGTGCCGACCGAAAGTCCTTCTCCCCGACCGAAAGTCCTTCTCCAACAATAATTCCTTCTTAAACGTGATCTGTATAGCATTATCAATCAATAAAGCCATACGTTATAATTGATAATAATTTCCCCCTCATGGGATAAATAAAGGCATTTCTTCTTCTTCGAACGCCAGAAACACACCGCACGCAGAAGCCCCATGAATAGCCGCGAAGCAGAGCTATTTTCATTTTGGCGCCCCCATGTTATCCAATCTGTCCGGTGTGTTTCTGCTGTCGAGCCTTTAAAAACTTTCATTACAAAGTGATACAGTTCATTCTGAATTATATATTCTGTGTGGCCGGGTTAGCTCAATTGGTAGAGCAGGCGCACATATATATTGGCGGTATATTTCGGGTGGCAGTAGTCCTTTCATATCTAGCTGTCCTGTCCATTAAAGGCCAAAATGCCCCCCAAAAAAAAAGTGCAGTACTCACAAGTATGCAGTGAATTTCGTTTCCATCCAGGTTAGCTGCAGGAGCCTGCAGCAGCCTCCAATCCCGGCCTTTGTTGTAGGTCACGTAGGTCTTGACCTGGTTGTCCTGCCTCTTGTTAGCAATCAACATGCCTTTAATTCCTGCCACCTGGCGAACACAGATACACAGCAGGTTATCTCATCTTTACCCTCCTTAACGTAAACGGGCAGGGTGCATTTGATCCTGTATTTACCTCTCCCGTAACAGTTTAGTCCTCCATTGCAGATGAAAAAGCATACCCAGTGCACTCATTAGAAAGGGTATATTGTGTATTGAGGCAGCAATCTTCACAATACAAGCTCAGTTAAATGCAAATGGTGTGCTTATCCTTTCTCGCTGCGTTTGACAGTATGGCAGAGTCGGCTGCTTTTTCTTATTCTGTGCTAAGTGCTATCTGTAATTATATCCTTACAAGTCTCAGCAATCGAGACAGTACAAAATAATGGGCGTTGAGAAGTGACACCATGTCTATTTTCTCACAGTCAGTCGAATCTCCCCACTCACATACTAGAGCTGTCAATCTTCCTCTATACTACCATTGAAATTTAAAATTTAATTCATTCTTTTTTTTTAATTAATATTTACTACAGCACTCGTATGCGTGTGCATTGCCAATGCCACTATCAGCATGTGGTTATTGTTATACGTTCTGTCCACTGGAGGGCTTTCCAACATTAGCTTTGAAGAGGCCCCTACGTCATGATGCGTTGCAAAATGGCAAATGGCCGCTTTGTTTACATCCATTTTCAGCCATGAGCACACAGCGATAAACGCAAATCAACAGAGAACCCTGTAATGAAACATTATCTAACAAGGGTAGTGAAGTGGCTCTGTTGTATATGCTAACGGTGCTCGGTTAGCACACTGACAGCATGTTAGAAAGCATGCTAACAGCATTGATAACTAGGCCTATGCCAAACCGAGCAGATTCTCCAGATTTTCACGTTACCGAGAATACAGCTATTAGAAGGTAATATATGAAGTCGAAGCTAACTCTGACAGCTGTAGGGCAGCTAACATTTAGGCTACATTAGCTGTCTCCATTGTTAAGGAAAAACTCTGGAGCAGCACAACTCATTTCACATAAGTGAAGAAGATTCGGGAGACCTTGACTGAATAATACAGGACTAATTAATAAAAACTCAATTGAGGAAAGAATTAAGCAGGCAGTACATGTACAAATAAAATGTTTGTTTAATCTGAGAACTAAAGGATTTTTGACAACCTCTGGTCCGTCTGGTTTTATTTTCTATAAAATCTTGTAAAACATCAACCCTATTGTCCACAGTCAATCTATGAACATCTTTTTTTTCTTCAGGACAAACTGAAATATTTGTACTGCAGTGAGGTCACTTGAATGTTAAAAAAGGTTGTAGGACCATAAAGACAAATGAATAAATAAAACGGAACATGAATCTCACAGATATATATGTATTAGGAGTCAAACAGTGAAAAAATAAACATTATAACTTATACAGTGGACAAAATATCTCAATTCTTTCAAAAACAGTCCAACGCTTTTGCCCTCATGACTCAGGGTTAGCTTTTAGCTCCAAAAGACCGTATGTAAAATAAATGTGTTACAGATTCCGGTTCATCATTGCAAAAACTGCATTTGTTTTCAATATTTAAGAATTTAGAAAGATATACCTGTTTTGGATATATTGTGTAAAATTTTGTTATTTTACACTTATTGGTAATACAGAATTGAAATGGTAATAGCCATGTCATTTCCAATCAGTGCCACTGAAAATGTTATTCCAAAAAGCTTTTCCTCTAGTAGTAATTTTCTGTTTTTCATAAAATGCATATGTTTATTGTTGCATTTAACATTCAAAATGTTGACACCATTTATCATTGAAAGAGAGGGGGGGGCGCATGTGAGATCACGGAAGGCTTGTGTCATGTAGACGCGCCAACGGTTTTGTTGTCATTGCTTAGAATTCCTCATGGGGGAGACAGAAACTACGCACTATAGCTTTAACCTGAAAACCAAAACCCATGTTGACAAGAGCAGCGCATCACACTAGCTACACTTCTTCCGCTATTACCCTTCGCAATAAAAGCCCAACTTAAATTCACTTAGAGCATTTTGCTAAGAGGTAACTGTATTAAATAGCTTACACAATGCTAACGAGATTTTTTGCAGATCAAACAAAGCCAGACAATATATATGGTATTACGTTGCTGTGGGCTGTAAATTCACCAGCTCTAAGCAGAAATTATGAGATAAGTTAAGAGTGAAAGAGCACATGCATTATCAACACAATGTACCTAAATAAACTTAACGTCTGTTCAAAGTGGAGCTTTCAATTCTAATATAATGCTGGATAATCCAAACAAGTTCATTTAGCCTGCTATTTAAATTTATAAGTGATTTTTTTTTTCTTATACGACATGCTTAAAAGGAACCCCGACTGGTACGACATGTTGGCTTTATAAGATTAACGTGGGCGTCAGCTATAAAAAGGTGGTACAAAAACACTCCAAATGTCTTGGTTTTTGTTAAAAAAAAACGCAGAAAATCTGTTCACTTGTAGGTCGCCATAGTTATTTACGTCTCAATGCATTCTGGGTAGTGACGTGTATAGGTTGTACCAGCTGCGTCTATTGTTTTTCCAACTTACCGGCTAAGTTTTGACAGTAGCGAGATGAATACTTCTGCCGTTCAGTTTGAACCCAAGCGCACCGTAGATTTAAATCAGTCATCCGTCCAGGGTAGGCCAAGTATAGATTAGACTATGGTACTATCGGTATAAACAATTTCATAATCATCTACCACCGTCGTTTGCTTTATTTTCCCTAAGCAGTCACTCTGTTAAACTCTCAGAAATAGCCCCCACTCTTACACTGAACAAAGTCAATCAACACTGTTCTGCTCATCTACCTCATGTACATTTTCAATCTTACAATTACAATATTGTTATTAATATATTACCATTGCACTGAACTGCCTTGGACTATATTTATATTTAAAATCTTAAATCTCAGACTATACTGATATTTCACTATTCCTTCCCTCTCTTCAATTGTTACTGTATATTTTTTGTAAATTTGTAAATTCTATTGTGCATACTGCATACTTAACAGTATTTTTTTTATATTTCTTACTATCCTGTTTTTATTCTTTATATGTTAAGTGAGTAAGTGTTGTACTTTGAGAACAAAGATTACCAGTGTCAAATTCCTTGTTTGTTTGCGCAAACCTGGACAATAAAGCTGATTCTGATATATATATATATATACACAGTAAAACGCTATAACAAGATGCTTTGATTATATTTACACAGCACATGAAAACTTTAACGCAGTTTGCCTCAATTGAGATGTTTTATGGGCTGCCCTTGTCAGCCTCCATGACCGGCAGAGTCTACCAAATCAGAACCAGGTCACTAATAGGTAGGGTTGGGCATCGAGAACCGATTCCTAATCGGAATCGTTTCAAAAATTACGATTCCATCGGAATCGTTTTTTTATGGGAATCGTTTTGGAATCGTATGGAGGATTTGGTTTCAAATCCGATCATCACATTCCAATTTAACATGCGCAAGTTTGGATTTCTGTAGCGGCCAGGTGCTTGTTGTGTTGCAGCCGTGCAGCACAGTAAGCGGTGCTCTAGTCTGGCTTTATTTTACGTTGAAAAAGCCCCCGTCAAACTGCAACCCACCTTTGAATCAAAATAAAACGTTCCTCTTATTTGTGAAATAAGCACTTGACCCGTTTCAACTCCACCACTCAAAGAATCGGAATCGAGAATCGATGAGAACCGGAATCGAAAGGAAGAATCGGAATTGGAATCAGAATCGTTAAAATCCAAACGATGCCCAACCCTACTAATAGGCAGGTCAAACGTCAACATGTTTACCTGAGTATGCCTACACTGTAGCCTCCTACACTGTATCTACAAATGGTGAAACAAGTTAACTGGACTGTGCGCTTCCAGTGAAGGCTTCAGCTGTTTTATTGGTTAAGACAAACAGCTTAAATCATTCTTTCATAACGTAATAGTATTCAAATTCTACCTTTAGGTCTTACAGATATGCTTCATATTGTCAGTTTACATGGTTGATGCATGGTTGGCTGGGGAGAAGAGTCCGCAGAGTCATTCCATCATGTGCAGTTAGCAAAATAAGAAACGTCTACTCTGAACCAAGTGGAATCTATACAGGGTTTGAATATGAAGACATTGATCCTGCAGAAGTAGATGAGGCATGGAGGGGTTTTAATAACATATAGCTGGATAGTTGACATTTGAAGGCATTTTGTCACGAGCACAAGCTATGCAACAAAATAGGGTATCATATCAAATGTTAATGGTCTAAATACAAATTTTGTTAC
The DNA here is from genome assembly GCF_004354835.1 of Perca flavescens. Lineage (NCBI taxonomy): Eukaryota > Metazoa > Chordata > Actinopteri > Perciformes > Percidae > Perca > Perca flavescens. Next base: position 43,015,548 of record NC_041332.1, on the reverse strand, counting down.
ATGTACTCGAATATCAAATGTATGTTTGAAATACTAGGTGTGCTTGAGTAGAATTCAAAATTAAAGTTACTGTGCATTTGAACGATGCTGGTGTGTACGTCACGTGTTCGTAATGATGCAGCTACTTGAAAAGTGAAAACTGCTGTGTTTGAAAAATGATCTGTGATCTGGATAGTCTCTCTTGTGGAGCCATTACATGTGTTGGATTCACTCTCATGTCCATGACCTGGTTTGAATCGAACACAGAGGAAAGAACATCTGCAATCGTAGCTGTCATGTAGCCAAAGCCCTTTTCAACAGTCACTGGTCTTGCTCTGAAAGTCTTGTGGACTTTGCTCCATGAGATTTTGAACTTGGGTTCACCAACACTCTCCCCATCTTGAAAAACAACCTGTTCAAAAACAGAAATATGGAAAATAGATTCAAGGTGTTAGGAACAGTTTGATGTGCAATACCGCATAGTGCTTGCAATGGCTAGGAGTGATTACAGTTCATGCACCTGTTCCCTGTTCACATTGTTGCATGGAGGCATGGATCATCATGTCATATCCAAAATGTGTTCTCTTTGGGACGTATTTCAGGTACATGGAGTGATACACCTGAAACAAATTTGACTCACAATTAAAATATGTGAGTCACATCCTGCCACATCATAATAAATTAAATATTTCTTAAACACGTCTGTATTTTATCATACCTCCAGTGTTGTGTGGATGCACTTTGTCAGACGATCCAGGTCTTTCAAAAGCCGCTTGTGTTTCCCAACCTTCATGAGGGCGTTGTGGGCTTCAAATGCTGGCTTTAACCAAAGCTGGCTTCTCTGGCTCGTCTCATCAAGGGGCTCACGAGCACATTGGTCATAGAGCCTTTTCCCCGGCCAGTCGTGTCGGTTGGTAACATGATGCATTACTGATATCCACTTCTCTTTCAACACTTCGGCATCACCCTCACGGGTTTGTGCACTCACACCACAAATGATTTACAGTGGATGGAATCCACTGTCCCAGGCCTTCACATTCCCTTCTCTTAGCTTAAGTTGCCAGTTTTTTTGACACTCCTTTTGCCACATGCCAAGGATCGAATTCATGGTGTTTTTCTGGATTACTGACCCTCATTTCTTTGACGATTTGTGGATGTCTATCAGTGGAGATGGTAAAGACCTTCACTCCATTTTCTTCCATGGTTTTGAGAGCTTCTTTAAAACCTTTGATTTCCATGGTATTAGAGCTCGAAACTTGAAGTCCACAACCTTTAGACTCTGTGCGTCTATTAAAGTGTTTGTACAGCATTTGGCTGAGCGCCCTGGAGAGTCACACCTACGGTGGCCGAGACGGTTCAACACCAATACAAAAGCCACACCACAAACACAAAAGCTAAAACACAAACACAAAAGCTACAACACAAACACAAAAGCTACAACACAAACGCAAAAGCCACAACACAAACGCAAAAGCCACAACACAAACACAAAAGCCACAACACAAACGCAAAAGCCACAACACAAACGCAAAAGCTACAACACAAACGCAAAAGCCACAACATAAATACATAAGCTGGAAGCAGATGTGGTTGACAAACGGAGGCAGAGGAGGAAAGTTCTTGTTTGTTTGAGAAGTAAGTGAAACATGGTTCCTTGCTCATTATGATTACTGTCGCAATGTGTTTGTCACAAATAAGCAGCATTGTTCAATATCTTTTTTTATTTTCATATGTACTCTGCTATTTAGGCTACGAAGCTACAGCTATAACGTTATCTAAATGGCGCCCAGCGTCTTTTACCCGCGAGTCCTACATTTAAAGTCTATAGTTTGTCACGTTTAGTGAAGCTGTTTAAATCACACAAATATTATATCCCACTGTTACGTGCTTGTAACTTGTTAACCGTTATCTATCTGGTTAGCGATCAGATCCCAGTGGCAAATTCCCTCCATACTGTTGGTTTGGAAAGTGTGTGTGTGTGGTTATGTTTACTGTAAACAGATGTTTAAAGTCAATGCTAATTGTTTTACCTTTAATATGCTGCCTATTATAGTGTTAGGGGCGTTATATGTCATACATACACACATACATGGGTTGGTCTGAATGAAATAAACCCAGAAATTTAAAAATTACCTTGCTTCCTGCTTACTAATAAAAATAAATAGAATTCAGACTATGGACTCCTGTGTTTACACTGTATTTAAAGCCATGTAAAAGGGTTTGTTCATAGACTGTATATTACCATTTGTACAGTCTATGGTTTTTTTGCATGTCCTTAGTCTTACCCCTACAAATAGGCACACACACACTTTCCTTTGTAGCCTATATGGAGAGTACATACATGAAAATACAAAGATATTAAACAACATTGCTTATTTGTGACACTCACATAGCAACAGTACGGTAATCCTAATTAGCAAGGAACCATATTTCAATTACTTCTCAAACATGCAAGAAATTTCCTCCTGCTCATACGCTGACTTCTGTTGTCACTCACTTTTGTTGTCCCTTATGCATTTGTGCTGTAGGTTTTGCGTTTGTGTTGTAGCTTTTGTGTTTGTGTTGTAGCTTTTGCGTTTGTGTTGTAGCTTTTGCGTTTGTGTTGTAGCTTTTGCGTTTGTGTTGTAGCTTTTGCGTTTGTGTTGTAGCTTTTGGGTTTGTGTTGTGGCTTTTGCGTTTGTGTTGAACCGTACACACCGGCCATCTCCACAGAGAACAACTTCTTCTTGTGATTTCACGGTAGCTAACGCTGTACTCTGCTCTTTTAGCCACATTTTTTTCAATGACAGGAAACATGTTACACAAACGCTCAAATTTAGCAAAATGGATGCCACTGAAGTAAACTGATCCTGTTAAAAGCAGGTTTCCTGTCCCTTTGGTCCCACTCAGAGTAGGCTGAGACGGCCATCTGTAACTACAGCTGTTAGCACATGTGAGCTCTAGTGTCAACTGTGATCTTTCATTTTTTAGCTCTTTCACTCCTTCCTGGACAATCAGGGAGCCACACTTTAAACAACGCTGAAGCAATTGGTTTAAGTGTTCCTCAAAAACTAGAAAAAAGCCTCATTTTTTTATGTGTTAGTTGAAGCTTGTGATTCCTGGGTGCTGTACTGACTGTACTGTGGTAGACTCTGTTCGCCAAGTTCATCATCTGAGAGGAACAGATCCTGGGAGTTGCCAACGTCGTCCTCCTGTACACGTTTGCCCAACTCAATTTCATGTTCACCTGTGTAAGTATGGTCCGTTTTTACTGGGTAGTCCACATCAGCTGGCCACTGTATGGCTGCATCCAACTGGTTTACATCCGTCTGCGTCGCTGCATCGGACATACTTGGAGAACACTGTAGGCCTACAGTTATGGATTCATAGCATTTGGTGGATTGTCTGTTACCTCCATGATCGGCGTAGTGTCCGATGATTCGTCTTCTTTACATCCTTAGGCTCTTTGTGGGGGAAAATTGAAGGCACGGCATTTGGTTTTAGTCTTCGCTTGTAACCAGCTCTGGAGCTTGTGAGCTCTTTTAGCCGACTAAATGCCTCAAATGCATCAGGGTCTTTAGGGAGTGGTACTTGTCCACAAGCAACTAGGGATCGACCAATATGGATTTTTTAGTGCCAATTTCGATACCGATTGTTTTTCATCAGCCTCTGTCGATGACCGATATGGGCTGCCGATTTTCTTGAGCCGGTATTTGGAGCTGATACTGCTTTTGCTTCCTCAATTTACATCATAAAAATGTAAAACCTGCCACACTGGATTTCTTTTCGGAATCTGCTCTGCCATTTCTTTAGAAATAATAAACAAAAACACAGATCAGTGTCACTTCTGCAATCATCTTACATTCATATCACCCAAATTATGTGTGCATTGTGCATCATATGGATGGGTGCACTGCATACGGTTAACTGTACAAGGGTAAAAGGCTTTCATCAACATCTACAACACAGCCTTGATGATGCATTGTTTTCTGCCATATTATAAGACAGATATAATCAGGTCATCACAAAATGTCCTTTGTCAACACATTTAAATCATTTAAGAAAACTATAAACCTGAAAAGTAGCCATTGAAATAAAGTCTTTGATTTGTAATTTAAGACTGCCATTTTATGTATTTCTAACTATGTTTTTTTGTAGGAGAAAGCAATTGTAGCATATTTCGGCCTATGTGTCTTAACAGTCGCGGTTCCTTTAAAGTTGAAAGTTGAAAGTTTTGACTGCTGACTCTGCAGTCATCTTCACAAGCGTCACGTGATGACATTCCACCTGTGTGATCGAATGATGCTGTGCCTCCCCACCGTCCAACGACCACCCAGGGAAGCCCCGCCCCCCCGCCTGACAGTCCCCCCAGACGGCAGTTAGAGTTTCTGTAGAACTGCGTCCCAGGTGTGAGAAAGTTGGTATGCTTCTTCATCCCGGTTTACAGTTCAGGGGGCACGCTTTCGGATCTCCACTGCCTCAGCAACCCAGCAATTTGTTGCCTTCTGTTCGGATGATCTTGGCCTCCTTCCAGTTCATGATGTGATTTTCCCTTTTGCAGTGGTCTGAGATGGCTGATTTCAGATTCTCCTGCTCCGCCTTTTCTTTAATTGCACGGGTGCGCGCTCCAGATGTTTCCTTCTCACACTCTTTTTTTTGTGTTTGTTCTTGCGTGTACTAAAGGGTCTGACTGTTTCCCCGATATATATGTTTTATTGCAATGACAGGCATGAGATCTCATATATCACATGACATTTTTTTCTCCGGGTCAAACTGGGCCTTAGGATGTACAAGAACCTGGCGCATTTTTGGTTTTACGGGTGTGTTTATGTGGTATCTGCTCATCACCCTTTGGATGCGCTCTGTGATCCCTCTGATGTATGGTAGTGTGACTGAAGATGACTGCACAGTCAGCAGTCGAAACTGTCAAGGTATGACAAAAAACGTTAAGCCTGTCGTATAAGAAAAAAATCACTTATAATGCTGGATAGTTTAATGACTAATTTGAATTGTTGTATTGTGTGAATACAATCTGCAACTTAACCAGCAACCTTAAGGTAGGTAACCTTAGGTAAATTAGAAGTACACAGTAAGTAAGTAGTATCAAGATGAGTTGCATATATTTTAAATGCATTGGGGGGGGGGTTAGAACATTAACATATTCAATATTTTTGGTATCTAATCATCATAATAAATCTATAGCTGTTTGGGGCCGCTAGACAGATTTTTTTCTTACCTAATGGTAAAGTCTGTTCTTGGATTTTTTGTGTGGCTGCGACTTGGGTATGTGACGACGTAGTCTCGCACTGCCAGACCTTCCTCCACAGCACTGCGGAGGAGGGTCTGGCTAGTCCACGAAGCATTGCAGGATGGGAGAAAAACATGCTCTGGTTTATTGGCATGTCTTTAAACCAATCACAATCGTCTTTCGCGGCACTAAGCGCCGGACACAATAACGGTGCCTCTGCAAAATAGCCTCCGTAAGGAACTTGTTTTGGTGGAACATGTGTACGTTCAAAAGTAGTTTTAGTCGTGCGACAGAAAACTCTGATTGGACAGATAGTCTAGCTAGCTGTCTGGATTTACCCTGCAGAGATCTGAGGAGCAGTTAACCATAGTCCTCACAAATCCACCGGAGGTTAGATGCCAACACAAAGGAAGCGGAGCAATCCCGGAAGTGGTTCGTTGCGGATATAGACTAGTGACGACGTAACTATGTTATGGCCGGTGAATTGCTCAGGACCCAAGGAAGCGCAGTGTGGAGTTTGAAGTTATTTGGATGAGCGGTTCTGGAAAAAAACTGCAAGCAGCGATTCCACAGGCCGAGCAGTGGGCCTCGTTGTGAACAGGCATGTTTTGAACGGGGCACTGCACTTTTACATAGAAACACCCTCATACAGACACGCACCTCTCTTCCAAAATCCTCCTTGCTAATTGTCTCCCAGGTTGTAGGAATATCCCTCAAACTACACCGAAGTGTAATATGCAATGGATATGGACAGAGTCCCTCCAAATGGTTGCCATAGTAAAGGGCTCCGTTCCCTCCCTGAAGGGAGCCCATCTGTATAAGTGGCACTAATAGGCAGTGCATTTGACATTGTCATAGAAACATGGCGCTCAGGATGGACGCGGCTAACGACAATCCTCCCATCCTGTCAGTCACTGCAATTATTCATTGCCTCTATCACATGTGCACGCACACACACGCACACGCACACGCACACACACACACACACACACACACACACACACACACACACACACACACACACACACACACATACACACACACACACACACACACACACACACACACAGGTGAAGCATGCGCCCCCATCACCACATTTCTCTCTATCCATCACTCACACCTACCACGCTCTACTTTCTTGACAACTAAGTGAAGGACGAAGGCATAGATCTCTATTCTACAGCATAGATTACTCTTAGCTGTGCAGCATTTAAAGGAATACTCCCAACATTTTGAGAAATTATGATTTTCCGCCTTTGTGCATTAATTTTAAATCAGTCCTGCCATTTGCTGAATGCCAAGGGAGTGGGAATGAAAACGAGGATGGAGCAGGGAGCTTGTTCTGCAGCATGTGATCAGAGACAGCCAACTCCCAGTTGCTTTTAATAATCTCTGCTACCATGAGTGACGCATGAGTCATAACTCTGACCATAATGTACACGCGGCGGACACGGGCAAACCCTTCCATTTAATTTTATTTAATTTTTCAATGTTTTTCCACACAGAGAGAGGACATTGCACCTCTGTTCACATCTACCACCAGCTGCTCTAAACACACATCTCAGTTTGCTGCAACTGACACAGCTCCGGACTCTGTCAGGTTAGTCCTATTATTATAAAATAAGGAAGACACTGATGGGTGCAGACAGGGGTAAATGCTAGATCAGATCTGCTAGACGTGTCGACGTAGTAAAGTTTAGGCATGAGGAGTGGGGATTGGTTAGGGTTAGTGTAAGAATGATAGGGTAAGCCAATCAGAGGCAGAATAAGGCAAAAATTAGGCGGGCCACGAGGCATGTTCTGTGACGTTGACACGTCTAGCGGATCCGATCTAGCATCTACCGCACGTAGGGGGCTTTTGTTGCATTTCAGGCAAATCTAAACATACCTCATATACTCATATATGAACAATTAAATGCAACCGTTGCATTTTATTTCATTATCTGATATCACAACATCAATTTACATTTTATTTATAGCATCTGTGAAGCAGTGTTCCTTAAAAAAATTATATTCAATTCAATCAATTCTTTTCTACAATATGTGTAAAGGCCAGGACACACACAGCCAACGGCCAAACGTCGGCAGAAAAGGCTGATCAGTCTCCTCGAGTTGGTCCAAAAAGTGCCTTGGAACACACCGAAGAGACGAGACGTAATATGTCTCCATAACAGCAAGCGGCGCTAATCTGTATTGTTGCCCAAAAAATGAAAAATGGCAGCTGATTGGACAAACGCGTCACAAGGGTCTGGTTTCTCAGGAAATTCAAAGATACGATCTCATATTGTACTAAAATAGTTCACCTAGACATGTTTCTGAAAACATTTTAAGCGAGAAATAGGCCGTGCAGTTCCTGAATCTGTCTTTATTTCAGATCGACAAAGGTCAGTTTAAAAGATTTTTGTCAGATTCCTCATTGCGTTCCCCGTTTCCAGGTTAGCACTCTACCAATCAGGTCATTTGAGTCCGACTGCTGGCGGTGCCCGCACCGCCGATTATACACGTCAAATCGGCCAAAACGAAGGCCGACGGACCCTCGGACCATCCGCCTGAGTGTCTGGAATTTTTGTTCATGCTACATCCTACTCAAAGCACATTTGTTCTTTTTTGAAATGATTTCTTTCCTCCTTATAGAGCATCACGTTTCTGGAACCCTAGCTGACATCTTCAATTTGCTCAAACCCAAAGCATAAACAAAGCAACGTTAGCATTACTTTGGGGTTGTGCGTGTGTCCACCTGACAAATAAAAGTCCAATATTCACTCTCCCTTTAGCTTTGATTTGATTTCAATCAACTCCTTAAGGAAATATCTGTCTCCTTAGCTACTAAATGCTCCACTATGTTCAGCTGCTAACTTTGCCTTTTTTACTGAAAGAAGCCGTCTGATGCGGCTAAAAACAGAGTCGTAAGACCAGAGTTTGTGGGCTTCAAACCAAAACAAAGATGCTAAAAGAAGCTAAAAAGCTCTACGAAGTGGGAGGCATAGACTGTACGAAAAGATGGACGATGTGTCTTCACTTCCTCCCGACTGTACAAAGTGAAACCAAAATATCCTGGACTCCTCATATATTTCAACAGCTGTCAATCATGATGTTTCACCCCGTTTTTAACTAACTAATAAAAAACAAACAAAAGTTGAACAAACATCAGCGTTATCAGAAATAAGTAAAATTACATAAAACACCTCACACAAGTTGTACTTTGATTTCCATCCGCTAACATGGAGGGGGTGGGATTTATGACCTACACATGCAGCCAGCCACCAGTGGGAGATCCAGATGTTTTGGCTTCACTTCTACAGTTTATGCATCAACACCTTGAGGTTAGATAGGGATTTGATCCATTGTTGATATTAAAATATTGATTGGTGCAGCTTTAAACTTAAACGTTTGCAGTCTGTAATACAGAATGCCACTGAAATTTTCACTTTAAAAACTGAGAAAGCATCTTGACCTTTTCACCACCGTCTGAAACTACTCCGTCCACCAGCTCCAGTTGATGTTGCACTGCTTAGCAGCTTTTCATTTGACAGTTTTGCTGATTTTCATGTTATTTTTTCCTGAATGGAATGATCACATGAGGAGTGTGTGTATATATTTCAAAATGTTCAGTGAATTAAAACATGGCTGCCAATCTGAAAACCCTGCTATTTAGTACAATGGAGCGTCTTTATTGAACAGCAGGGAATCGCTAGTTATTTCATGTGAAGCAATTTAGTTTTTTACATTGTATTATATGGCTCATTTGTTAAATCACAGCTTTGTGGGTTTAAGCGTGCTGGCAGGAAAAAAAAACACAAACATGAATCATTGTGAGTATCAGAATGATCCAGATCTGGGCGCCTGGGTAGCTCAGTCCTCGGCGCAGCAGCCGCAACCTGCGGCCCTTTGTGGCATGTCATTCCCCCCCCTCTCTCTCCCCTTTCAAGTCTAAGCTGTCCTGTCGAAAATTAAGGCCTACAATGGCAAAAAAAAAATCTGAAATTATCCAGATCATTTAATACTCTTCACTGACAACAATCCACTTCATGTCTTCAATCAATCATTCAGGGCTGTTTACAGTGAACGCCAGCCGAGCGGAGTGATAATTGTCGCAGAGCAGGTGGCGCCTCTCACCTCTCGGATTGCAGCGACGTTTAGCGGCTGATGCAGAGCCTTGATGTCAACAGAAAACGAGTTTGCACAACAAAGGTTCATGATTACAGAATTTGCCCTTATCCAATCGGATTGACAATAAAAATAATCCTTCTAATTTAGAAGATAATTGTGCAATTTACTGTGTGGAAGCGGCATAATTGTTTTTTAGGGAGGAGGATGCAACGAGAAGAGGGGCCCTCTGGGAAGAGACACGACTCCTAAGTGGAAGAAGATAAAAAAATAAATAAAACTTCCACGTACGTTGCTGTCTCCCCTCTGGTCTGGCTGGAGCTGTGTCTTCTCTCCGGAACATTAGGCCTGTGAAGTGCAGTTTGTCAGGGTCTTACAGCAATAAATGGGTTGAGTTCCATAGCGTATATCTTACCCTGTGTAATGGCTCTGATTTATCAGAGACAGCGGTGTATCATCTATCTCTTGTTTAGGTTTCTGATCAAGAACGGAGCCCTTGACCTTGTGACAAATGCAATTAAAAAACGCCTTATCGTCTCACGCTGCGCGGTGAAATGCTTTTACAGCGGCATGGTAATGGGAGCTGCACACACACACACACACACACACACACACACACACACACACACACACTGTTCAGGAGAGGTAATGGCATTGTTAATTACCACACTGCTGCCACCGCTGCTGGCCAATATCTCACTTCCTTCACTCTCACAGCCACACCTGCCAGTGTAGGAGTGATAAACTGTGTTCACCAGTGAGTGGAGAAGGAGGGAAATCTACTTTCCTGCTATGAATGCTAATGCAAACACATACAGTAGCTAGCCAGCAAGCTAACAAGGTCATTACAAGTCCAGAGGTGCATGGCAGCGAGCGCCATTAAGCATGCTGTTTATGCATATATGTCTGCTGTCAATAAGATAGACGAGCGCAGCCTATAATGCAGACCTAACCATGTAAGACAAGTAAGTGGAACACAAACTCCAAAAACCACCCTTTAGCGTCTGTATGGAACACAGCGCTGTAAGATGACGTAGTTTTAAGAGCGACAACGGTAGCGAGTAGTATAAAAGACAGAGAATCTGCGTTCCACTTTCATCCAGGAGACCGCCATTCTTGTCCCGCATGTCACTGAAACGTACATTTTGTAACCCCACCCACCATCTTTTCCTAACCCTAACTGTCTCGTTCCTGTGCCGCGTGTCGTACGTCCAGACCCAGAGTGACAAAAAGCGACGCCAAGAGACCCAACCAAGCATGTCAAGAAATGACGGCAAAGGGCTAGATGCTAAAGGAGACATTTTGGTGGCCGGGTAGAGCTCAGTTGGTAGAGCGGGCGCACATATGTATGATATGATATATATGAGGTTTATTCCTCAACGCAGAAGATCCAGGGTTCGATTCCGACCTGTGACGTTTTCCTGCGTGTCTAGTGCGTTCCTTAGTGCGTAACCTTTTGATATTAATAAACGTCCGTTCCATTCGAGCCGTTGCCAAATGAGTTGCTACAAAGCTAATTCAGACTATCAGCTCCACACAACTCTCTCTGGATTTCTCAGTATGGCTATGGTCAGAAGATTGTGGCGTCTGGTGACTTTCCCGCGCAGAAACTCGAGTGAAGATAATGACCTCTTCTGAAGAGTCCATCATGTTTTTTTAATCCTCCGTGTCCTCCTTGGCTACTAGCAACTGTGTGGAGGAGGAGGAGGTGGTGGGGTCACGCGATCACGGAAGGCTTGTATCATGTGGATGCAACAACAGTGGTGTTATTACTTAGAATTCCTCATGGAGGAGACAGAAACTACACACTATGGGCCCTATCTTGCACTCAGCGCAATTGCCTTTGTACACCGACGCATGTATCATTCCTATTTTGCACCCGACGCACAGCAGACTTTTCCGTCCACAGACGCACGTCGGTAAATTAGGGAGTGTATTTGCGCTCCCGGGGGAGGTTCAGCGAAAAGAGGAGGCGTGTTCAGGCACAAATGTTCCCTGGTGCTATTTTGCAGTTTTAGAAAACAATTCCGCCACCGACCAGGAAAAACCTGGTCTAAAGCTAGTGACAAGACGGGCATTTATTACTTTGCCGCATCCCGGACAGCTCCCACTGGCGTGCGCCAGGCAAATCCGCCATCATAATAGCAATCCACCATGGAACAAGCACGCCTGCTCTTAAAGGGAATGTGAGATGACGCTCTGATTGGTTATTTTCATGTTACGCCACACCTAGCTACTTCAGACCAACCCATGTTAGAAGACTTATTTATCCCGCCGGTACAATAGCAACGGCGCCCGAGATCCGCCCACAAAGCTACTTGCGTTTTGCGTTTCAGATCGTTAAAATAGGGCCCTATAGCTTTAAGAAGTAATGGGAAAGTAATAGTCCCTGTAACTTCCTATAGTCAATCAATGAAAACCTTACTGTATGACCAATTTCATCAGGCGCCTACCTCATACAGATCCAGCATCTGGTTCCCTCCGATGCCCCTAGTGGTCTTGACATTTTCCATGGCCAAGGTGAAGTAGATCCCTCTGGTATCAGACAGGTAGAGGTTATAGGTGTCGTTCTGGTTCCACTCCTGCACCGCCGCAAAGACCTGCTTCTCATCGGTGCTGACAATGTGTAAATCCTATCAGGGAGCAGGGAGAGATTAAGAGGAGTTATGATTGGTAGTGGAGAGGTGACGGATTAGAACATGCTGACCCTGTGGGACCGGTCATGAGACCAATGCTGCGGTGTGAATACAAATGTTTGATGACTGATACTGTAATGTATAGCCCACTAAGGGGCTCACTCTGACGACTAAACGTGTGAGTTTAAAAGGACAGTGTGCCAGCTTTTTAAGGGCAAACAAACGCCTGTGGCTCAACGCGTGTTTTAATCTACATAAATGTTGTGACAGCACCAAATTCAAAAGCTTTCAGGGATAGGAATGGGAATACTTTATTGAGACTATGATTAATTCTCTGGGACATTCTGGAATTAAAACAGATAAAAAAATAAAATGAATAAAAATATATAAAATTATAAAATAATAATACAAATTAGGGATGTCCCGATCATCTTTTTGGGCCCCTGGTCCCAATCTGATTTTTTTTAAATATTGAATATATGCCTATACGGGAGTCCCGATTCAATACTTGTTAGGGCTTTGACTCCAAACTTCAGTATTCGAATATAATTTGAATATTTAAAAAAGATATTGATATTCAAACGAATATTAGGCAGCACTTAATATTCAAACCTGTTATGGGAATTATTTTTTGTAAATGTGTTTGCTTGTAAACGTTTTCAATTCAGATTCTGAGGCTTTTTCACGCATTTCAAAATGTACAATAACTGTCACTTGGCCGTGGCTTGGTAGCGTTGCATTTCCCCCCCCCGACTCATTTCCTGCTTCTCCTTCTCCATAAACAACATGAAATCAAGGAGAGGGTTCACTTTTCCTGCTCCAGATATCTCACCGTGGTCAGAAAGAACAGGGGAGACACTTTGTTCCTCTCACTATGTCTCTAGAGTCACTACTTGCTCCAAAGCTACCGGTAATCACCGTCACTCTCTCACTCTAACACACACTCCCCACACACACATACACACACTCACACACACACACACACGCAGGCTCGACGCACACACCAGCGCAAAAGTATGAACATCAGACCACTTACGTAGGCTACGAAAGCTCCGAACCTGTCAAAAGCATACTGTTTGTGCTTAATGCAGGGTCTGACTTTTAATTAAAAAAAAAAAAGTCATGGCAGTATGTTTTTCTTCTGGAAACATCATTGCCTGCCTACTGACTGATCAGCCCGGTCTCATGGCAGTACGTGAAATGGTCACATATATTTAATAATAATATTTAAACTTTGAATATGATTTTTAGGCAAAAGTCAAAACTTGTATTTGTTCAGATAATAGAGCTCCACACCGTTTTTTTTGGTTCCAAAAATACTAAGTAAACAACGTAACTAAAATATGTCTGAATCTGAAATCTTTACTCTCAACACCAAAAAAAAGTTCTCTTTAATTTTGCTGCAACTTACCTTAGGCAGCGAATATTTGGGTAGTTTGATTTGAATAAATGAGTCTCTCTTGTAGGACACATAATAGGAGGCTCGTCCTGATGTAGGAACCTAGAACACAGAGAGCACAATTATTTTAATACACTGAATGGTACGCACAGTGTTTCCCTCTATTATCAAGAGCTTTGGTTTCATACAAGCGTTGTTTTCGCAACACTGTACTTCTCTTTCGCTATTTCTCTCAGCGCTGTAGTAATGGAGCTCTGCTGCTGAATGCAGGGGACGCCTTGCATCAAGGCCTCATGTGTAAGCTCATCACTGACACCATATTGTATTTTTCTCCAATCAATCACCCAAGTGGTGAGCGAAAGCGCACACATCAACCTCTATCTCTCTTTGTCCTGCTGGTTTTCAAGGCGCTGCAGGATACACAGGTTCTTTCACAGGCCATTTAAAGTGATCCCCTGGCTTGCATTCAGAGGATGCTGCCCTCTCAATGGTGGTCGGTGGTTTCAAAGTGGACTTTGGTAAATATCTCGCAGGACAATCAATAGTCTCATTATTCTTTGTTAAGAGAAATCTTTAAGTCGCGCAACCAAGCCCCGTCCGCAGGCTAAGAAGAAGAAAGAAAAAAAAGTCGTCCATAATGGTCTAGACCATTAGCAAACACTCCAAGCTGTTAGTTGTTAGCTTATGCAGCAAGAAAAACACAGGGCTGGTGGGTGTTGGAGAATTGTCATTAGCCTCGAGGCCATGGAAGCCAAGCACTTCATATATACACACACACACACACACACACATAGAGACACAGAGTAAAGTGAGACCCCAGCTGCATATCACACTTTTCCCCTCCTATCGATAACGACATGAAATTCATTAGAGGAAAACCTTCAAATCAAACTTGTGTTTCTCCGCTGAAGAGAAGCGATATCAGTATTAATGTTGTATGACAGGGCTGATTCTTTTTTACTGATCTTGTAAGTGCTCTGAATGGCCCAGAAGAGAGAAAACAAGCTCTGATAGGAAATATAGCCGACTAGCAGTGAGCACTGCAGAATAGTCCCACATGCAATCGAGTGAAGGAGCAGGAGATCGATGGCGGGGTAACCCGAGGCGGTTTGAACTTTAAGAGGAATTGGTATGATTGATTTTTCTCCCCCCATCTCTTTCAGGATCTTTCGTCTGTGACGCATACGTGTTAAAATGCGGAGGTGCTAGGATTGAAGGGGAGGTTTAGGTTGAGTGCTTGTGAGTTTACTTGAAAGACTTCGGAGAGGTCAAACAGGATTGAAATATCTTTGGAACACAACTGTATTTCTTTGTCTAATGTGCTGCCAAGGCCAGTAAGGGTTCCAGAGGAAGGACTTGCCTCAGGTAAGTAGACTTCTGAAAAATCCATGTTCTCTACTGAATAAAACATTTAGTGGGATCAAAGAGCTGGAAGAGCACCATTACAACAACTACTACTACAGCTGCTACTACTAAAAATATTTATAAAAGGCATAATGTCCTTAATAACATAGTAACTGAAGTACATTTAGCGCAGTAGAGCAGTGGCGGTTCAACAGTAGATGCCACTTACAAGTGGTATACATCATCTAAAAGCTAAGAACCTGAAGATTAATTATAGACGCAGCTCAGCACTGTGTGTCAAGCTTTTCGCTAACACTTTATTATATGGGTACATGAATGATCAATTATCAATTGATGCATGACTTCATGCATGTAAACGC
Organism: Perca flavescens; assembly: GCF_004354835.1. NCBI lineage: Eukaryota > Metazoa > Chordata > Actinopteri > Perciformes > Percidae > Perca > Perca flavescens. Next base: position 43,000,476 of record NC_041332.1, on the reverse strand, counting down.
ACAAATTAATTCACGGAGTACTTCATGTATTATCAGTAGTGTACAAGGATGAATAGTATCATGCGTAACTTAAAGTTTTAGTGCGTAACCTTTTGATATTAATGAACGTCCGTTCCATTCGAGCCTTTGCCAAATGAGTTGCTACAAAGCTAATTAAGACTATCAGCTCCACACAACTCTCTCTGGATTTCTCAGTGTGACTATGTTCAGAAGATTGTGGCGTCTGGTGACTTTCGCATGCAGAAACTCGAGTGAAGATAATGACCTCTTCTGGAGAGTCCATCATGTCCACTAGCAACTGCGTGGAGGAGGGGAGGGGGAGGTGCACGGAAGGCTTGTATCATGTGGACGCACCGACAGTTTTGTTGTCATTGCTTAGAATTCCTCCTGGAGGAGACAGAAACTATAAACTATAGCTTCAATGCAGGAACAATACGTTAATTATTACATCAATTAAGGTATTTGAATCATCTGATTCTGATTCATTCTGATTTATTAACGATGTTTATGTCTTCTTCATTGGTAATTATGTAGTTAAAGTGTCTGAATTGTAGTGTTGAACATGACTTCTTCATTACTTTATCATGTTTGTGGCCCTTCAAATAAAGCGCTGACCTGGTCTGTCTTTAACATTGAGATATAAGATATGATTAATGGTGGCATATGCAGCAATCGTGTTGGTGACCCTTCAAATAATGTCAACCTTCTGTCTATTTAGGCATCACATTGCATTACAAATGCAAATTAAATCATAATTTTGGTCTTCAAAGTTCAGGTGTACAGACTCTTGGAAGTTAGTAAAAAGTAAAATGCATAAATATCCTACTTGGATGAGCATTGTTCTTAGGCATGAATAAAGCAACTATAGAAAATACATCTGCAGTATACTGTATTTGTGTCAACGTAGTGACCTCAGTATCATTTTGCCAACCCACTCTTTTAATTCCTAATACATTAAATGTTATGCCACCATTAATCATATCTTATTTATCAATGTTAAAGATGGACCAGCATAAAGTGGGCACATCTTTAAAAGGGGAGACTCGTGGGTACCCATAGAACCCATTTTCATTGCGATATCTTTGGCTAAGAGGTCATGGGACTCCTTTGAAAATGGCCATGCTAGTTTTTCCCTCGCCAAAACTTTGCAGCATTATTTAGCCCACTTTTCAACAAACACACAATGTCATGGTTGCTCAGAAAAATCATCCTTGTTACTAAAAGCAATTACGTCTGCGTTATCGCTGCTTAAAAATCATTCACATTCTGTGTGAAAGTACTCGTGATAAAAACAACAGTTAAAAAAAATATGATGATGTGCAACTCAATAGCACACAAAAAACGTCCCCGTGTGTAGAGGCCTTAAAGGAACACGCCGACTTATTGGGAATTTAGCTTATTCACCTCAACCCCCAGAGTTAGACAAGTCGATAAATACCCTTCTCATCTCTGTGTGTGCTGTAATGCTGTCTGACGGCTCCAGCGGCATCAGCCCATCACAGAACATGCAGGTGAATGGTTCCAGCAATCCTACTGCTCCGAATAAGTGACAAAATAACTCCAACATGTTCCTATTTACATGTTGTGATTTATAAGTCTGGCGTGTACAAAAAAACAACGTAACATGAGACACAGCCGTCTTCTAACTGTAAACAAACCGGGAACTATATTCTCAGGCGGAAGAATATAGTACTTGGGCGGAGTGATATGCTCGCAGTAAGCCTGTCTGAGAATATAGTTCCCGGTTTGTTTACTGTTAGAAGACAGCTGTGTCTCATGTTACGTTGTTTTTTGTACACGCTGTGACTCTACAAATCACAACATGTAAATAAGAACATGTTGGAGTTATTTTGTCACTTTTGTCACAATTGGGAGCAGTAGGCTAGTTGGAACCAGTTACCTGAAGGATCTGTGCTAGGCTAAGCTAATGCTGGAACCGTCAGACAGCGTTACAGCACGCACAGAGATGAGAAAGATATGTATCGACTTGTCTAACTCTGGGGGTTACGGTGAATAAGCTAAAGTCCCAATAAGTTGGCGTGTTCCTTTAAGTTGAGGAGCAGCAAGCTCTGAAAATAATGACGTTTGTCTGGAGGTGGTGCATGCTCCAACGTGCGTTGGTGTATAGCCAACTTTGGAAGAAGATACATTTGAAGAGGTGAAGAGGTAACCAGAAAACAACCCCAATACTTTTTTCATGAACACAGGTGCTGAAAATACCTTTAACTGACAAAAAGCACCAGAACTATTTTTGGAGATAAATTTGAATAAAATTGGGAGCTTTATGTGGACTACCCATGTAATTAAGCTGACTTTTCCTGTTGACTTTAAATGCATGAAACCTCATTTACACATTGTCAAAGTAAATAATATTCACGCTGTAAAGAAAATTAAAATACAGCTCATGAATTGCATCCGTGATACTTGGAATTCAGGACATTACCATTTCAGATTTTTCTATCGCACAAATTATGATTAATATGACACACTGGGCAGTGGCTAGAATGAATATTAAAACTATACTGGCTTCACAGAAAAACAAAGCACAAATGTTCAGTTGAGGTTAAAGTAAAATGAGTTTTACAAATGTCCTTTGTGCCATGCCCTATTTTATATGTGAGATATTGTTTTGATAAAATTGATATGAAACCTTTGCCTGCTAGAGGTAAATATAGTTGCAATAAAGCAACAATATGAATGTCAAATTACAGTGTGATGTGAAAGGGTCTGGTGTAGAACACAAACTTAAACAAAACCAATTGACCGCCAACTCTGAGATCTGAGCAACTTTTAGTGCATTGTATTGTGAAGACCTCCATAAAAACCCATACCTTTTCCAGCAAGAAAGCTCTGACACACCATAATCTACCTGACCAACACAGAACAGCAGAAACGTGTAGCTGGTTAAGTATCTACAAACATTAGAGACTGTCCTCCCCCTAAAATACACCCCATAGGTCGTTTGTACGAGCAGCAATTACGACCCATATTTACCTTTTTTGTAAGTGGCCGTAGTAGTTATGAAGGGAGCAAAACAGAAAGTAAGGTGATGTAAGTGAGTAAAAGAGGGCCAAACTCCGTGCATTGAGGCAGGTGGATGGGTTAAACTAACGGGTTATGTGGATGGGTTATTTTATTGAAAATAAAAGTAAACAGAGTTATTTTAAAGGTCCCATGACATGGTGCTCTTTGGATGCTTTTATATAGACCTTAGTTGTCCCCTAATACTGTATCTGAAGTCTCTTTTATATAGACCTTAGTGGTCCCATATAACTGTATCTGAAGTCTCTTTTATATAGACCTTAGTGGTCCCCTAATACTGTATCTGAAGTCTCTTTTATATAGACCTTAGTGGTCCCCTAATACTGTATCTGAAGTCTCTTTTATATAGACCTTAGTGGTCCCCTAATACTGTATCTGAAGTCTCTTTTATATAGACCTTAGTGGTCCTCTAATACTGTATCTGAAGTCTCTTTTATATAGACCTTAGTGGTCCCCTAATACTGTATCTGAAGTCTCTTTTATATAGGCCTTAGTGGTCCCCTAATACTGTATCTGAAGTCTCTTTTATATAGACCTTAGTGGTCCCCTAATACTGTATCTGAAGTCTCTTTTATATAGGCTTTAGTGGTCCCCTAATACTGTATCTGAAGTCTCTTTTATAAAGACTTTAGTGGTCCTCTAATACTGTATCTGAAGTCTCTTTTATATAGACCTTAGTGGTCCCCTAATACTGTATCTGAAGTCTCTTTTATATAGACCTTAGTGGTCCCCTAATACTGTATCTGAAGTCTCTTTTATATAGACCTTAGTGGTCCCCTAATACTGTATCTGAAGTCTCTTTTATATAGGCTTTAGTTTTATATAGGCTTTAGTGGTCCCCTAATACTGTATCTGAAGTCTCTTTTATATAGACCTTAGTGGTCCTCTAATACTGTATCTGAAGTCTCTTTTATATAGACCTTAGTGGTCCCCTAATACTGTATCTGAAGTCTCTTTTATATAGGCCTTAGTGGTCCCCTAATACTGTATCTGAAGTCTCTTTTATATAGGCTTTAGTGTTCCTCTAATACTGTATCTGAAGTCTCTTTTATATAGACCTTAGTGGTCCTCTAATACTGTATCGGAAGTCTCTTTTATATAGACCTTAGTGGTCCCCTAATACTGTATCTGAAGTCTCTTTTATATAGACCTTAGTGGTCCCCTAATACTGTATCTGAAGTCTCTTTTGTATAGACCTTAGTGGTCCCCTGATACTGTATCTGAAGTCTCTTTTATATAGACCTTAGTGGTCCCCTAATACTGTATCTGAAGTCTCTTTTATATAGGCTTTGGTGGTCCCCTAATACTGTATCTGAAGTCTCTTTTATGTAGACCTTAGTGGTCCCCTAATACTGTATCTGAAGTCTCTTTTATATAGACCTTAGTGGTCCCCTAATACTGTATCTGAAGTCTCTTTTATATAGACCTTAGTGGTCCCCTAATACTGTATCTGAAGTCTCTTTTATATAGGCTTTAGTGGTCCCCTAATACTGTATCTGAAGTCTCTTTTGTATAGACCTTAGTGGTCCTCTAATACTGTATCTGAAGTCTCTTTTATATAGACCTTAGTGGTCCCCTAATACTGTATCTGAAGTCTTTTATATAGACCTTAGTTTTCCCCTAATACTGTATCTGAAGTCTCTTTCCCGAAATTCAGCCTTGGGGCAGAATTACAGCCACTAGAGCCAGTCGCACAATGAGCTTTCCTTAGGATGTGCCATTTCTGTGTCTGTGGGGGGGGGTGTGTGGCTTTGACCAACTGCCACTTTGCTCGTTTGAAAGCCATGATGTCGCTCTCTCATGGGTGGGCCAAAAGCAGAGAAAGGGGAGGTAACCTTTACCCTTATGACCTCATAAGGAGAAGATTCCTGATTGGTCCATCTGAGCTTCCATTTTCTCAAAGGCAGAGCAGGATACCCAGGGCTCGGTTTACACCTATCACCATTTCTAGCCACTGGGGGACCATAGGCAGGCTGGGGAAACTCATATTAATGTTAAAAAACCTCATAAAGTGAAATTTTCATGCCATGGGACCTTTAACAGAATGATATACAGAGTATTCTAGTTTTACTGGTATGTAGCCCATCTTTTGAAATTGTGCCCCAACAATATTTTTAGATATAAAAAACGCCACTGGGTATGAGGATGGAAAAACGCTAAAGGCCCTGAAATGTTTCTGTGGAGCTAGCGGAGCAAATCAAGACAGAAGGTTAAGTGAATACCGGAATTAAATATTGGACAGACAGTTTCCAGGTGACCAGAAACCTGTCCAACTGGATGCTTCTGTTGTTCTGAATCTCCTTTACATTTAAGTAGACCCCTGTTCGCTAACATGTTAGCCAAAACTATTTGATGGTCGTAGCTGGCGTTTCTCTAACTTTACTAAGTCTATCCACTCCACTGTGGTCATAAGTAGCTTAACGAAACTTAGAAAATCATCATAATAATTTATTTTATTTATTTATTTATTAATTAATGAGAAATTACATAATAATTATAGAATACACACCCACATCTCATACAAAACAGCTAAGCTACTGATCACCACATTTTAATCAGGGTTGATAATGTCTACATAGCAAAATTCATCATGTACCAAGAATTAGGGGAACCTGACTCTTTAGAAGTCTACCTGTATGAATATGTAGTCATCTTGAACCACCAAAGAGCTGATGTCGATGTATCCAGGGAATGGGTAGTTCCTGTTAGCTTCTGTGCACATCGGAGCTCTGCACGTGACGTACTGCACATCTGTCACATAGGAAGACATACAGAAAGCATGAAAATTGTATTTGCATGCTTCTCATATAGTATGTTGAGCTGTAGCAAGACCTTATCTATAACACATACATAATTTATTATTGAGAGCCTCCTTGAAGGGTAATTAAAGTGGTACTCAGAAGACACTGTTTAGAGTTGTAGTCCACCCGTCTGTGCAGTCTGACATTTTCTCTGACTAAATTGCCTCTCTTTGTAGCACCATATGTATTCTTATCATGTGTGGATACCGCAAACAAGCATCTTGGCCTGTCAATCACACCACAGTTATATGAGAAAAAAGCAATGCTGAATGCCGCTCCGACATTACGGGATGGCATAAACAGTTTCACCTATGTCCCCTTTGGAGGGCCTTGGTGGTGCTGCCAGTCAGAGTTATGGAGCTGACATTCAGCGAGGGAAAGGGAAGAGAAGAAAGGCCATATTAAGCAAGGATCCTGCACTGGGTTTATTGGTGGGGCGAGCCAGTGCTGTTTCCCTGGGGACACCTTCTTTTCTCCTATAGAGCTGTTCATTACTCTTCTTTGATGTGCATGTGTGTAGGTGTAGGAGACACTCACTTCCATCTGGTGTATGAGCCTCCATGTGGACCAGATCTGGCTCCTTGTCGAGTCCGGAGACAGACCTTGTAGAGAATGACAGACCGTCGGAAGAACACATAATCATAATGTAAATGAATAGAAAGGGATGTAAAGGGAACAAAGAAACAAAGAAATACCAGAAAGTTGTCAGTGCAGTTGGAGGGTGGAAACAGAAAAAGGGACAAGAATCGGGCAAGAATATGGAGAGCACAGGAATGTTTTCCCCATATTCTAAATTCCACATTATGGCAAGCACATTCACAGCAACTCTCGGCTCGTTCCCTTCCAGCAAAATGCAACAATACAAATACATATGCAGTCTCCTTATCATTGACTAGGTGGTGCAGGGTCCCTGCACTCTCTGACTGTGAGTATATCTCTGGGTAAAATCTTGCTTTCTTGCTCATTTCACAGTTTGTGGATTAGACTGGATGGACGCAGCATTCCCATTGTCGTGATATTTCATATCCCTTGGAGGCTGATGAAGCCATTGTCTAAATGCAGCCAACTGGAGGCCTGCCTGGCCATTGCTAAAGGCCCATCCAGTGTTTAGATGTCCTTGAAGGGGCTTTGGCGGGGGAAGGGTGAAGCCAGCGATGGATTGTGCACATTATTTAGGATTATACCGTGATGGCACGGAAGTAGCTCCAGATTTATGCAAGTTAGAGTGGATATAGCCACCGGCAATCTGGGGCACACCCCAGTCACCTCAGAGAGGGGGAGAGGGGCAATGAGCTGGAATAGATCCGGGCCTACGTTTGTAATGAGCGTGCACTTTCTAACATAGCAGGCACACTGCAGGGGGAGTGAGCAAGAGACGTGACTGGATGAGCAGTGACAGGGACGTCCCGGATCCATTATAAGTCACAGCCCCCCATAGTGTACATAAGCTTCTGTATCTGCGTGTATGCATCCGTAGAAACCCACCTCCCTCTCGTATGAAGGTAATATATGGTTGATGTGAGCACTTGTAGCACAAAAATCTGAACTTGTGTATTAACTTGTATAAAATATGCACAAACACACAGGGTGTGTGAATATATTCTGAGTGAAAATTTCAACTTAATTTTTTTTTCTACAGTTTTCTTTTTTCTTTCTGTGACTTCAAATTCAGCTCACACGTGTGTGTATATATTTTTAAGGGAAAATATTGACATACAAGTTCAGATTTCCGTTCTGAACGTTCTCACATCATACTCTAAAAGTGCTCACAGCAAGTCTACAAGCTCTCACATTTTGCACCATATGTACCTCCACACTTTCCTTTTATCACTGGTGTAAAAAAATATTCATTTAATATTTATGCGCAATATGCCTAATATGAGCAGGATGGGATGTGAGAAATGAAGTGGAGTGCGACATGCCCTCTGACGCGGAATGCAAAGTGTGTTCTGAAGAAGGAGATTAATCTCTGCCTGATTGTATCAAGAGGGAGATAATGTGCAGAACTTCAGCAGCATCACCACTCAGTCACACACCTTGTTCAACGCCGCCAATATCTCTCGCTCAGTCACTCAGAACATGAGCACACAACAGTTTCTGCATTTCTGAGTGATGAAAATACCTTCGGAGAAGAGGACTGGAGCAGAGTCAAAAGAGAACAGGCCGAAGATGTAAAAAAAGGGTGGACTCACCAGTAGAATCTGTTCGGCGTGACGCGTTCGTGGATGAGCTGCCATTTTCTTCCAAAGTCCAATGAACTGTACAACTGTGGTGGGGGGGGAGGGGAAAGGCAAGATGAATGCATGCTTCTACATCGGTCCGGCTTCTAATTAGTCTGGCTGATTTAAAAGCTGTAAAAGTGACAAGCGAGCTTGAGACGTGGCTGGATAATTCCAGCGTGGAGGTTACTCTGGGGCTATAAAGCATTATCAGGGTGGGAGATAGGCCGACAGAGCGATGAGCTGCTATTATCATTACCAACTGAGCATTTAAGCTAACATATTGTCACATGTATAGGCATCTTTATTCCCCCTTCTCCCTTTACAAAATAGAGCTATAAACAGACAATGCACATAATGGGAAGGCTGCATTAAAACTGAAATAGATGTGACATTAATGTGGTCACTTTCAGCTTGATCATCAAATCATTTAGTGCGATTCAGTAGGTTTTAGCGTGCCGTTGTACTGAAAACAAATGTTGAACATATAACTGTTTCCTTAGCCTCCAATCATAACCAAGGCCCTGCAGAATGAGCTACACAAAATTAACGGTGGGATATAACTCAACTAACTATACATTTACTCCATTACTGTACTTATAAGTTGTGGTACTTGTACTTCACTTGAGTCTTTTCTTTTCATGCCACTTTCTACTTCTACCCCGCTACATTTCAGAGAGAAATATTGTACTTTTTACTCCACTACAATAATCTGACAGCTTTAGTTACTAGTTACTTTACACATTAAGATATTTGCACTCAAAACACATTTTATTATAAATTAAACTATAACGGCCTACAAGTCCAGCTGAAATGATCAGACCATTAAACACACAACTGTTTTGATGATTTCCAGGATCGTTCTGCATTGAATACTTTTACTTATAACACATAGTACATTTTCCTGATGATATTTAAATAGCCTACTATTACTTAAGTAACTTTAAAATGTTCAATGCAGGACTTTTAAGTAAGTAAGTAAGTAGGTAAAGTGTATTAATGTAGTACTTTTCACTGATAAAAATCACAAAGTGCTTCACAATAAAGTGAAATACAATAAATAAAAGATAAGAATTCAAAGAAAATCAGCCAGCCATAAAAGCCGTATGAAAAACAAAGTCTTCAGCTGCTTTTTAAAAGAATCAACAGCATTTGAACAACGTAAGAGAGGGGCAGTGCATTCCTCAGCCTGGGTGCCGCTGCCTAAAATCATCGATCCCCTCTGGTTATAAAATGAGTGTGGGGGACCGCTAACAACAACCACTACTTGTAACAGAGTATGTTTACAGTGTGGTATCAGTACTTTTACTTAAGTAATTTGAGGATCTGAATACTTCTTCCAGCACTGCATAAATGCAAGGAATGATATATAGCTCAGCTGGCGCAAAGGTGTACAGTATGTAGCTAGTGGCCCAATTTCAGTGTATTAATTGCATCTTCTGGTGCTCGGACAAACTTAATAACCGGGGGTGCATTTCCTAACACTGTATTGATTGATGTTGTAGTCACAGCTCCTCATTGTTGTTTGTCGGTGTTGAGCTCTATGCTAATGTTCCTACTTGTTGCCTTGTGCCATGTGTTTGGCATGCTTGACAATGACAGAAGACCAAAGCATCTATCTTAGTGTATCCTGTTTGTGGTTACGGTATGGATCTAGTATTAGCTGGGAGAAAAAATTTGTCTAAAACCTTTTATGAAATTGTACAAAGTCTAATATGCAGTACCCCTACACAGACAATGTGATTTCTGATTCTTCCAGCTGCAGTAATGAAAGCTTCCCCACCGGAGCCTTTGGGTCGGTATAAGGCAGGCACGGTCCCTCATCACTTTGGACAGTGACATATGACGCCAGCGGGCAAGCTCAGCCTCTTCTCTATCCATTCATCAGTTCAATGACATCTTAAATTTTAAAGCTTCTGAGCTGTCACAAAGTAAGCTTCATAGTTTCCCACTCACTTCAATAAATCAAAAGGCTGCCACGCCACCGATGGTGACAGCCGAAGGAGCTGGCAAAGGACGGGAGGTTGGATAAATTCAGTTTTTCATATTGATGGTAGATTTAGAAAACATTTGGGTTGAACCGACTCGTGCGTCAGGTTGCAGGTAATGGTGGACATTCAGCTAAAGGTGCTGTGAAATGCAGAATGTGGACTTTTTTAGTAATTTGTAAAGTCTGAGCCAGATGTGTGTAGGGTTAGTCTATATCCTTGACGTTCCACTTCCGGGATTGCTCCTGTGCCGCAGGAAACTCCACCGGATGCATGTATTTTCGCCGATGTCCGTCCCCTTCCTCTTTCTTTATGTCGGCGTTTTAACCTCTGGTGGATTTATGAGGACTATGGTTAACTGCTCCTCAGATTTTTCCACAAATAAAAACTAAATTTAAAAAAAGACTTAACAGTCAAAAAAGGTGAATAAAGGAAGAAGGGACAAATGGACCAATTACTGATTTAAATGTAGTCTTACGCGGTGTCTCACACTTGCTACTTTGAGACAACACTACCCTGTCGAAATGTATGCACTACACAAGTGTGCACAATGTACTACATGTAAGTGCACTCACTGAAATATCCGAAATGAGACACACTATTAGACTGTGACATTATCCTCCAACCACAAAATCTCTTCTTCAGCAGTTGATTTAGCTTGGACGCCCTGGCGGTTAGGGGTTAAGGCACCGACCATGAACCGCAATGTCCTCGCTTCTAGACCTTTGCTGCCTAAAATGCCCCATAAAATATATACAGTATATATATGTGTAGCGATCTAGAATTGCGTGTGACCCTTTTACTTACTCGTTGCTGCTGGGCATTTTCATTGACCCGGTAGCTGATGTGTATGAGGGGGTGTGCTTCACACACAGAGCATACTTTTAGTGAAAAGTTTCTTATTATCATATCATAAGGTCGGGACAATATTATGCTGAAGCTTTTTGTAAAGCACTGATACAGATTGTTGTTTTATGCTTAGCTAAAATAAAATATAGGTTATTGTTCATATTTAGGGAGCGAGCAAGAGGAACGCTGACAGAGTCATGCCTCTAGTCGATGATTAAACCTCCTATTCTGTGCCATTAAGACTAAAATGTGTTATTCAACAACATTGTGTCTCCAATCAACTCACCAACATTAATCTGGGAAATACAGGGGGAAATAATATTTCTATTCATTTTACAAGAAGAAGAAAACAGAGACAGCAGATAAAAAAAATCAATCTAGACTAAAAAAGGAGTTAGAAAATACTTGCAATAAAAAATTTATAAACTTTGGAAATATAAATTAGAGCTGTCTGACATAAATAAGAGATTGTCCAGCAACTAAATTGAATTTGAATATAATAATACATCATGGAAATCAATTTCATCAAAAAATATATAACATTTCATCTCAGCTATAAAAAAAAAGTCAGTGGGAAAGACATTTATCTCACAAAAAGACACAGAAACACATTTCAAACTATCTGCCACGAATTATAGACAAACAATGAACCAAACCTCAATGATATAAATACATTACTATAAGCCTGCCTACATTAACAGAAGACCAAGATGAAGCATCAGATAAACCATTTACACCAGACAAATTTCACAAAGCACTCGTGTTAATACGTTCCAAGAAAGCGCCGGGCCCAGATGGCTTCCCTGCTGAGTTCTTTTTCTTTTTAGACATTCTTGGCAAACCATCTTTCCCATTTATTTATTTTTTAAAGAATAAAACAAGAACTGATAGAAACTAGGGGTTGCACAGACTAGTCACTAGTGGACTTTACTACTCCACACTGCTTTACCTTTTTTTTTTTAAGCTTGAAGTCGACCATCAGGTGGTTTTTATCACTAACAAAAAACATCTGTAGCGCTGTCGCTGGCAACATTTGCCAAAAACTCAGATCATTTGAACTTCATTTGAAAGCCACGGAGCGTTTGGGACGTAGGGAGATGAAGTAAGAGGACCAGGAGAGCTGCCTGTAACCGTTTGGATTTCTGCTACGCTAAAGGACAGTTGCTGTCAGCTGGTGTAAAGACACTACGTGCTAATGCTAACGTTACAGGCTGTCCAGCATTAAATCACTGGAATACAGCACGGGGCCCAACGTAGGAGGTATGAGTTGCGCTACACTTAATGGCCATTTAAACAGTGTGCACACATAACTAGGGATAAACCTGATGCATTGGTTGCCAGATAACTGACTTTGCACAGAGTGATTGTTTACAGCAAATTTAAGCAGAAGTCTGAAGTCTTGTAACCCCTAGTCTCACTTTGCCAGACCTTCCTACACAGCGCTGCAGAGGAGGGTCTGGCGATGTCCATGTAGCATTCCGGAATGGGAGAAAAACTCAACCCACTTATCAAAACAACTGAAGACGACACAACCAGATGGATGAATCTACCAGTCAGACAACAAATTACCTTTTCTCAATGACTCATGTACACCCACCTAGCGGTGGCAGGAATACGACCTCATATCTAAACCAGAGAATGTCGGCCGCGGTTTTCAAACACATCTTTAACGTGCCTAAGGAGCCCTCCAGAAAGTTCAGGTACCATTTTCTAGCATAGACATCCAATTTGACAAACCATTTATGACATTTTTTTCAAACGCTGCCACCCTAAACATCTCACACGCCCACTCCTGGATTGACGGCAGCCCTTCCTTCTTCCATCCTCTTAAAAAGAATCTGTCTGGCCATCATTAAACTAGTCTGGACCCAGCTTCTTATGTGCTTATCCATCCCTTTAAGGATTAACCCATCTCCCAGAACAAATAATCTTGGGCTGAATGGAACCTGGGTCCCTTCAATCCGTCCAAAATTCCTGGACCTTATATCACAGGACCATAGGACATGAAGTATTTACAACTCAAATTGGTGTTGATAACACATAAGTTCATCTTAAAACAAGGCAATATGGAAACATCCACACTAGCAGAAGAAACAGTCAAGCTCACAACACCTAATAACACCCTCTTCAAATTGGACAAACATATCAACACTGACCAGACAATATCTCTTCCTACTTCAAAAAGAGAGAAAGATTTATCCATATCACTTTACAACAACTGGACCGAAATCTGCACAAACACATTCTCTGTGACACATAAACCCAGCCTCCAACTCTTACAGCACAAGGCCAGCTAAAACACACATCACTCAAAAAAATGCATCAAATGGGCCTTCTCAGATTCAAGTAATTGCCCACTCTGCCCCTTTAACACGAAACGATTACATCCATGCAATCTGGCACTACCCACCCATACAACAATTTGGGAAAGGAATCATTGATAAACTGTCCCTCATCCTGAACTGCAGGATCCCACTCTCCCTATCACTCTGCTTGTTAGGCGACCTATCATCAATCACACCCCCTAACCTAAAATAGTACTCATCGCTCCAACTGTCGCCAGCAAGACCGTCCTTCCAAACTGGAATAGCAGAACACAACTAAACATCTCAAGATGGATATAGACCTCTTTACAGAACACATAACAATGGAGAAATGATCTACATCTATAAACTATAAAATACATGCATTATTTCATGCATAACATACACAGCACAACACTCAGCTGCACCCCTGGTATGTAACCCTAATACCATGTTATGGCTGTTGTCATTATTGCTGTTATTTACACTATTATTTCAGTTTTTTTCTTCTTCCTAAATTATATTTGTTTTGTTTTGTTATTATAGTACTACTCTTGATTACTGCCATTATTATTATTATTATCATTCTAATAATTGTTATTCTTATTATTAATATTTATTTGGCTATTATTCCTTTATTTATTGCCTTCTTATTATTGCAAGTGTCTAGCTCCTTTTAAAACTGCATTAGCAAACCTATTCTTACTTTTATTATCACTGTAGTTAGGTTTTTTTTCTTTCTTCTTTCTTTTCTGCTTTTGTCTCTACATAAGGTCTTATGTTTTCACTCAGGATTTATTTTTATATTTCTTATTGCTATATGTTGCTGCCCCCTCTGTTATCTTACTCCGCAGTTTTTTTTCATTTCTTTCTTTTTTCTATTTCCTGGCTGGGATGGCTTGATGTCCTAATAAAAACAACAACAAAATAAAATTGTAAAAAATTAAATAGATCATCTATATCGACATGAACATGAAGGGTCTGGGGGCTGTCCAGGATGGGCGAATGGGCGATGACATGCGACTTCCATCAGCCGGCTCCTTCCCCAGAGCCTGGGGGGGGCGGCTAAAGAAGGGAGACCCTTGCCTCACACAGCAATCCTACACCAGAGACTGTCCTGCACCTTCTCTAACACACACACACACACACACACACACCACACCGGAGGCCTGTACTACGAAGCAAAATTTGGTGTTAACGAGGTAACTTCATGTTCAACCCGGGGTTTTCTGTACCACGATGGTGGATCACTTGTTACCGGGTTCAATCACCGTGGTAACTTATGCTTAACACCTAACCTGGTCGGGAGCATTATGGTATGTTGGAGATTAAAGCTCAACCGGTGTAAAAACACCACCTACTGACCAATCAATACTCGATTGATAATGTCGTCACCATTCATAGATAGATAGGTTTGAATTATGTTTTTATATTTTTTATTTGCTCTCACGATCGCTTCACACTGCCAGGGTTGCAACTGAAATAATAGGCTAAAGCAACGACAGTTTATGGAACGCACCAGTGTAATTATGGTCAGATCTCGGCCCTGACTGATGGGGAATTAATATTGATAAGAGTTGTGATTTACGCATCTACAGCATCGGCTATTTTTTTTGCCAGCATTCCTTCCTGTTTTAGGAAGCAGCGACTGTATTGTGTTTTGCCTGCAAAACCGTGTCTGTGTTCTTCATATTTATGTAGAATTATAGTTTGCTCTTCTTATATAAAACTTGCGGCTCTGGTAGAAGTTTGCAATTGGTTGAAAAAAAACCCTGGCTCTTTTACGTGAACGACTGCGTCGCTGGATTGGGAAACCGTGGGTTGACTGAACTAGTTGTTAACCAGCGTCGTGACACAGGTTAAGCAGGACCGCGGTTGTTAGGGATAGTGAAGCCGGGTAACTGAAAGAAATCCAGGGCATGCTGATCTTGATTGGTAGTACAGGCCTCTGAAGATCTAACATTTGCTTACTGTTTTGCCCCGTATGGTAATCCTGTCATGTCACCCATGTATTAAGTTCTGTCTTCTGTAGTGTCACTTGTCTTGTCTCAGTTCACCTAATTAATGCATGAATAAAAACAACAGAACTGCTAAATGTAAGCAATACAGGTGGGAAATGAATGATGTAGAGAAGGGGTCTTCATAGTTTTTTAAACCAAAGAACCCTTAGCTGAAAGAGAGACGGAGCAGGGACCCCCTACTACATATATTTTATAAATGAAGTTGCATATTAAACTGGAACTACAATAAAGTGTAAGGTGGCCTAAAGCCTTTTACATACCTTTTTAGTGCATAGAATACTAAGCTATCAAAATAATAACTGTCGGCATGATTCTGTAAATCATGTTTTAATGCTAAACATACATGTGGCACAGAGAATCCTTAGGATGAACTGGATCTGTGGATGACTACCTTAGTGACTACCTTACCTATAGACCAGTCAGCCTGTCATCAGTGTTGTTTTTTTTTCCACAAATAGGCTGATTCATATTTGCTAATATGTTGCATTCATGTTAAAATAAAGAATTCATTCTCTGATATAGAGTAAGAAATAACAGTGTGCAGCAGTAGCTTATGTTTCCATCCACCTGTCAATCGAATTATCCAAAGCTGCTACAGAGCTCCAGGACGCCGGCTACCAGCAGCAGTTGTTTAGCCGCCAACAGGTGACTGTGAGCTGGCTACAGGCACCGCCAGATGATGGTGCTTTCAGGGGCCATGGTGGTGGAGATTAGCCAGAAAAAGTGATCATCATGCTGCAATTACAGTTAAGTTTAGGAACTAAAACGTCTGGGTAAGTTTAGGAAAAAGATGGTGGTTTGGATTAAAACACTCCCGAGGAATGAACGAGGATGAAAAGTATTTGGTTTTCGCTGCAAAGTGAACTGTGCTCCCCGGCTTGACAGCGCTGTGTTTTATGTTGACACCACGCTGTTTTATGTTGACACCACGCTGTGCTATTTCATTTTGAGATTATGTTCCATTGAATATTGAAGTTGATAAATAAGTGTTTTAGCATGGCTGGCTGAGTGGCTCTATATCCATGGTATTGGAAGGGGGATTTCATTCCTGCATGTTTTGTTTTGATGTGCATGATCAAAAACCAAAAATCCCACCCTACTAATATACATTTATGTCAAAAGACACCAGGAACACGTGCACGCAGCAGGCGTAAGCAGCGTAGTGCAGCTATTTTTATTTCGGCGCCCATGTTATCCAATCTGTCCGGCCACACCCGGCGCGTAGCGTCCGCGTCGCTGCAGCGATCATTTCGGCGTCTCCTCTATTTTTTTTGGGAGTATGGGTCAAGCCAGGCAGGTAATCACATACAGGAAGAGCACTGTGCAGCCGGATGCTTTACAAAAATATAACATTTCAAAATAAAACACCCATTAGGTTTAAGGTGATTTTGGCTGTCTTGGCTTCTCACAGCGAGACACGCGATCAGGCACGCGCAGAGAGAGAGCGACGGACGGGTAGAGAGAGTGACACACAACCACACACACACACACGCTACAATTGCCAGTTTTCCCCACTCATCCTGTCTCTTTCTATCAGAGAGAGCGAGAGAACGAGAGATAGAGAGAGCCGAGGAGGAGGATCGCTTTGTGACCAGCGCGGAGAAATACACGTCTGGTGGGAAAGGCCAGGCGCACGATCAGGCTTGTATCTACGCTACGCGCAACCCGGTCTCACGCCAGCTCGTGAAACGGTCACGTCATTATGATTCATTGATTCATGTACAGGTCACAATTTTCGAACGTGACCATTTCACGAACTGTCACGACACTGGGCTGCTACGCGACACTTGCGCCTGCGGTGTGTTCCCAGTGTAAAGCTGCATTCAAATCAGGTGAAACAGAAATAACTCTCAGAAGAATATTTTTTGTTGTATATGACATGCTAGATGCACGCTTTCTAAGACAGTAGATAGAATAACTGAATGATAATACACCACCAAGGCTCAGGTACAAAAACATCCAAGAGTCGAACAGGCCATTCCACCGCATGAGTAAGCCTCCTCATCTCAGGAATAATTCATGTTAATCGAGATACATGAAAGCGCACTCAAACGTTGTTTACACATAACGGTGTGTCAAGGCCAACAAGAAATGTATCACTCTGTGGTTTGGATCAGAGCTAAGGTCTTTAAGGGCTATGTCTCACAAAAAAAAACTTGTGGTTTGCGCAGTGGTTTTATCACATTAAGCCATCAAACAACTTAAAGTATGCTGCATGCTTATAGGTATAATAAGCAGGTTTTGTTCCACTACTCTTAGTTTAGGAGTTATGCAGGGATATTGAATTTCAAAATAAATACATATAGGGAATACATCTTTTTGGGTATGCATTAGTCTACTTTTTTTCTTCTTCCAGAGCTTTAACTTGTGCTTTACATGAAACAAAATCTACACAGGGAACTTAGGTAAATCAAACACAGATGGAACTTAAGTTAAAAAATGAACTTATTCAAACTGTGGTCTCTCACAGGAGAGCTTACACATCCACCACTGAAAGATGAATTACATGGAACCTTTTTCTTTTTTGTCTTTTCAGAGCAGGAAATGCTTGACATTTTGAGACCGTCCTCCCTCAAGAAACGACGACTTAAGTTGTTTAAAGCTATAGTGCGTAGCTTCTGTCTCCCCCATGAGGAATTCTGTAGTAATGACAACAACACTGTCTGCGCATCCACATGACGCAAACCTTCGGTGATCGCACACCACCCCCCACCAACCCTACACGCAGTTGCCAGTAGCGTTTAACCCGTCAAATCAAGGAGGACACGGGGGGATTAAAAAGGCATGATGGACTCTTCAGAAGAAGTAAATATCTTGTCATTTGTATGTCCTCTTCATCTCCAAAGCTGAACGCTGCTGTTGTCCTTTCTCAGTGGTGACGTAAAATACAGAGAGAGCTTTATGGAGCTGATAGGCAGAAATAGCTTTGTAGCAACTCATATGGAAATGGCTTGAATGTAACGGACGTTGATTAATATAAAATAGTTGCACACTATAGCTTTAGCTCTTTTGTACGATCAGCAATTATGACCCATATTTACGCTTTAATGGTTAAAGCTTTAGTGCGTAACTTTTTGATATTAACGTACGTTCGTTACATTCAAGCCATTGCCAAATGAGTTGCTACAAAGCTAATTAAGACTATCAGCCCCACACAACTCTCTCTGGATTTCTCAGTAGGACTATGTTCAGAAGATTGTGGCGTCTGGTGACTTTCCCGCGCAGAAACTCGAGTGAAGATAATGACATCTATCTGAAGACTCCATAATGCTTTTGCGGATGCGCTGACAGAAGAGGTGTGACGATCTCGTCCCATGTAAAACGTGTCTCGCGATATCAGCACACAAGTGCAGAGCATGACAGATGAGTCTGACTTGAACCTCGAAATCAGCATAGAAGATTCCCACCCGTTCTACAAAGTTGTCTCCAAGTTGTCTCCAAGTTAACGTAACAAGCGTAACATCCACCGTACATGTTAGTTATATAGGAGAGAAGCCAGTCATTTGTGTTTTTGGCATTTCAGTGCTCATTTTTCATTTCGTGACATTCGATTAAATAAAGGACTATTTTTCCAGTCTTATTTCTTCATTAATTTTTTTTTTAAATAGTGTTAAAATCTTCTCATCAATCTTCTGTTAAAAACCTTGTGTCCCGTCACACCTCTAGCCGACAGTGTTGTTGTCATTACTTAGAATTCCTTAATGGGGGCGACAGAAACGACGCACTATAGCTTCAAACGGCGCCATCCTCTAGTGGCCGCAGGAAGTATAAGAGAGCTAAATCTGCATAAAGAGGTAGGTTCAAACATACTGATTTGAGCCCAAACCACAATCTTTTTCTCACCTTAACCAACTAAACATACCCAAAATGTGACCATTTCACATTGTTAAAACACAGCGCGTTTAAGAAAGGGCTCTCCGATTGCTCCAGGTAACACTATCGTTACCTGGCTGGCTGTCACCAGTAGAGACGTGGATGCTGTTGGCAGGGTTTGTGTTACTGGCTGTGAAAGGCAGGGACTCGTGCTGTCTCGCTGAACTCAAATGCATTATTCGGGCATTGCAGCACACTTTTGGTTGATGAAGAACGGAAGAACTGAAGAGCTTCTTGGAACTAGTGTTAGTGAACAAAAGATTGTGCTCTATGGTAGAGGGCATGAACAAATCCAACAGTGTGTTTACATGCAGTTTAAAAAACAGACGATTATATTCGGGTTAAGGCAATACCTCGATTTCAATTGTGGAGGTGGAGCAGGTCTGTGAGTTAGGAAGGAGCCTGGTTATGGAGGGCTTTGTGCGTGAGGAGGAGGACTTTAAACTGGATGCGTTGGTAGTCGTTGCTATGATACCATACAACAAAAGAACGTTGGCCGAATAAGCGGGCCATCATCAGCAAACGGTTGCGCTCCATCTGTTTTACTCCCCGCCTAGGCAGCAGCGGATATCGGGAGATGGCTTAAACTGATTGTCCATCTCTGGGGCTGTCAACACTGTATCTCGGCAAAAAAGTGGAGGCACTGAGCTGCTCCCGCTGTGGCCGCTGGCTAACGCTAGTTAGCTAACAAAGTTATCTTGCTAATTCCACCCGACACTGGTTATAGATATAATGAGCCGAACATGTTGTCATCTCGGCGAGAGCACTGTGCTTTCCTACACTGTGACAAGAGTGTGTGAATGAAACATGAAGTTGTTCAATTTTACTAATTTAGTGTCATTTGTGTAATTTTGACATAGGTCAACCGGAAGAAAAAGCCAGTTTTGCGTTGGAAGAACCACACCTACTGTACCCTCATGTATACAAGGAGAACTGGCATAACCCGGTTATTCTGCTGTGCATGGAAACGCACTGCAAGGGGCATCAAGGAAAAACCCAAGGCACTTGTCTTAAGATTTATTTTTCAAAATGCCTTTAATTCGTGCCTTGGGTTTTCCCCTTGATGTCTACACTTTTGATTGATGCCATGGGCCAAAAACAAACTTAGAAAAGAATAGAAAATTTGAAAAATAAATAGAAAAAAATGTCTTGCAAATAAGGCAGTTATTTAGTCAGAGATAAAAGGGCAGGTGCTCGAGGCGGGTTCCGTCATCCATTCCAACATACCCCCTCTCCGACATTGACGTCTAATTGTCGGAGTGGCGGAACTTCCATTGTTTTCAAACGTCCCACCAATCTTTGTTTCCATTAGGGTTAAGGTTAGGGGTTAGGGTTAGGGAATAGCAGCATGTTGGAATAGCGGCATGTCTGAATAGAAGCATGTCGGAGTGGCGGCATGTCGGACTGACAGCATGTAACCGTACTAATGTAGAATGTAGTACTAAAGTGCCTGACATACAGTAATGTGCCTGACATACAGTAATGGATTTGCCGTTGCCATTCAACTACTTAAACCCTGGTGTAAGTGCACTTTTGCTTAAGATGAAATATGAATCGGAATAAAAGATAAATGACAGCTCTATAGCGGCATTCTACCATTGGAATCAATTAGAAAAAAAAGAGTTTAGTGGTGGTGCGGAGAGTTCCCAGTGGACAGAATGACATGGGTTTTCAATGTCCTCTCTGACCGTGCTGCTAGTTTCCTGCTGCAAAGTAGCACACGCTACTTGTTAGCTGTGAGGTTTCTAGGGGTTTAAATCACAACTTTGTTTACGATACAGTATTATATTGATTATTTGGTATCACATAAAAAAATTATTCAATTCAGGGGCCTGCAATCGATATCATATGTCCATTTAACACAATCAGTTCCATTTATATCAAAAACTAAAATATGATTTGACAATTTTATTTCTGAGTTCTTCCAGACATTTAAAGGGTAACAACTGTTTTTTTCAACCGGGACCCTATGTTCCTATGTTTTTGTGACTAAGTGACTGATGGGAACAACAATCTTTGAAATTGGTCCAGTATTAAGAGAGATCTCTGCAGTCGGAAGCAGTGAAACAAGCTACAATGTAAGTTAATAGGACAATTATCCAGCTTGTATTTACCTTTACCTTTACCTTCACGTTTTGCCACTGACAGACTCAGATTAATATTCTAAGTGTCTGACAACATTATGGAAAGGATTTCTAAGGAGGTCGACCTTTCTGTTAAAGAGTAAGATCCTTTTTTTAAACATAAAAACATCTGCAAAATTGTGTCCACTAAAGCCACCAGACTCCATGTAAATAAACAGTCATTTTAGCATCTTATAATACACTTCATTCAAAGTCGACAAACAAAATAAAACTATGAAAAGCCGTTTTGGGTCGTCTTTCTAATTTTCCAACCATCACAACTCTAGTTTTGGTTGAAATAAACAGTTTACCGATTTACATGTGAAAATATGCTGGCTCTATACACGCTCAAATTAAATGGAGTCTGGTGGGTTTAGCGCTAGCGACTTCAGAGCTGTTTCTGGTTAAACAGAAAGGTCTCAAAGAGGTTTAAAGGTCTATCTCTGAAGGGATCCTTTCCATAATGTTGTCAGACACTTAGAATATTAATCTGAGTCTGTCAGCGGCAAAACAAGCACTTTAGTGAAGGTAAATACAAGCTGCACAATTGTCCTATTAACTTACATTGTAGCTTGTTTCGCCGCTGCCGACTGCAGAGATCTTCCTTAATACTGGACCAATTTCAAAGATTGCTGTTCCCATCAGTCACAAAAACAAAGGAAAAAAGGGTCTAGGTTAAATCAAAAACAAACAATTCTTTTTAATAAAAAGAATAACTATAATTCTATCAGTTGTCACTGGCTAACATAATAGTTCCTGGTTTTCTCTGACTTGCACTGTGAGCTGTGAAAAAGGCCTGGAGTGAAAAAGAGGGATAAAGTGGGACAGAGAGACAAACCATTAGTCTCACAGCAGATGATAAAATGTGCTGGACCTGTGCAACCAATTAGTGACGGGACTGTTCTATGACCCTGCAAACGCCCTGTTCCCACAGGATTTCCAACCATTACAAGATGCACCATGCTACTCCCACCTGCTGATCTGATCACTCCTGGCCGCAACAATGTTCTCTATCCACACTCTCACACTGTCTGTTCATTTCTGCAATGGAAATAACGTGTGTGTGTGTGTGTGTGTGTGTGTGTGTGTGTGTGTGTGTGTGTGTGTGTGTGTGTAACATTGTGCTTGTCTTTGTTGTTAGTAGTAGTGTTTCTGTATGTGCTTTGTGCTTCTGCCTGTGCTTATGCTAATGTGTTTTATTGTGTGTCTACACTGTAAGAAAAAAAATCTGTAGAAAAAGGGATAATGCCCTGGCAGAAAATTACCAATACCTTTTCCGTTAAGTTCACGGACATTTGGCAGCTCTATTACTGCAGCAAGACTTATCCTGGAAGAATGCAAACGAGCCACAACTCACGGATTGGACTAAAGTAATGACAGAGACTGCTTCCTTTGGATACTCAATAGCTAGATTGAACAATGGCAAAGGGACATTTAGCCAGGTATCAGATCACTTGCACAGGTGCTGTTTTAAGGGTAAATGTTTTTGACTGTCTTTGTTACTGAGGTTTTTTTTTTTTTAGTTTTTTTGTTCTTTGTGTGGGTTCTTGTTCTTGGATGTATTTGTTTTCTTCCTTTTATTGTAAAAATAATATTGTATCAAGACTATCTGATTGAATATATATGGGAGATGTTAATAAATACTTAATAAAGTACAAACAAAATAATGTTTACGGACATTTCTGTTAATCCTAAAAGAGGAAAATTCTCTACATTTACAGTATATCCTCTGTACCTTTAACGGGCATTTCTCTTAAAGGAACACGCCGACTTATTTAGCTTATTCACCGTAACCCCCAGAGTAAGACAAGTCGATACATATCCTTCTCGTCTCCGTGCGTGCTGTAACGCTGTCTGACGGTTCCAGCATTAGCTTAGCCCAGCACAGATCCTGCAGGTAACTGGTTACAGCCATCTTCTAACTGTAAACAAACCGGGAACTATATTCTCAGACAGGCTTGCTGCGAGCATATCACTCCGCCCAAGTACTATATTCTTCCGCCTGAGAATATAGTTCCCGGTTTGTTTACAGTTAGAAGATGGCTGTGTCTCATGTTACGTTGTTTTTTGTACACGCTGTGACTCTATAAATCACAACATGTAAATAGGAACATGTTGGAGTTATTTTGTCACTTATTGGGAGCAGTAGGATTGCTGGAACCATTCACCTGCATGTTCTGTGCTGGGCTGATGCCGCTGGAGCCGTCAGACAGCATTACAGCACACACAGAGATGAGAAGGGTATGTATTGACTTGTCTAACTCTGGGGGTTATGGAGAATAAGCTAAATTCCCAATAAGTCTGCGTGTTCCTTTAATCAAAAAATCAAAATACGGAAAAACACCACCAAATCAGTGGTGTAGTCAAGTATATTGTAGTGGGTATACTGTACTGTACTGTACTGTGTGTATATTGGCCAGAATCTGCCTTTTTTTTGGGGGGGGGGGTGTCCTGCCCAAGGAAGTTTTGAGCATCAACGACTTCATTTCCTGTATTGGGATACACTTTAATGCACCAATTTACGGTGGAAATACCTTTATTTAGCTTATGTGAAGAAGGAAAACACAGATGACAATTCAAAATATATCAAAAATGTGATGGAAAGTATGTTGTTGCGTGTCATTGGGCATTTTTAAGAAGTTATATGGAAATCCTGGAGCTTTCCTAGTGGGTATACTGCGTATCACGTAGACTACACCACTGCACCAAATCATTACAGAAAATTCCTTCATATTAACACAGTATATTAGACCATATTTCTACAGACTTTTCTAACAGTGTATGCACTTTTTTATTTTTTTTCTTGTGTTTTGAGCCATGGATTTTATCTGTCCCAGTTTTAAGATTTCTGCTTCCACCCCAATACAGTGGAGAGGAATGGAATGTCATTAGTGTGCACACATCATTAAAAAAATATATTTAAAAAATTCAATCGCAACGTCTCCCTCGAGAAACAATGTACCTGTTAGTCTAGATCAGGGGTCTTCCAAGTTTTTTTAGGCCATGGACCCCTTAGCTGAAAGAGACAGAGTATAAAACTGAGCTGCATATCAAACTGGGTCGATGGATGGATAGTTATACATTATTTATACCGTATTGTATATTTATCGTATTTATTTATACCCATATCATTTTAATATTAAACATACTGTACATGTGGAAGGCACAGTCTTTCATATTAATGAATGTTTTAAGACATTTTAATTTTTGAATAAAAAAACTTTCACAAAATTAACAAACAAAAACTTGGCTGCCCCCCTGAAGTAACTCTGAAGACCCCCTAAGGGTCGCAGAGCCCCCAGTTGCAGATGCTCTGCTGTAGATAATCCATAGACCTCACTATCAGCAGTTTCCACTGGGACTATTTTTTTTTTGTAAAGTAGTTCCAATGGCAATTGTGCATATTATGTTGAGGTGGAAATCTCAAAGTGTGGAGAAATAAAACCAAAACTATCTGCAGGGCTAGATACTACTTGACTAGGGTGACCAGACGTCCCGGTTTGACCGGGACAGTCCCGATTTTTAATTGCTTCTCCCGAGTCCCGACAAAAGCCTGTCGGGAGGCTAAAATGTCCCGGTTTACACCAGGAGCGGCGTCAGCCGATTTTGCCGTGTCTTCAGCCCCGAATGTTTTGAGTGTAGCCCCGAATGTAACTTTGTCCAGTTTATTTTTCCGAGGCAAATAGAACGGGCAGCTACGTGCGGGGTCCGACCATGCTGTATTTGTTGCTATCACCTAGCAACCGTCTCTCCGTGAGGAAAGCTGTGAAAGGGGTGAAGTTTTCAGAGGAATCCTAGCCAAATCAGTCTAATACAGTGATGCCATCAATACAAAGTTTAGGAGCGCAATACTAATGATTTAGTTTGAAGTTCCCGTGACGTGATGTTTCCAGTCTACGGTACAGACTCAACCACACGGTTAGGCACAAACTTAGTGTCCACTCTCTCTGTAAAATACAGCGCAGCTTCAGGTTCATGGATGCGCTCAGCTGTGGACATGCTGCGGCAGATGTGTTGCGTTTGTGCTCCGTGTATTTCTGTAGTTTCGGTTTTCCACCTCCGACGTAGAGCAGCGTACAGCCACTTCCATAGCTAGACAACACAAAAACCCCAAACGGGGCTCTGTGTCTGTCAGAAGGTCTGAGATCTACCGTATCAGCAGAGCTGTGACTTTATTCTTGTAATAGCCTATTATCACTTTATTTTTCTCAAAATATCACGACTCCTCCAAATCCCAGAGAACACAGATATACTGTTTTTATATACTTTGAATGTGCACAAAGTTTTGGACAAGAGCAGTAAATCTTGCTCAAACATCTGAAATATTACAGTCCAGGGGTTTATTAATAAATTAAAATGAATGAATCTATCATTGAGGTGAATAATTGTCATATGCACATTAAGGAGGTTACTTAACCAACAAAAGATGCCAAACAGGAGGTAAGAGTAAATGATGCCTATAGGCTACATGTGTGCTGACTCAGATATAATTAGAAAAGTCCATCCAAAGGAGAATAAATAGTTGAAAGCAATATAGAATGCCTGACAGCCTTACTGCAATATATTCCATTATGTTTTTATATTTGGATTGTAATCTGTTTCTCTTTAAATAAAGATATTTGCAGCATACATTGATTCAGAAAAAGGTAGAAATAGGTGCATACAAATTCACCAGAATGCAGGAAATTAAGTGTTTAATGCTCAAAATTTTGAATAAATCATTTTAATTACTTTGCTGTTATTGGAATAAATAACACTTCAAAAACTCTTTTTTTAGAAAAAATCTCAACTTAAATCTCACACTAAACTGAAAAAGGCTGTTACTGCAATTTTGTTAATTTCACAGGAAAAAACACTTATTATTAGACGAGGAGCCTAGGATCAAAATAATGAAGTTACTGTCTGTGTCTGAACAGGGCTGGCACATGTTCACGTTAAAAAGCGTGTGCGTGCACAAACACACTACGGTCACGCGCAAAGTGTCCCGGTTTTAGCTGCTGTTTGTATCGTGTATTCCGGATTGTTTCCCTGTTTTTATTGTGAAAGTCTGGTTTTCTGTCTTGTCTCGTCTAGTTTTACTTCCTGTGTTTTCCCGCCTTGTCTGACCCTGCGTTCATGCCACCTCGGAGTAACAGGGACCGCCCCCGTGGTTACGTTGTTTTTCCGACTGGTAGCGTTCACATGGTCGGGTTGCGTGTTCTTCTTCTTCTGTTATATTGCCGTTTGGCATAACAACTTGTTGCATTACTGCCACCAATGGTCGGCCATAGCCGAGAGCATCAGGTGGTGAAAACATGGAGGCCACAATAACAAAAGATTTTCTGCTGTTTTCTTATGCGAGCATCCAAACAGCACATCGCCAGGTGTGTGTTTGTGTTATCTGCAGGACAACCAATGGGAAAAGACACGGATAATGTGTTGTTTTTTTATACATAGGTCTATTTATGAATAATTTTAAACATATTATGTCTGTGTATGTTTCTTGGCAGAGGCATTTGTTCACAATAAACAGTTTATTGTCATTAAAATATGTTCAGTGAACCGAAGTTGCCTCCATCAAACGTCAGTTGTCAACAACACGTCACCAACTGGGAAACTCAGGTATCAAAGTTTCCCACCTCTGATTCCCACAGAACGTTATGTGAATGGTGACGTTTTCACTCTGAAAAATGTTTTTCCGATGTCCATGAACGCAGGGTGATTGTCCTGCCCCGCCCTGATGTGTTTCACCTGCTGTATCACCTGTCCCTGTTTGTTCATTACCTCATGTATTTAACCTCTGTGTTTCCTTTGTCTAGTGTCAGATCATCTTGTGTTTTGCCAGTCAGTTTGTGTCTGTTGTGTCCTGCTCCGTTCAGCATGTTGTAACCTGTTGCCGTTGCTTTTCATTTCTCTCTGCGTGACTTTGTACGTTTTCCAGTCTCTGTACTGCCGTTTTTTGTTATATTAAATCTTAAAGTTCAAACCATCTCCTGCCTGCCTGCCTCTCCCATAGACAGTATATAATGGACCAACAGACCCCGTTGCTCTGGACGGAGACCAGTGAAGGCTATTAGAAGCACTTTTCCGGTGATGGCCAGCTTTACTGCGCAGCCTCCAACTGAGAGAATGTGACGTGAGCAACGTGTCTGAAAGTGTGAAGTCTTCTGGTAGCTGTGCCAAGAGAAATCTCAATCATTCCCAATCTTACAGATACGGAGACTGTAGGTGTATGTAAGGAGATAACATGGGCACAGGCTAATTATTGATCACTAACATGCTAGTTAACATTAGTAATTAAACCTAAACAGCTCATGTAAGTCAAAACTGCCTGCGAGCTTCTCCTGTACTATACGGTAATTCCTCTACTATGTGACAGTAAGTCACTTGGTTATGACACAATCGTTAGCCTATTTTTACAAAAACGTCTGCTACGGAGCCATAACGTGAGGTACAAGGTAATGGAGCCTTTTATACATTGTCGTGTTTCTTTGGAACTAAACAACGGACAAATAGAGTCTTTAAACACTTCAGATGTAAAGTTATTCGCAGTCAAGTGACGTAAAAAAAAAATGGCGGTCAGCGGAATGCTAACAGGAGGTGATGGCCAGTTAGCAACAAAATGGCGCCATGATGGCTCGAGTTCTGAAGCGAAGCTTACCCCCTTGGCCTCTCCCTGCATTTGGGTCTGCTAACTTCCGCTAATCATCACACGCCTTGTATTAACTGCTAACACAGCCACTCGTAACTTATGCCTACCAGACACTAGAAGACTTTAAGCAGACTTAGAAAAGACTACAGTCTGACACCATCTCACACCTAAAGACAATCATCTCACATAATAACATGTAAAGACTGGGGATCTTCAGGGTCACACATTGCAAGACTACGACTAGATTAGTTTTGAAAAATGTAAGCTAGCCAGCTACTGCTAGCATTAGCTGGTAACTTAAGGGAAAGTTAGCTGATTTTCTGTTCTGCCCTACTTGCAGATGAATGGCAGCAGTACCTGGAGGTCTGCGTTCATACACCGGTAAAACTCCTGTTGGATTCAGAAGGGTTGAAAATCGGCAACTTTCCCTCTTTAGCGTTTAGCGCCATAGCAACCATAAACACCACTGGCTCTAGCCGTTTGCTGCTTCCTGTTGCCGGAGGGAGAGCACCCATTGGCTGTTGTCATGTTCACATGATTTAAAATATCCCTATGATGAGGCCTCATTTACAGTTTGCAAAATGAGTCAAAAGGACACATGGGGCCCTATCTTGCACCCAGCGCAATTGCCTTTGTACACAGACGCATGTATCATTCCTATTTTGCACTCAACGCACAGCGGGGGCGGTTCAGCGGAAAAAGGAGGCGTGTTCAGGCACAAACGTTCCCTGGTGCTATTTTGCAGTTTCAGAAAACAATTCCGCCACTGACCAGGAAAAACCTGGTTTAAAGTCAGTAGCGCGTTATTCAGATGCTATTTTAGGGGCGCATGCTTGGCCA
Organism: Perca flavescens; assembly: GCF_004354835.1. Classification (NCBI taxonomy): domain Eukaryota; kingdom Metazoa; phylum Chordata; class Actinopteri; order Perciformes; family Percidae; genus Perca; species Perca flavescens. Next base: position 42,971,786 of record NC_041332.1, on the reverse strand, counting down.
TAATGTAGTGTGCGCACCATGCGCATACACTTTGCATCTCTCATATACACAGACGCAGCAGTTCCCATTTTTGCAAACCATACATAATTACAAGGAAAAATATTGCTGAAAATGCGCTTCAGGTGTTTGGATAGATCAGGAGGCACTTTACAGTACAGTCCTCAAAAAGTCCCAGCATTCTTTGTGGCTTGTTGTGTTTTACACAACATTTCCATGAATCATGGATGTGTTGATGACATAAATGAGGAAATATTAGAGGAATTAAGGAGACGTGATGTTGAACTACGGTGGGATTGGACACTCCGGCGGGATCTGGTCCGGGAGTGGCAATGTGCACAACAGGAGCAGGTGGTGCGTTTGGAGGCCCATGCTCCATGGCTGCAGCAATCCTCTCCAGACTTGAGGAGATGCGCCTGAAAGGCTGCAGCAACATCGCCACCCGGTCAAGACGGGCATTTATTACTTTGCCGCATCTCAGACAGCTCCCGCTGGCGTGCGCCAGGCAAATCCACCGTCTTAATAGCAATCCGCCATGGAACAAGCGCACCTGCTCTTAAAGGGAATGTGAGATGATGCTCTGATTGGTTATTTTCATGTTACGCCCAAACCACACCTAGCTACTTCAGACCAACCCATTTTAGATTTGCGTCGGGCGCAAGAGTCATTTATCCCGCCGGTATCATAGCAACAGCGCCCGAGATCCGTCCACAAAGCTATTTGCGTTTCACGTTTGATACTTTCGTTTCAGATCGTTAAAATAGGGCCCTTGGACTCATTCTCATCCACTGACTCGCAGGAAAAAAAATGTGAATAAACTAAAGAGAACATTTTCTACAGTCTCTCTTTGCTTCGAAATATGGGTCCTATTTCATTATGGCTTTTGCCGTGATGTTTGGATAATGTGTGTAAATCCTTTCCATGACACACTGCAGTAACCGAAAGCAAAGAATAGGGGTTTTTTTTCTGCCTTTTTTCATTTGCACAGTTCCTTCTGCAGCATTGCAGCGGCAACATTCTGCCACCTGGAAAGCTTTGTGCATTAACATCAAAGCACTAATAGCTCCAGCAATACATAAAAGTTCTGAGGAAAAGAATCAAGACTGGGGAGTTGTGGAAATGATAACTGCCGCATTATAGGTCCCTGTGTGACACACAATTGCCATAAGTCACTTTTATAACTCCTAATTAAGTCTCCTATAAATTTTTGATGCATCTATGTACAGTGCGGTAAATCAAACAGCTTCTGTTGGCATCGCCTTGGCATATCCCATATGGGAGGGAAGAGGAGGACTGGTTTTATACCCCGCAATTTATGGAGCCTGCAAAGTACACAGCAGTACGGATGATCCTATGGAGGGAGGTATAGGGAAGGGCTATGCAAATTAACCGTCTGGATTGTTCTGAATAAGAGGTCATTAGGAATCTAGAGTATGCTTGCCGCTGTAGCTCTACAGAAACAACACATGGAAGTGAGTAGTTTGATAATACCTTTTCAGTCATTTTTGGAGCCCAATCTCCATCCAATGCTTGCGTTTCACGTGAAGACTTGTTGGTTGGACAAATCACAGAACAACAAAACAGGCAGCAGATTAAAATAATTATTAGTTGCAGCCCTAATCAGAAGCCATATTAAAGTAATCAGAAAATAACACTGACGGCTCACCAGGAAAATGTTAAAACTATTAAAGTTATAAAGTTAAATTACACTTTAATACTCTTCCCAGGAAGCCCCCAAGGGGAGAGCTGCCACTTTTTGTTATTTTCTTTCCTTTTTGGGCAGTTTAGTTAGCTTTGGGATTTAGTTTTAATTTAGTAGCTCGTAGCTCAGTCCGTAAGGTTTTGGCTTGGGAACCGGTGGGGGAGAGCACCGAACCCTTAGTCTATATCAATGACGTTTCATTTCTGGGATTTTTCAGGTGACGCTGGAAATTCCGCCAGGTGTCTCTCATTTCAGCCGCATGTCTTCCTTTGTATTGGCATTTTAAACTCTGGTCGATTTATGAGCACGGTGGTTAAATCCAGACAGCTAGCTAGACTATCTGTCCAACCTGAGTTTTCTGTTGCACGACTAAAACAACTTTTGAACATACACATTCCACCAAAACAAGTTCCTTCCTGAGACTATTTAGCAGAGGCACCGTGGCTCTGTCCGCTGCTTAGCACCGTCCAAGACGATTGTGATTGGTTTAAAGAAATGCCAATAAACCAGAACACGTTTTTCTCCCATCCCGGAATGTTGTGTGGACTAGACATACCCTCCTCCGCAGCGCTGTGGAGGAATGATAAGACTATTGAACCCCCAACCGCTCGGGGTGCCTGTCATGGGCAGCCCCCTCACTCTAACGTCTCTCCATGAGTGCACGTAAAGGTCCTGTTTGTACATGTGTGTGTATTTCGGGAATGTGTGTAATGTGCGTAATAACTAACAACAGAATGAACAAAATGTAATTTCCCTCCATGGGATCAATAAAGTATGTGTTAATATTTAATCTTAATCTTAAGGCTGGTTTGTTTGTTGTTTTGGCCAGGGCTCTTTAGGCTTCTATATTTGGCAAAAAAAAAGGTTCAACTGCTGAACCTCTTGACTCCTCGTCTTCCTTATCAAGCTTTATGTTACTCCCTTTTCAGACCTACCTGGGGTTGTAACCATATCATTAGATTATTACTACTTATTTATTACTTATGCATTCATGTAAAACCGGATTTTGCAAATGTCCAGCCACTGGATAAAGAGCTGGATGAACACAAAAGCAGGATGGCTTTTCAACAGGACATTAAGAACAGCAACATTCGTTTTTCACAGAGGTTCGCCTGGGTCTGAGTGGTGCTCAGGTCATTTCTACAGGGCTATCCTAAGGTACCTCATGATGGGATGCCATCCGATGCCCAGCCATATTTTCCATCTAAGGCACATTGTTTGCCAACCTACTGTCTACCATATTACAGTCTAACTGTGCTTCTCTTGGAGTCATACATCTTTAGAAAATCAGGGTTAAAAAGTATTCCTCTAAATGTATTTTAAATTAACTTTCCTTTGTAGCATTCCACACAGTAAAAAGTATATTGTAATATGATCTTGGTGGTGTTTTCCACCGCTTGTTGATAGTTCATGCTCGACAAATTAAAATATTATCCTGTATGATTATCAGTGTCAAATACTAATGTGTGCCCAGTCAAGTCTAACAAATAGATTCCCCCCGGCTTTGTGCTCACTTTCATACCGCACCAGCTCTTCTGGGTTCACTCAGTAATTCCTTGTTATGCTATCTTGTAGCTACATAACAAATGATAGCAGGCCGCACGCTGTCTGGCAGTCACACACATACTGTGTACCCTCAGCATTGGTGGAAGAAGTCTTCAGAATCTTTGCTTAAGTAAAAGTACTAATACCACACTGTAAAAGTAAATAAAAGTCCTGCCTTAAAATGTTACTTCTGTAAGTATCATCAGGAAAATGTAGTTAGAGTATTAAAAGTTAGGGCTCCTGGTTAGCTCATATGGTAGAGCAGGCCCCAATATATAGAGGTTTACTCCTCGATGCAGTGGCTGCTGGTTCAACTCTGACCTGCATCCCCTTGCTGCATTCTATTCCCCCCCAAAACGGCCTAAAATGTCCTAATAAAAGTTAAAGTACTCTATGCGGAAAAATCCTCACATTTTAGAAACTGAAAACGATCCAAACAATTCTGTCAACTGAGTGTTTAATCGGCTAATCATGTCAGTGGGACTAGAAGGCTGTTATATTATTGGCTAGTTTCATTTATAATAAAAGATCAGATTAATTAAACTACATGTTTTGTGTGCAAATTTGTAAAATAACTAAAGCTGGCAGATGAATATAGTACATTATTTATCTCTGAAAAGTAATAGAGTCAAAGTAGAAAGTGGCATGAAAAGAAAAGACTCAAGTAACTCAAATTTGTACTTAAATACTGTACTGATGGGTAGCTCGGTTGGTAGAGCACGTTCCTTTATGAAGAGGTTTATTCCTTGACAAAGAGGCCCAGGTCTCAAATCTAACCTGTGGCAATTTCTTGCATGTCTTCTCCCCCACCCCCCCACCCCCTTTTATATCTATACTGTCCTGATGATTAAAGGTGGGAAAAAAATATATCTATACAGTAGTTAAAGTGCTCATATTATGCTTTTTGGCTTTTGCCCTTTCCTTTATTGTGTTATATATCTTTTTGTGCACGTTATAGGTTTACAAAGTGAAAAAGCCCAAAGTCCCCCCCAAAGGGACTTACCATCTCCAACAGAAAACACTGTTCACAAACTGCTCCAAACAGCTCTATTGTAGTCCAGCCTTTACTTCAGAGACAAACGTGGTCACTTTGGAACACACGTTATAATGCTCGCCTAGCTGCTAGCATGGCACGCTCTCACACTCTGCTTCTGACTGGCTAGTAGTCCTTACCTAGGTACTGTCAGGGCACGCCCTCATACTCTGCTTCTGACTGGCTAGTAGTCCTTACCTAGCTACTGTCAGGGCATGCACTCACACTCTGCTTCTGACTGGCTAGTAGTCCTTTGCTAGGTACTGTCAGGGCACGCCCTCATACTCTGCTTCTGACTGGCTAGTAGTCCTTACCTAGCTACTGTCAGGGCACGCCCTCATACTCTGCTTCTGACTGGCTAGTAGTCCTTACCTAGGTACTGTCAGGGCACGCCCTCATACTCTGCTTCTGACTGGCTAGTAGTCCTTACCTAGGTACTGAGCATGTGCGACTCCCAACAAAGATGGAACAGAAGTGAGATGTCTTACTCTGTAGCTAAAACAGAGAGCTGACACAGAGTGAAAAGATGAGCTGCAGCAATGTGCAGTACAACAAAAAGATGGTGTTTTTTGACAATTAAACCACATAAACCTATTCTGGTACAACCTCAATACAATTATGAACCGGAAAATGAGCATAATATGAGCACTTTAAGTAAATGTACTTAGTTACGTTCCACCACTGACTCTCAGATGACAGTGAGACATATGTACCTTAGTTCTTGAGGGAAAAAAGCTACCGATGTCTATCATAATGGTTGTTGTTGTTGTTGAAGTTCATTAAAAATGTTAACAATGCTTTTCATTTTAGCCAGGTCGACATGTTTCTAAACCCCGGGTCTCACAGATTATGTAAATGTAAAGCCTCTTGCTTCAACCCGGACCTTTAGGCAATCATTTTTCTCTACTTAGCAATAATTATGCTGTGAATTGCTAAACCCATATGCATGGAAAGGAGCCCTATTGTTTCCATTGTGCTAGCAAGTGTCTGTATTGTCCTGATCATGTGCTTCAAATTAAAGTCCATTAAAATTACCCTAGGTGGGGCAGGCCCGCTGCAGCCCGATGGAGCGCGGCAGAGCTGTCGCAGCTCAGGACATGGGAGCTAAGCACTAAAGATACCTGCCATCTGGAGAGTCATTGAGTTGAGAAAATGCACTGCAGCAGCGGAGCAGTTTTCTGGCTTGAGTTCAACACCACCTTTCAGACAGGGGCGGAGGAGCCCACTGTCGGCTATAGGGCTGTACCGAATACCATTTTTTTTTCTCGTAGCAGTGATAGAGGCATTGATGTTCCCTGTTACCGTAAGTTTACGGGACTTGCACGCCGCAATACAGACTTTTTTTCCAAAGTTGAATCGGATTCAACTTTTTGCCATAGGCATTCAAAAACAAATATTCAGATCCAGCCCTACTTGTTGGCCCAGGTTGGAATCCGCCTTGCTGCATGTCTTCCCCTCTCTCTATCTGCACTTTCTGTTGTAATCAAAAAATAATAATCTTTAAAAGAAACTAAATGATGTGATAGATTATCTATGATAGATTTGGAGATAGTGTTTTGGTTTGTGAAAATAATTACGAACCACCATGTCAAATCAATGGCTACCACACAACTCTTGTTTTTATTTTAAGGTCCAGCTGTATGCTGTATCTGCAGGTCCAGTTGAATTTGCATTTCTTTCTGTAACAGCATACAGGCACGCTCTGTAGACAAGCACTGTGTTCTCTTTTGAAAAAATCAGTACCATAAAGGGAGAAATGTATGTTTCTCTGTCTATGTAGACATAATTATTTGCATATAGCCAAACAAAGTATTTGTGCAGAGAGCTCTGACTATCAGCCAAACAACAGCCGCGACAGCACACAAAAAGAGCCTGCAGCCCACGTTAGCTTTCTCGCTAATGTCTTCTTCTCCTCCCACAAGCAATGACACACGTCTTCTGTTGCAAGTTTGCTGTACATGCAAGCAAGCCAGGGAAAAGCTAACGTCAGGCTAATTAGTTAGTTAGCTGTAGCACAATGAACAGCTTAAAAACACACTTCAACGTCAACATAGATCGGTTTAGATGGTGTAGTCTTTATTCTTCGAAACCAATGCTACCAAAAAAAACAGTCTTTCTTATCTTATAAACTACTACTACCAGCACTAGTTGGTTACACTGTATCTCTGTTCACTGGCCTGCTCCCACTTAAAGGCTTGGACGATTATTACTAGTATTACTGATGTATTACTAAAGACATTTCAATTCAACTTTATTTCAGACACACAGGTCCATATGCATATAAAAATATGTAAAACACAACAACACAGACAAGACAAACAAGTTATATGAATTGAATTTCATAAGATCAAAGTGATTAAAACACATGCAGACATTTGTTCCAATGTTTCCAAAAGCAAGAAGTGGACCTCGTGTCACTCTGTGTGGGGTCAGTTAAAGACATTATAATGAAATTTTTTGAATAAGTTAAAGTAATATATGTAACTTTTAAATGACCTCATAAATGACCTGTAACAGCAAACGAGACTAACAATGAAAAGAACGCTATTTTGATATAGTTTTTATTAATGCCTCTGCCCTAGAAGTTATCTGCTGTCTGACTGATACTGGGGCAGGACCATTACAGGAAAGAAGGACATTTAACGAAGAACAACTTAAAGATAAAAGGGAAAGTGAAAGACAAAGGGTGATAAACGTGAGTCACACTCTGTCGGGCTTTAACAGATGGAGAGACAATTACTGGATTGTAAATGATTCAAAACTGACCCTGAATTGGCCCTCAGGTATGTAATGTGTCTATTTCATTGATAAAATAACTTTACAATGCGTGATGTGGTTGTACGTCTGTAGCCTAAATTAAATAAGTCCCCCTTTCCATTTAGCGTGGAGGTTTTATTCTTTATAGTCCATATTTGTGTTGGCCTACTATTTTCTCTAACCTTGTCCCCCTGTACTTGTGTAAAGCATCCTTGGGTTTCATAACATGCGCTATATTAATCTAAGTTATTACTACATTTGTTGCAACTTTGTCTTGTGACCCAGTGACAGTGATACCCGGTTTATCTCACGAGACATCTAAAGTAGGCTAAGTTACCGTATGCAACACTTGAAATGCAACGATGCATCTGTAACTTATTTTCTTATTGTAAATGAATGATTTTCTTTCTGAGCAAAACATTTATCGTGACTATATGACCTCTTTATGACATATAGCTACTTTGAAGTGCTCATATTATGCTCATTTTCCGGTTCATAATTGTATTTAGAGGTTGTACCAGAATATATTTATGTGGTTTAATTTTCAAAAAACACCATATATTTGTTGTACTGCACATTGCTGCAGCTCCTCTTTTCACCCTGTGTGTTGAGCTCTCAGTTTTAGCTACAGAGTGAGACATCTCACTTCTGTACCATCTTTGTTGGGAGTCGCACATGCTCAGTACCTAGATTAGGACTTCTAGCCAGTCAGAAGCAGAGTATGAGGGCGTACCCTGACAGTTCCTAGGTAAGGACTACTAGCCAGTCAGAAGCAGAGTATAAGGGCGTGCCACACTAGCAGCTAGGTGAGCATTATAATGTGTTACAAAGTTTGTCTCTGAAGTAAAGTAAAGACTTTTTCACTTTGTAAACCTACAGTATAACGTGCACAAAAAAGATATATAACCCAATAAAGGAAAGGGAAAAAGCCAAAAAGCATAATATGAGCACAGCGACACATACATACAATTTCTCAACACAGCATGACAGGTGGGAACATTACTAGTCACAAAAATATGACTCGCACTTGTCCATCTTGGCAGTTTGAGAAAGATTCTAAATGCATCATTAAATGCCACCTGAAGCAGTCTTACTATAGCTGCACACTTGTTTCTTACTATGAAAATAACAGTATATTTCTGAATCAATTTGACAATGGTTTTTGACTGAAAAGGGAAACTTTTATGAATTCATTTGGACTCTAAGTAATAAGTAAATGAGCTGCCTCATAGCCAGTAATAAATGCTACTTTTGCTAAATCTCAGCAGTGCTACACAGTCCACTGAGGTCTACAGCTTAAACATAATTGACGTTTAATCAGAAGAAAGTGGCCCTGGTTGAAACCGCTCTTGAATACAATCACACTGTGACAAAAATAGCTTCTTTGCCAGTGAACAGGTTACTCTGTATGACGCTGTGGCATCCATTTAGAGTCCGTATATATGTCCATATCAAAGGTTTAAATGAAGAATCATATTTAGCAGGCAAAAATGTGTCAGCTGAGGATTACAATGACAGAGAAAGATCCTGAAAGCAAAGCACTCAGGGATGCAGGCTTACTGCTTCCTATTAAATACGACTTGAATTAAAACAGCTTATCTAAAGAGGACTCTTCAATACCAAAATCTATAGCCATAGACAACAATATCCCCCACATTAGGAATGTTACAAAATGGGAAATGCAAATTAGTTTCATGGAGTTGATGCAAATGTAAAAGAATGAAAGAAGGAAGAGAAAAAAAGGAAACTTGAATAACGTCCCCCCCCCCCCCTCGCCCTCCCCCCTAATGTCCCCATTGCATTTCTGAAAACGTTTAGCAAGGATACAATTCCGCCAGAAATAATTAGCAGCATACATTTGCATCATTAGAGTGGATTAAATGTTTGCATGTTGAAGGGACTGAGGGGACTGTGCGGGTCTCTCTGAGAGGCCCGTTCTTGGGGCTGTCAGCACATTATTTTAGTTGTGTTTGGGTTTTGAAGAGAGAACGTGTTTGAGCATATACTGTACGTGTTAGTGAGAACAGCAATGGAACAGAATGGGAACTACAGGCAGCAGCGTGTTTCGGTCGTCCCCTGAGCCCTTTTCCAGTCACAACCTCAGCAGCCAGAGTAACTCGCCCGTTTTCCTCGACAGAGCCTTTTACGATTTACCAGACTCACTCTGCTGACTGCTGACACCCACCCCCATATTTAAGACCCTGACTTGGACAGCTTATCCAGATGTGCCTGCACCTGTTCCTGTCTAACCCTGGGAGGCATTTTCTAGAAGAATAGAAAAGGAAACAAAGTCCAGTTTTGTTGCCCCTGAAATATTTATCCAATTCTTTGTGCAGCTATGAAAGGCAGAATTATTTCATTCTTTTCAGGACAAGCATGAAAAAGACAAAGACTAGACAGCCCCCACTATTTAGACCAACTTGGACACACAGGGTAACCGAGGTCCAGCTGCAGTCGTGTGGGTTTTGTAGAGAATTATTTTCAATTCCCTCCAGTCCATAGTAGTAGCTTTCATCTACTCTCAAATGATCTCTTCCTGTGTCACTCACAGGCAGGTGACACAGCTTAACTAGAATTACCGTATTTTCCGGACTATAAGTCGCTCCGGAATATAAGTTACATCAGTCAAAAAATGCGTCATGAAGAGGAAAAAAACATATATAAGTCGCACCAGACTTTTTTTTTATCTGTCAACTACACAATAGCACACAGAACAACAGGCTGAATATGGTAGGTGTCCGGTATGTTAACGTTACACATTAACAGTTATTCAGCTATACAATAGCACACGTTAACAAGCCCCTCCCGACTCGTTCCTCCAGCTCTGGCCATCTAGCTTTCAGCCCGGGATTAGCCGATTAGCTTTCTTTGATTTCTTCATTGCAGTAAGAGTCACCTTTTCGCCAGTACCTCACAAGTTTCTTCCTCATTTCAAACTCTCTTTCTGCTGCTCGATTACCGTTTTCGGCTGCATATTTTACTACCTGCAGTTTGTTATCTGTTTTCTTTCTCAGTTGTCTTTAGCAGCAGCGTTCTAGTTGTCACAAGCCTAGAGCACCCTCTCGCGGCTGTAGACGGTAATGTTTTCAGTATGAATTAACATGTAAAAACATGTTAAATTATATATATTTTGATATATAAGTCGCACCTGACTATAAGTCGCAGGACCAGCCAAAGTAGGAAAAAAGTGCGACTTATAGTCCGGAAATACGGTACTACACATTTTTGTTACTCTTACGGCTGTCCCATAACTTGATATCCACAGAGGCACTAAAAACAATGTCACCTAGGGTGTATACATATATTTATTCATCTATAGATAAATCTATAGATTAAAAGTTTAGATTGTGAGTTTAGGCAACATCAATACTTAGTTAGGGTTCAGAAAACATCAGGGATTGTCTTGGATGTAACGACGTCACAAACGTAACTACGGCGACTTTCAAGAGACAGGGTGTGGAGTTGCCAGCTCCTCATTTGCATAAAGTTGAGGTCCAGGCTACTTTGTGCAAAATCAGGGGCGTGCTGCTCGACTCACCAGCTCTCGAAAAATCCCAGAAATCTTTTAAACTGACCCTTGTCAATCTAAAATGAAGACAGATTCAGCAACTACATGGTCTATTTCTCGCATAAAATGGTTTCAGAAACAGATTTCGGTGAACTATTTTTGTAAAATAAGCAAAGGTTTCCAAATGAGCCGCCATGTTGGTCTCTTTTTGAAATCTGGGAGCAGACAGCCCACGAGTGAAGCGTTCATCCAATCAGGTGCAGCCATCGCGGCTGTAGGAGGGTGTTTTCTTTGCTTGTCACTGGTCACTGAAGATAAATTGATAACTGCTAGTGGCGAGCCCACCAAGCGTCCAGTGCTGGGAAACAGGGCTATCCCTTCCATCAAAAAATGTCCATAGGGACGTACCATTGTACTTTGTCAACTTACTTTCCTGTTTGCTCCCGTGATAATTACAACGGTGACTAGAGGTAGTCGCTTAAAGGGTAACTGCCGTTGTATTCAACCTGGACCCTATTTTCCTATGTTTTTGTGTCTAAGTAACACTTAGACACTTGTCTAATCTGAGTCTGTTAGTGGCAAAAACAAGGTGAATAAAGGCTGGAAAATTGTCCTATTAACTTACATTGTAGCTTGTTTCTCCGCTGCCGACTGCAGCGATCTCTCTTAATACTGGACCAATGTCAAAGATTGTTGTTCCCATCACTCACTTAGACACAAAAACATAGGAACATAGGGTCCAGGTTGAAAACAACGGTAGTTACCCTTTAAAATCTAAAGTAAATATGGTTTGTTAAAATCTGCTTGCACAATCGACATATACGGCTGTTTTCTGGGTGAGAACGGTCTGTTTGTTACACTGTGGTGGAATGTAACTAAGTACATTTACTCAAGTACTGTACTTAAGTACAAATTTGAGGTAACTGAGTCTTTTCTTTTCATGCCACTTTCTACTTCTACTCCACTACATTAATCGGACAGCTTTAGTTACTAGTTACTTTACAAATTAAGATTTTTGCACACAAAACACATGTAGTTTATAAAATATAATGTTTTATTATAAGTTAAACTACCTATCAATATATAGGCCTACAAGTACAGCTGAAATGTAACACTTAGTTGATTGATGACTATTTTGATCAGTTCCAGTTTGTAAAATGTGAGGATTTTTCTGCATTGATTACTTTTACTTTCAATACTTTAAGTAAATTTTCCTGATGATACTTCATTCCATTCAATTCAATTTTATTTATAGTAACAAATCATAACAAGAGTTATCTCAAGACACTTTACAGATAGAGTATGTCTAGACCACACTATCATTTACAAAGACCCAACAATTTTCCACGAGCAAGCATTTGCTTACATGTCACTTACATACTTTTACTTAAAGTGATGGTTCGGAGTAATTTCACCCTAGACTGCTTTGCACCTTGACCTCGAGCCAAACAACCCCCCATGCTACACAGTTGTATATATCCCAGCTGCGGTTTAAAAGCTATAGATGTTGTGCTCTGCGCGTGATGTCGCAGGATCTCGCACGGTAGCAGTCAAGAGTAGTATCCATTAGGCAAGTGTTATTTAAATATACTTCTGGTGTAATTACAAACTTTGTAATGCCTCGATTTATAAGTACAGAAACTATATTCGTACTACTGTAGAAGTCTGGTATCATTCCAGGCATTATTAGTGGGGTACTTTACATGATACAAACGTGGATCCATTAGCGCCTGCACTAAGTTAACCAGCTGATAACGCTAACTCGACCAACGTTATAACAAGGGAAAAAAGCTTATGGGGGCTTGTTTGGCTTGAGGTCAAAGTGCAAAGCAGCCTAGGGTGAAATTACTCCGAGCCATCACTTTAAGTAATATTTTCAATGCATGACTTTTACTTACTTTCTTTTTTACAGTGTATTAGTACTTTTACATAAGTAAAGGATCTGAATAATTCCTTCTCCACTGTTACATATTGTTGAGGAACAAAAAAATTAGGGCTGGGCAAGTTAATGCGTTATTATCGCGCTAACTCATTAATTAATTAACACCGACAATTATTTTATAGCGCATTAACGCCGTTTTTATTATTTCTTTTATTATTGTAAAATTGTATTATTTTGAAAAAGTCTGTGCTGACTCTGCCGCGCTTACAGGAAATGGAAAGGAAAAGCGGATAAACAAACCAACAAACATGGAGAAGGGTACGTACTTTTGCATGGCCATTTTCATTTAAAATTTCTTCCAGACGGCGCAGTCGACAGAACCAAAGTTATTTGTAACCACTGCAAAGTTGAATTTTCTTATCACCGGAGTACTTCCATTCTGAAATATCACCTACATGCAATACACACCATTGATCCCAGCAAATCATTCAGCGAAACAAACAATGGTGCAAGGCTTCGGCAGACTTTGTTAGATGCAGCGTGTGGGAGAAGTATAGATAAACAGAGGCAAGAGAAGCTAACAAATGCCATAGTGAAGTGGATAGCTACAGACTGCAGGCCCATTAATGTTGTGGAGGACGTCTGTCTGAGAAACATTCTGAGAATCGCAACAAATGACGGCAGGTATGAGATTCCCTCAAGACGCACCATCACGAGAAGAATACACCAGTTGTATGAAAAGGAGAGGACTGCAAAAGCGACAACTTTACAACATGTTACTCTCACTGTTGACTACTGGATATCACTGGGTAACCATAATTACCTCAGAGTTACAGTGCATTATATTGATGAACAGTGGGCGCTGCATTCATATGCTCTGACTGAAATGAAAACAGGAGAGACATTATGCTGAAACGTTTTTGCTTCACCTCACTTTAACAGGGACTGGTTATGCTACTCCCTGATAAAAGAAAAAAAAATGTTTCTGCTGTCTCAGAAATTCCTTGTTTTTTTAATGTTATGATTGTGGCTCAGGATTTTGTGGGCAGTTTTATTTTATATATAACAAACAGGATAACATTAATGCCCTGGCAGTGACAATAAGCTTTAATTTTGTATTTGCTTTGATTACATTGTTTAAGTTGAGATTTACACTAAATATTTTATTTAACTCCTACTGTATTAACAAAATGCTGATGTTAAGTGTTTGAAGAACAAATGTTATGGCACTTTCGTTCGTATGGCAGAACATTTAAAATAAAATTGCGCTGTACACTACTTTTGAATTCATTATTGGATTTTGCGTATAACAATGCGATAAATCGCAATTAATCAGGGAAATCATGCGATTAATCGCGATTAAAACTTTTAATCGTTGCCCAGTCCTAAAAAAAAGATCTTGACCGTCTCCCGATGGACTGAGCTGTGACCAGATCAGTGTCTTTTTCATGTAATATGAATGAATGGCTTTGTGATTTCATCTATTTATAGACATGAACAGACGCACACTTGAACCCCAGTCCTGCCAAGGTGAAAGCCATCCAACAGAAGCCTCCTGGAAGACTTCATAACTTCTTCAGGGAGCACGTGCCAACAACAACATTACCTCAACTGAAAATGACTCCGTCAACTTGACTTAGTCATCACCATTAGTCAAGCGGAAGAGTAATTGAGCTTGTCCCCATTTCACATAAGACGACAATATGGCACGGGGACGTCATTAGGTGCAGGAGGTGGAAAAGTGATGAAGAGCTCACTGAAATGAGATTGGATTTAAACAAGTGGCGCTGCTGTCCTGGGGGCCATACATGGATGCTCTTTGAGCGGATAGGTGGAGGCTGCATAATGATGGGACACTTAGTTTCCCTACTGTTCAGATTTATGGGCTCCGAGGCCTGTTACAATCATTATGGGGATTGTAAAAGAAAAAGAGAATTAGGTTGAGGCTATATGGGCATAGGAGGTGGAGATGGAAATTACACTGAGGTTTTTTTTTTCTGGTAACACAGCACTTTTGAACCATAAATCTTTGATCCTCTCCTCCCTATTTGTGCAATGGCATTTTATAACCGAAGACTCCCTCTAATTTCACACTCCAATTAGTAAATTACTATGTCAAGATATGCAAGTCTTGGGACGGTAATAAACAACCAGGTCACACCCTGAGGGAACATGTTTAACCAAAAAAAAAAAAAAAAAAAAGATATTTTACACAATCAATGTTACTAAAAATGTGTGACTTTTGTTTGCTTGTTTGAGGTTAGTCAACAACCCCGAATAAGCTCTAGCAACTCTCAAAAAAAGAGGTATAAAAGGAAAAAAAGCCCTCGAAACAACAATAATGATTGTTTTTTTATTTCTGTATAATGCTTGCAAGAAGACCAGAGGAAACTTGAGTCAGTGAGTTGGATCTCTGATAAAGGCTATTTTAGAACCGCTAAAACTGAACGCGACTCATTTGGAACAGGTTGAATAATTAATTTGGATTAATCAACTTAAATCAACAGAAACATTTGCCTGTATGTTACCTGGGGTGGACAGAAAAAAAACCTGATATTGTTGCCCCCAGTGATGTGCTAAAACACAGCAGGACAAAATATTCTAGCACATACAACCAGAGGTTGGTATGGTATACAGCGTGCACCCACATCTGAGCAGGAAAATTTAATGTATACCTAAAAATAATCACATCGGTGCATATCTTGCAAAACAAGAGTGCAGACATGGGGTCATGTCATGTTTCAGACTCTCGTGGAATCTGTGGTGTTTACGGAGTACAGAGACTTTTGTTCCCTTGCTTTAATCTTTTATGCGGTGCTTTCTTCCAGGCAACAGATGTAGCGCTTTAAAACGGCACCGGGCATGAAGGGAAGCGCTGTGTGAAGGACGAACTCAGAGAACAAAAGTGGCTTCATTTGCCGTAGCTTCATAGCTAATTATGCACACACACTACAAATATGAATTAAACACTCAAAGGTACTTTTTCAACAGGAAAAAAAGTGTCTGCCGACAATTACCCCGACAATAGTTGTGAGCTAGAGGAAGAAGCATCTCCAAAAGGGGACGATGAGAGCAGCAGCGTGGTAAGTTGGTGAAGGAAGTATTTAGATCTTGAACGCAGCAACACTGCCAAATAAGCCCCATTACAAGTTTAAAGGCACACTATGTAAAATATCTGCATTAAAAGGTCTAAAAATGACTATAACTATGTTATATATTTTGTTGAGTTGTTGAGTTTGAGGCACTATCCCAAATGTTTCCAACAGCGTTCAAACCCAGAGAAATCTGTTATTTTATTTTAATGACACGGGACGTTTCCTTTAGTCACGTGTCAGTGGCGTCATATAACCTTTTAACCCCTCTGGTTCCTCTAACATCCGTCAAAACACGGAAGATGATAAGTTCTAGAGTAATCGTAAATCATACAATGTCACAGAAAGAATAATACTCAGTAACTGTAATACAGCTTGCTTTCTGCCACACAGCATCATTTTGTCATTGCTTACATGCCACTTACAACACAGTAATACAGCAGAGATCTTATTTATTGATACATTTCAATATCAATCAATCCAGCTTAATGTTATGTGCTACGTTGACAAGTAGCTCATGCTTATGTTTGGTGGGGAACGTGATAAGGTTACAACAAAGTTCAACACGCTCATCAAGTTATTTTAAGTATAATTGTTTTGATCAAGTTAAAGTTAACGTTAAACAGCACTGAGCTAACCCACGATTACGTTCTCCAGCTAGCGTTAACATTAGCTGTATAGACAGAAGACAAATCTATTGCTAATTTAGCCAGCTATCCCACCCTGGTTTTTCTGGCTCACTTCCTGCCGCTAAGGGACTTCAGTCAGGATGAGAGTGGACAACAGCCCAGGGGACACGACACATCCACAGTTAGCCAGCAGCCAGCCACTATTATTAACTTCAATCCGAACCCAGCCAGCAAAAAAACTCCAGCACCAGGTGATAACGATGCTAACGGCAGTTAACAGAAAGTTTTATGTTCCGTCGGGGGAAACAGACCATATCGCCCCAGGCGTCTGAGTCTGGCTCGCCGCGGTGTTGTGCTGAAATTCTCCCCCCTTTAGCGTTTAGCGGTCTTCTTTACAGTTAAGTTTGACGACAAATGGTGACTGTCCTGTGGACAAATGGTGAAGGTGGGGAGAATTCTGGCAGCAACACCCGGCAGCCATCCCATGGATGTAGGCGTATCCTCGGCCGTTAACATACTCGGCAGCCAGCCCCGAAGATACTCGGCGGGCAGTCCCAGCTGTGAAGTAAGTCTCTCAGCGGTGTTGAGTAACGTATCAACAAATCCTTTTCCCCCCCGGTGCTGAAAACATCCAAAAAGTGACGTGAAATATATTGTGACATTGTGGTTTAAGCTGCTGGCTAATGTTAGCTTGCATGCTCGCTAACTGGTCAACTACCAATACAAATCGAATCAAGAAAACATAATTATGTGGGGAAAACTGCAGCTATTTCATCAGAATTGCATGAATAAACATTACTAAATGTAACGTGGATAAAACTGTAATGGATAAACCCATCCGTGAACAGATATATTTTAATCGGCAATTGTGTTACGACACTGCACAGCGCCTAAGCGTTTTTGCGCAGAATCTAAGCATGTGAACGTAAAATACAATGTGGAGAGCATCTGGACGAGCCGACTCAAGGGATGGGACATCTGCTCGTTGTCTTCTCCATGTCTTGCTTATTACCTGGTGGTTAAATTGAATGGGTTAGCCACGAAGCTAGCGACAACTTCAGCACAGTTTCACAAACTTAAGGTGGGCGGGCTATAAGGTGGACCACCTATTCTCAATTTAGTGACAAGCTGCTCCTCCAAGTTTTGCTTTAGAAATCTCTCCCTCGCTGCAATTTTCTACAGTCTGTGGCTGCAACCAACAACTGCTAAGCTTTAAGCAAATAATTTGCGATGACGTCACAGCTCTCTGACTTTAATGACTAATGTCAGTGAGCGTACCGGCAGTTTCATTTTGAGTTTCGTTTTTTATTCCTTGTTTCCCTCATCTGCGTCCTTTGATAATAGCTGAAAGTAGATTTACCGTTTCACAGCGCTGTGCAGACTTCAAAAACAAAGAAATAACAACAATCCCAAAGCAAAAGCTCACCGTCTCGCCTGTGACAATCCTACGCCGTGTGTGCGCTGCAGGTGTAGCCCGTTAAAAGATGGCGATAAATAAAAAAATAAAAACTCTTCTGACCCATTTTGGTTTGGAATCTGCGGGGTTGGGTTGCAGTCTCAACGGCTGCAAACGGAGACCTTTGGCCACACCGACACTGACACCAACGTTTCTCCTCCTGATTGGGTCTTATTGGTCACGATGTCTCGTTCTCTGAGACTAAGCTATAAACATTACAATGGCAACTACAAACAACGGGCGGAGTATACGTGCCGGCTTATGTTTACCTTGGCACGCGCATGCCCAGTATACGAGAATGTTTATGGGCTATGCGGTTTGGGCGTGTTAGTTTAAACAGATATTAGTTTTCTGCTGGAGCTAAAATATGTGCACGGGGTTCCCTTTGGCTCAGAACTCCCCTTGAAAACCAAAACGTAGCAACGTAAATGTAGCCGTAAAGTGGTTACACACCAACCAGACGGCCGACCCTCGGCAGAAAAGCCAGTGGAGGTCCAAAAAACTGCCTCAGAACACACTGAGGCGACACCAACTTGAGACACGTAATACGTCTCCATAGCAGCAGGTGGCGCTACTCTGTATTGTTGCCCAAGAAATGAAACTGGCAGCTGATTGGACGAACGCGTCACATGGGTTTGTTTTCTCCGGAAATTCAAAGTCAGACTGTCATGGCGGCCGTTCAGAATCCGATCTCATATTGTACTAAGATAGTTCACTGAAACATGTTTCTGAAAACATTTTAAGTGAGAAATAGGCCGTGCAGTTGCTGAATCTGTCTTCATTTCAGCTCAACAAAGATCAGTTTAAAAGATTTTCGTCAGATTTTGAGAAACTCTAGTCACCTCATTCCGCTCGCCATTTCCGGGTGAGTCCCGACTGCCCTGTCTCCGACTGAACATGTCAGTTCGGCCAAAATGAACGCAGACAGCCCATCAGACTGACGACGGCACGGGACACACCGAACAGACTCGAGTCACTGACCTCGCCAGACTGTCCAACGGCCGATAATCGGCCCCATGTGTCCCGGACTTTAGAGGGGTAGGTTGGCAAATTAGCAGTTGACAAAACAATATCTAACTCTTGGTCCACCTACTCACCTGATCTGGAGCTTTCGACCACAGCCAAGAGGGTTAGGGTTGGCAGGGTTAGCAGCAGAGCTGGCTTACAGGACTGACAAGAGCTTTCCAGTCAAGGTTTGCTAAATGATGTTTTGCGCCCCCATGCTGCCATGTGTTTCCAAACCCTGACAGGCTCCTCCTGGGACGACGGTGACTAAAATAAATGTCATAATTACCCGTCGCCCCAAAAAACACACAACTTGACTCCTCGCTGCGAGAAAACAGCTCAGAGAAGACCCAGCATCCATCCTGCTGCCAGTTGCCACCCCCCCACACACACAGAACAGAAATATGCAAACCGCTCAAGTGTTTTCCCTTACCTCTGTCGATGTGATAAAGGCAATGCGTTTGATTGTGAGAAGTGATTTTAACCTAGTGTGTCATATCAGGGTTGGCTCGGCTGAAGCGTCAGCAGCGCTGACGACGAGGGAATACACAGCAGGCCGACCAACAAGCTGATAAACAAGCCGACAGACAGATGAACCGATATCTATTCCGCTGGTGTCGCGCCGACGGAGGATGTTAGCGAAGCCTCTATAACATACAGAAATGAGCTATTTAATAAAAATGTAAGCACGATCCATCAATCTTCATTTGCTCTCATTTATTGGTTCATTCCCTTCCCTCTGTTCCTTCGTCCCTACCTTTTTTTTCACCCCCACCCTCCTCTGACGCATCACACACACACACATACCTGCAGTTAGCCCCCTCACCTTAAGCCTCTTTTCTCGATCTCCTGCACCTGACAGCTATGATTTTCTTCAGGGAAGAGCTAAAAGTGGACCGACAGGCCCACACGGCTCGAGGAGAGCAGTGGCCATGCAAGCGACTTGTAAAGGTTACAACGGATGTTGAAAATATCAAAGGCCCCTCCTTCAGCGGGGGAACTCTAAACACCTTCAGAGGGCAAAGCGTGTTTACTAAGGGCACAGAGACTAGACTCGCATACAATGACAAAATCCCACTGTTGTTTGCCACACAACATACTGGCTTACTATTGTAAGTGGAAGTTAATGCTATTTGCCTAGTCTAAAACTGTCAAGGGTGGGTTAATTTGTTAGGGTTAGAGTTAAGCTGCCAGTATGCATCATCAGAACTTTCTCTAAGTACAAACAAGTGCTTTTCAGGAAAGGCTTGTCTATAACCTGACAAGCCAGATGGTTTGCTAGTAGCAAACCATCTGAGAAGCCGTCATTGGAAACTAGGGCTGGGACAATATGCTTTTGTCCCGATTTCAAGATACATGGGTGCTGATTCGATCTGTATCGCAATTTTCATTTATTGCGATTCTAGAAGAATTGACTATTGCGATTTTCTTTTCCTTCTTTGACAAAAACAAAAGTTGAATAATGCACTTCTAGAGACAATATATCATGAGATAAAAACATTGTTTTCCAAGAAGAATGCACATCACATGTCAGTCAGTCTGACATTTATTTCATATGTAAAGAAGAACATAACATGGATATTCTGCATTTTCTGCTCTTGCTCTGTTTTGCTGGAAATTAATATGATGATAGAAAACATAAATAAAAAATATCTATTGTAGGGAAAACAATAGATTTTATAAATCGTTGCAAAAAATAAATCACAATACATACAATTTTCGTATTTTTTCGTTTGGAAAAGGGCAGGTGCTTTCAAAAAATACCTGTGAGGTGATTGGATGAACCATCTGTCGATCATCGCGATTGTTGTTTTGAACTTACATACATGGCCGTCACACACACCTAAACCACGCCTAAAGCTGCCAGTAGCTCTTCGCTGGACACGGATTGGTCCGCTGCTGTTCCATCACAAACGGTTTTAGATGAAGCCTGATGAGACAGATTTTCGTGTGATCTCATGATATTGCAAGAACCAGCTGCCGTGCAAGTTAAGGTTGTCATAAAAGGCTGTCCCCATATTGTCAGGGCTTAGGATTCAGTATAAGGGGAAAGGGGGTTAAGGAGTTGACATTTCATTCTTGACTTGAAAAGGTTGACAAAAACAACCCCTTGTTCTAGAATGAGCTTTCAACCTCAACATTTAACCCAGCATGGACGGATTTGTCCTGGAGGTGTTCAGAGTTAAGGACGTTTGAATGCCTGCAGTTCCATGGCAACTGAGCCAATTACATCTGCTGATGAAGACCATGTTATACAGTCGAAAGTTAAAAAGCGAGTTAATGGACATTGAGCCTTAGGTAATTGTTTTTCCGTAACAAATAATTAAATTGCCAAAAATCAAATGCAGCGAAACCTGGGACATTTTCAATCTAGCCTGCCATGGCAGCTAAAGGCATTTATTCCAATTTTTTACAATAACAGCATTTGGTAACCATATGAAAACTAACTTGTAAATAGCATAACAGCCAATGTCCAAAAGGGGCTTTGTTCCCATGAAATCAATGAGGTAATGACTGAAGTATAATCCTTAGCGAGGGCTACCAAGTAGCTGAAAAGTTTATTTTCATTGCTGTTGATGCACGTCACTATTGCTTGGCAGCACACCTCCATCTGCTGTTTTGACAACGGAGTGACAATACATATCTGCTATTCCATCAGAACGAGTTACTCCATCTGTTCTGCCTGCCTCTCCTCGCCATGTAGCCGTCGGTGCTTCACCGTATCCATAATTTCCCTTTGATTTCAGAGCTCCTTCCCCTGTTTCATCATGCAAGATGCAACAAAACCACAATCAAAAAAGAATCGGATGAATCAAGCCATGCTTGACCTGGTGTCATCTCTCAAATATCTTGCTCCTTTTACAAGTTCATATCGTCAAGTTTTCATATGTGTCTACTCAATTTCACAGAGGCGTCTCACACACAGTCTTCCCCTATCCTCGGCTTATTATGGTGTTCTTTTGTTGGGTTTTTCTGTCTGTTTGATAGTAAATCTTAATTTCACAAAATAGATGTTTTTTTTTCCTTTGCAATATTAGGCATAGAGCTCAAGAGTGACCTCCCACTTTTTTAACGGCTCTGGTTCCAGAAGTAATTATCCCCGTTCAATTGCTCCATTGACATTTAAGAAAATGCTAAATATAACAAGTTTCAAGCCTGGAACCAAGCCAACCAGCTAACAGATTATTAGTGACCATAAAACATTTGATTCCGCTCAAAAAAAGAGAAGACTGTGTACAGAAACGATCATAGACTTTAGTGGTTGCAGCTCACTAGTCATTCACGGGTATGCAGGTGTGGTAAACATTTCCATAGTGACAGCGAGCCCCACCAATCAGAGACGCCGCTGTTACGCTTAGAATTGTGGGTAGTGTAGTATTTCTCCATGACATTGTGAATAAAACTTGAAGGTATCTACATAAGAGTGACATGACACTGTCATGAACACATGACACTGTCATGACACAGTCATGACACATGAACCCTAACCCTAACCCTAACTCTAACCATAACTTGTCATGACAAAAACATGACACTCACTAAAAGAATGACTTGTCCATAATGTTTATGACGCGTTCATGACAATGTCATGTCACTCTTATGTAGATATTTTGAAGTAAAGTGTAAACCATGTTTTTTCCTAAAACCAGGTTGATATCATACAGACTTGTCGTTTCTACAGGATCTACACAACCTCGTAGCTCATGGTCAGTCTACCTCGGATGGTTTAGACATTATGGGTAATACTCAAAATCCTTATGGAGGAAATCAATGGGATTTTCACTTCTGGAACCACACTGTTAAGCTCTATACCTCTTCTACCGTCTAGAATTAACCTGCCAAAGACAGCTCCCTACTATGATCATTTAGTGCTGATCTATTGTATTATTACTCTTTGACTCTGAGCCATCCATCACCTGCCTAATGACATTAATCCTTCCGTCTGTAGCAGGTTGCCAACTCACTTGGTTGAATCCCATTTGAATTTAAATTCAGAATCAGTAATAAAGCTGCTGCAGTCACTGAGACACCCACTCCCTGCTACAGCAGCCTCAGCCTTAATGGATTATCACACCTCCAGTACAAACACACAAATGAAATGTTTGCCTGGACCGAGGGTTTGTTGTGTACCGTCTTAGGATAATGCAATTGCAGTGAAGCATGAATGTGCACTATGTGTCCGTGTGGATGACTCTTTATGAGGTTAGAGCTAAACCATAAAAGCCTCTGTCCTCGTTAAAGTCAACACTCGCGGCGTGAATGTACACCGGTGGTTCTCTTTGTTTCTCTAAAGTGCAAGTGTCTTTATTTGCCGCTTGCGGTTTAAAAGGAAATGTGAGAATGGGGAATTTTAATTTTTCAGCGCTCAACTTGTGTTCCTGCAGCGAACTGACTGCAGCAGACCAGCAGGAAATACACCTTCTGTGTCTGTGTGCTCGCGTGCGTCAGACCGCTGTTCAGAGGTGTGCTGGGAAGTCGCAACAGGTGCCTGACAGGCACATTTTTAGAACATGGGCAGACGACACAAAAAATTCAAAAATATCAGTCAGATTTTTTTTGTGGAAAAGCTGAACCCAAATGATTTAAAATGATATGAGTATAATATGCCTGTAAACTAGCAAGCGCAGAAAATAGGTGCATTGAACCAGTTTTACATGTCATCATCATAGCCACTGAAACTACTACTCGGTTGTGAAAACAAGTTGTGTAATGTCTTCTGTGGCTTTGTCAAGTCTGACAAAATAACCCTGATGATGTCATTAGGGGTTATCTTGGTTGGGGATTGGAGACTAGACATTTTTGAGCCATACTAGCTAACTATTGAATGAATTTCCATGCAAGTATGTATACATCCACGATCCCCAGAGTTTGTAGTAAAATGTCTCACAAACTATCCGATGTGTTGCCATGAAATTTGGTGCAGATATCAAGGTATCCATAGTTACCACAGGATGAATCTTACAGATTTTAGAGTTCCCCTGAACCTTTGATCTAGAGCGAACAGTTTTTAAGTTTTCACATATCCAGTCAAATATCATCATCAATAATTAATGCCAACAATATAGATTCTCACAAAATTCATGGTTCCCAGATGATGTACCCTAATAAGTGCTTTTGGTGGTCCCCTGAATTTTCCTCTAGTGTCACCATGAGGTTGACTTTTGTGGTTTTAATAGAAATGTTTCCTTTCCTTTCCCCTCAGGATGAATTCTAATACATTTTGTGATACTTAACCTTTCGTCTATCGCCATCATCAGGTCGAAAATGGAATTTGTCCTATACTTAGTTTTATGATTACATACCTGCAAAACCAATTACATTCCCATCAGGCCCAGCTGTACTTTGTCCTTAGTGCAAAATAGCAAAAATGAGCATGATAACAAGCTAAACTAAGGTTGTGAACATGGTAAACCTATAACCTGCTAAATGTCCGCATGTTAGCATGCTGACGTTAGCATTTAGCACTGCAGGGCCTAAGTACACCCTCAAAAAAACTGCTAGCGAGGCTGTAAACTCTGGGTTCCGCCATCCATTCCGACATACCCCCACTCCGACATTGACGTCTAATTTTTGGCACTTCCATTGTTTTCAAACGTCCAACCACTCCGACAAGTTTTGTTTCCGTTAGGGTCAGGGTTAGGGGTTAGGGAATAGCAGCATGTCAGAATAGCGGCATGTTGGAACAGAAGCATGTCGGAGTGGCAGCATGTAACTCTTTGTCTTAGCAAAAGAAAGGCTAAACTTAGGGTGTGGCATTTGTTGTGGGTCTGATAAAAGATGCAATATTGGAAGTGTAATTAGGAGCTAAAAGTCAGGATATCTTGGACGCTGCTGTAGCAATTCTTCTTTAATCTATCACTCCCAACTTTATGGAAGCGCAATACTAAAGGGCTGGAGTTCTCTTTAATAACAACAACACAAGGAATATAGGGGATCATAGTGACGGTAATACACATAATCATGATTAATGACAAATGCTAGCTGGAAAATGATTCTGTCATAGGTCAGAAATTCCCATAAGGAAATAGCTGATTGCAAACCACGTTTGATTACAGTGTAAAGCATTGCACTTGTGTCTCTGATGCATTTATTGGATGTGATTACAGTAATAACTACACAGTCTATTAGAGAGTCACGGCCTTGTCTCTCAAGTTTGCTGAGGCGTTAATATTCATTGTCAATCCCTACAGTTCCACTGCAAGATACACAAAAAGGAATTATGTATCTCATTTCTTCCTGTTTGGAAAAATGTCCTCCCCCCCACTCCCTCAAATCCTATCTATCCTTCAAATGCTACTAAATAGGCTATCTGCCCATACAGTAGCAGAAATATTGTAATTTGCACATCAGCTACAGGGCGAGGAAGTGTGTCATGAATAAGTGAGGACATTAGAAGAAAAGAACAGCCTGTTTTTGTCTGGGCTTTTGTCAAAAAGAAAAAAAAGGATTTTAAGGCAAAATGCCGTAACACTCAGTCTCCTGGGAGTTCAGATGGTTTACAGGGAATTAAATAAGACAACTCCTATTTATTCTATGTGTGGAGCATCTTCACTCTACTGTTCTTCTGTGTCAGCCTGTTTACATAAACTCCCTCACTTGGCAGCGCCAACAATGGCCCTATTCTCAGAAGCCAACTTGGGACTACATCAATGAGTAATTGTCTCTACATACCCCTCACAGTCAAGAGATGAGAGCCTGGAAAGGTCACAGAGAGTTCTAAAGTCTAAAAATACCTCAATTTACCCAAGGAGGGGACTGACCTGAAAGGTAATAAAAATAATAATAGTAATCAAAGCCATAAAAGAGAATCAAGAATTACAACAAAATACTTCACTCCAGCCTATTTGTCCTGACACGCATTCTGATGTCTGACTAAAGAGTTTCGCTCCTGTCTCAAAGTTACGTCCCTCAAGGCTACGCTCATCCACGGCTAAGCACCAACATTACAGCTGATTAAATTCGGAGTGACCCAGTCTGAAAACTATTAGCCGGTTACAAGCTGAAAATGAGCATATTAAAGCGTCTCGCTGCCGGCTCAACTGTCGAGATGAAGTGTCGAGGCCTGCGAGGGAGATCAGGTGGAATTAAGCGACCGATAATATCTGTGTAAACCCCCTTTTAACCAACTAGATGAAGAACATATTCTACATTTGTGACAACAGTCCCCCCCCGGGAGGTGGTTGCCATATGTGGATAACACATGCAGGAGTGGAATGAAAATGGGCCTAGCGGAGGTGATAATCACGTCTGAGCCTTTTCGCTTTGGGTGCCAAGGTGTCGTCGCGATGATGCAAATTAAATCCGCATTAGTCGTACCCTCGTAATAACTGATCTTCATTGCACGCGCTGACCCCAACTTCCTTGTTAATGTTGAATTGCCAAATCCAAGTCTCAGCCCGCCCCCGCCTTCTTGAACTTTCTACTCTGCTGCTTGATGTGTAGTCCACCTTCATGACTGAGACGTATTTAATCAGCGAGATCAATAGCTGTTACTGCCATTGATCTTGTGAGTCTATTTCATGGGCGAGTCGGGCACACCTCATATTATGAATACGCTGTAATTTTTTATAGATAATGTACGCTGCTAAGGGCTGTTTTTAATTAACATCAGGAAAAGACTGTTTTTGGAATAATATAACAGCCGTGACTGATGAAGAGGTTTTTACTCCTTGCAATCCATCAGAATCACTTTGTTTTGCCCAGGACCTTGGCTGAAGACAGACAGCGCCTCTCTTTCAACTGCTCCTTCCCTAGACTTCAGAGGGTTCTGAATTTCTTGAACCCGGCTGCCTTGTTCATCCTAATAGTTACTTGTGCGGTCAAAAATAGCAGCAGCAGAATTTTAATGCCGGAGCAAAGTTGTGGAGCTCAAACAAAAGTTTAGATCCTTTTTTTGCTTCGCGTGACTGAATGCTTCATGTGTGAACATGAGATGTGAAACTACAGAGGACCGTCATGTCTAGCTCCTACTCATAAGGTTTGGTTTGGTTTCATTGTTGCATGTTTATTTCTCATTTGCCACATCCTATTTTTTTTTTTGATACTCACTGTCTTGTCTCTTTTCAGGTCATTTCACCTCCTGGTCTCCATGTGTGATTACTGCCCCTCCCCTAATCAGTCCTTCCAGTTTTTTTGTGATTGTTGCGGGCAAAAATCCTTGATTATGTGGCACGCTTTCTTAAAAAATGCGATGGAATATGCGGGATATTTATGCAATTTTATGCGATGAAATTGCGGGCACTTGCAAAAATTGCGGGGACTTCCTGTTGTTGTGGTGATTCCCCCCCAACACCCTGCTTTTCCATGATGTTCATGTCGCGTAATTACGTCACTTCATAACATTCCCATGGCAACAGGGGAAAATGGCTGCTCTTGTGTGAAGTAAACGCAACGTTTTTCAACTTTCTGCTAAGATATAGTGACTTTTTTCAACGAAAATCCGGGGATTATGAAATCACGCAAGCCCTGCATATTTTGCGTGGAAATCGGCAATTTATGCAGCGTTTTTCTGGAGGGACTGACTAATGTGCTGCACCTGTGTCCAATTGTCTCCCCTGTCTGCGGATGTATACCTGCCCCTTTCCTCAGTCCTGTGCCAGTTCGTCTCGTACCGTTTGTGTCAGTGCTCCCGTGTGCTTCTTGTGGAAGCGTTTTGGATACATACACTCAGCACTTTAGAACCTCTAGGTTTAAATGAAGAATTTAATCTGACTTGCTTTCTCTAATGTCAAAGTACGCTAAAGTATAGTATTTAAGATGATTAAACTTTTATTCCCATTGCACTGCGAACATTTTTATATTTTTGTTTGTTTGTATTCACTTGTTACCTGTTTGTGGGCATTTGCACTTTAATGACTGCTTAATGAGTGTAACACCTTGGTTGAGATGGTTGTATCTTCAGATTGTCACGGCCCCTTCTGTGCACAATCACACCTGTTGATGATTCTTATTAAGGGCTTCGTTGCCCATTCTCTCCAAGGACTCTGATGAAGATGTAACCATACATCGAAACATTAGTCACTGTTATGCACCTTAAGAAATAAAACCATCAAGTAAGAAGACATCTGTGTTGCACCGGCAAGTTGTTGTTATTTTATACTGTTGTGTCCTGCCTTGGTTGCACCGGATTGTTGTGGTCTGCAGAAGCGCAGAGAACTTTTTCGACCCTGCTTTGTCTCTTTGCCTCTAAAATTCCCGATACAGTTTGGGAATAAACAGTTTGGACTCTGATACCTAAGAACGAGTTGTGCATTTGTGACTTCATCGCCCCGTGTGTCCTGTTGTCAAGGACAGCAAATCACAAATGCTGCAACATGTCATATCATCTAAAAAATAAACTGCATTACTTTTAATCAAAAATATAAAGTAGGGTGCCTGAGTAGCTCACCTAGTAGTGCCCGCACCCATATACAGAGACTCAGTCCTCGACACAGTGGCCAAGGGCTCGATTCCAACCTGCGGCCCTTTGCTGCATGTGATTCCCTATCTCTCACCACTTTCATGTATAAGCTGTCCAGTCACAAATAAAAATGTCATATATATATATATATATATATATATATATATATATATATATATATATATGTATATATATATAGGATAAGCTAAATATCGTAAACACAATCTACAGGTCCATTTACTTCTGCAATTTTATGTGAATCTGTTTGTACATTTGTTGATTTAAATGCTAAATCGTTCACACGTTGATGCAGAAATACGTCTTACTTGGTGTCAATCCGCTGGCAAGAAAATCCCTGACAGTTGCTCATGCGGTGAGAAGCTTTTCAAAGCTTTATCGTTGACAGGTTTGATACAGCCACCACTGTTCACCAATCATCAGCCTCCTGCACCATGTCCCCCCCCTGCAGGGTGATGGCTTTGGCTGTCAGGTCAGAGTCATTGACCTTAATGGCAGACCATTGTTGGCTACAATCTCGGAGCACTGCGTGAACACGGTGTGCAGAACTCCATACTGTGTGACAAAGCCCAGTGAAGGTGACACCTTGTAAGGAAAATGGGAGGCTGAGAATCACTTTAAGGCACTGATGGTTATTGGGATAATGTAGTATAAACCATTACATCTAAAGCTCTAACTCAAATACAGTGACAGCCGGGCCTCTAATAATAACTGAGTCTCTGCTCCGTTAAGAAAACAAAGAGCCAATAAACAAATTACTCAGTACATCAGTCCAACAACATCACCACTCTGGCTCTGAGTTTTTCTTTTTAACAGAAATACTCATTTCACTCACTGATGGAGGCATTCTGATTCCTTTATACACGTCATACAAATGTTTCACAATGAAAGAACCAAGTTCAAATTATAATAAGGTTCTTTTAAATAAACATGTAATGTGGCAATAATTACGACTAAAATATAGACAATTAAGCGTTCCAAGTAAATGATAAGCTTCCTGAAACCAGAGTATTTTAGTGAATGTGCAGGTGAACATACATAAATGTGCACCTAGTCTCCAGGCAAGAGTACAATTCATTATATATGAAAAATAAAGTTTTGAATTATAAACTAAATATGAATAAATATTCACTTTTATTTATTTGAAATCGAGCCATTCTTTATAGAAAGTTTGTCTTGAACTCCAATGATCAAATGTCCCCTTTTTTAAGATTATTTGTTGGTGCTTTTCCCTTAATTTGCGGTGACAGTGGATAGACAGGAAAGGTGGGAGAGAGATGGGGGAGGACACACAGCAAAGGGCCGCAGGGTCGGACTCAAACCCTGGCCGCTGCAAAGGACTCAGCCTACATAAGGCGCACACTCTTAATGGGTGAGCTAGAGGTCGCCCTGAGACCTGGTTTTAACATCTGTCCTGAACATAGACTGTATATAAACATGGACGACACGCCTCCCTCCCTCCCACTGTACAAAAGCGAAGCCAAAATATCCCAGATATGGGCGATGCCATGTTGTAATTTTGGAGCCAGAGTCTGCGCAGTAGTGATTGGGCGGTGGAGCCGCGGTATCAAAGTCCCACCCATGCATCTGCCCGACCAATCGCGAATCAATTACAGCTGTCAATCATGATGTTTCACCAGGCCTGGCGCCAAATATGGCATTTCTTGAAGCGGTTAAGCTGTCCATTTTATATCTCTTTTTAAAAATAATAAGTACGACTTGACAAAGTAACTATTTAAAAGTCAGTTATGAACTTTAGGCTCTTTCATTCCAGATTTAACACACACACACACACACACACACACGCACACACACACACAGCTGTGACTGCGCTCTCCCAGTGCGTGCTCCCACTTGTAGACACTTCCGTCCCATAATGGTTGAGCTGAGACTAAAGAATAAAATATTTATAATTAGATTAGCTAGTGCAGAGAGCTAGACCGTTAGAAACGGCTAACGTTACACGAGTTACATCTAACTAGGATGTCTATCCCTAGACTGTAACTGTAAGCACCTGACACGTCAGGGTCTGAAGGCGGCTGCGCTGCGATGATACGGGTAGGTGGACGCTTATGGAGTTAGAATCATGCCAAAACCTCACACACACACAAAACGTGTTTTACTCACGCCCAACAATTCACAAACAAACTCAGTGTGGTTTGCAAATACAAAACATCATTCACAAACTAATGCATTTTGTTCTGCAAATAAGAAACCTACCTATCAAACAAATACAGTGTTTTACACATAAAAAGAAACGTATTTCTTCAATGACAAAAAATATCCTGCAAGTACAAACTAAAATCTTTCAAGTACAAAACAAATTCTACAAGTACAAAAAACTGTCACGTGACTTTTGGTACTAATTTTCCGCCTTGCTGATCCACACACAAATGCAGGTAAATTTACTAACAAATGTCCTGTAATTTGCACTCCACAACAGCAGGTGGCGCTGTTGAGTCAATTTAAGCCTACCAGGACCATAGATAAACGCGGATTTTTTTAAACGTTATTACGGTTCATAACTTACTGGAACAAAGCTAAGCAACTGTTCTAAGTTGCTGTGACAAAACCACTGATTATATATATATATATGTATATTGTAGCGATACTGGCGTTAAAGACCCGCTGATCGTTGTCTGATTCTCTGAAATGAATGCCGGCATTGCATTGTGGGAAATCGGCTTTGCATGCGCCCAACTCTGATCATATCTGTTCTGTCTTACAGCATACTGTAATATTTCACCAGTAATAAGACCAAAATAATATTATTAAAATAAAGAAAGGCATACTATGATAATATCTACATATATGTTGCTAGATGTAGTATTATAGTTTAAAAAATATCAAAACAACAAAGCAATCCAGCTTCCCTGGCCGAAATAGACCGAAATAATAACATTAAAAGAAATACAATTAAACCATGATAAGATCTGGTGAATAAATGTTGATTAAAACAGCGGTTATTGGGCTAAAAATACCAATAATAGCAAAGCTGTATACAGCTTCGCTGTACAGAAAGAAACGTGCTGTGATCAGGGAATCTGTGCGTAGACCACGGATGATGATGTCATTGACCTACATGCATCGCATCTGTGGGCCCGTCACTGAATTTTTGGCGAATCTGTGAAACTGCCACAGTTTTTGAGTTAAGGGGCCATGTTCATTTCACAGAATTCTGTGAGACCGGCAGCCTGTAGGCTACTACGAAGCAAGATCAACATGCTGGATTTCTTTCAGTTACCCGGCTTCACCTAACCTAACAACCGGGGTCCTGCATAAGCTGTGTCACGACGCTCCTCGTCATCAGATGAAGATTCCTCATCAGATGAAAAGGACGGGTCATAATCTCTCCCCGACCGATTCTCACAACACTCATGTCCAAATCTAGCTTGCTCTAGCTTCTGATAATGCAGCTGCCTTGTCAAAAGACATGTAAACAATACGCGTTGCTAGGTTACGCTTTATAAGGGGGTTAAAGCCATAGACATACTAATGAAGTCAGATAGGATTACATTGTTAGTAGTTGAAGGTCCCCTGCGATAAAGACACCACGGAGACCTAGTAATTGTGTTGTGTTTGGACGTTTTATGGATGTGATGCTGAAACAAGGGGGCAAACAATGCAAAGCCCCCTATTGCCCCCTGGTGGCGCCGGGTGCGTGTTTCACCCCGTTTTTATAGCATCAAATAACTAATAAAAAAGAAACTTGAACCAACATCAGCGTGATAAGAACTAACTAAAATGACAGAACCCCTAAGAACAGGTGTGAATGCAACCAGGAGGACCTTTTGAGATCCGATCACTCAGACCACATTCGGAGGTGGTGGTGGTGGTCTGGGCCACATTTTCTTAACAGTGTGTATGTGAATGTTTTCTGGGCCACATTAAGAACCGCTTACCTAACTGTAACTGGCTTTGTCCACGACTGAGCTGTAGGTAGCTCTGTGTATTTTGGCCGTTTTTGTCTTTTTAAACAGTAGTATTAGTAGTTGTAGTTCTCATTTCTCATGACCATACTGTCCACGATGTGTCTGTGTTTTTGTTCCGGGGCTCTGTACAGATGTGACACCCACCCGCCTGCTTTCATCGCCGGCTCTCTGGAGCTCTGTGCCCCGTGGTAGCCTGGACAAAGGCGGCTGTGTCAGCGGCATGGAGGTCCCCGGGGACCACCAGTAGACAATAATCACAATTATATTATTAAAAGTACCTGAATTAGAGGCACCTGGTTAGCTCACCTGGTTGAGTGTGCGCCCCATATATGGAGCCTCAGTCCTTGTCGCAGCGGCCGTGGGTTTTGTTCTGACCTGCGGCTCTTTGCTGCATTCCCTCTCTCTTTCCCACTTTCCTGTCTTAATCTATCATATCATTTTTTTACCTGAATTCAAGAATATTTATGGTATTACTACAGACATTCCTATTCTTATGTTGCAACTTCTGCTGTTGCTATTCAGAAGCTGATCAAAGGAACGGCTGCAAAACGGTGGATAAACACATTTTATTTCCTATAAATTCTTCACAATGTTATTCCGTTTTAATATGAAGCTGGTTCTGCTGCATTCATTTTTACTGTCCATTGTGAGTTTGACACTAGAAATACAACTAAGTGAAGTATCAAACTCCGAACATCATCTCTAGTTTCCTTGTAATAAATATCAAATTACACAGTTCTTTCAGAGAAAAGAAAATTATATATTATATTACTGTATATATAAAAAATATAGCATTACTGCAGGACTTTTTGATCCAACATTTCTCCCAAATACGAGTTTCTAATGTGCAAGAATGTGATCAGTGCCTGGACACACCACAAAATGGTGACATGTTTAGAAAGTGGCGGCAGCTACAGTTGGCTGTGCCTAGTGATGAATTCAATCCTAGTCATGAACGCCCTAATGCCCCAGGGTTTTGATGTAGAACAAACGGAGAAAGGGTTTAGTTTGCATTGACAGAAAACATTACCAAAATAATTTCTACATTGCAAACGGGAGCAGATCAGAAAACCAGTAGGGTTCTTACTAAAATATGATAATATATAGTTCCTACCACTAATCTACCTCAATAGGGCTATATGCAATATCTAAATGTGGATGCCTGTATGAGTGTGTCTCCCATGTATTTTTAGCATTACTATAATATGTTTGCAGTAGTAGCTTTTTTTTTACTATGTATTTATTTAGGTATATATTACCTCATAGATGTTTGGCACTGACAAGGACTGCACTTAATTTCATTGTATCTGTTACAATGACAATAAAGATATATTCTATATTCTATTCTATATAGCATATTTAAGGATATAGAAGGAAAGGCCTATCTTAAATACAGATCTGGTTCACTCTTCATTTCAGGTAAAGGCTCACACCACTCTTTTAGAATTCATATTTGGCAAGTGAATGAATGCTCTACGATCAGGTACTTACCTATATTCAACACTTTCTCCTGAATGGGTTCTTAAGATATTATACATTAAGTTCGGCACATAATTCCTGTCCCTGGCCGGTCACGTGATAGTTGAGTTTAGTGGTCTTTACGGTTAAGTTTAGCAGACAAAAGGTGACTGTGAGCCGTATACAGGGCACAGCAAGGTGACGGTCCTTTCAGCGGCCACTGCCGTTAAGTTTAGCCAACATAAGTTACGCAGCAACAACAATTAAGTTTAGGCACCAGAACCACTAGTTAAGATTAGAAACAAGATCGTGGTTTGGGTTAAAACACTGGGACACGAACACAAGTCTCCTGGGTGAAAGTCTTGTGTTTTCAACTGGACATGAACTTCCGCTCCCTGCTTGACAGCCCTGTGTTTTATGACCTGGGCCTCCCTTCTGCGTGGCGCTTCACGCTATTGTACAGCAGCAGGCAGTGCGATGCATACGGCAATAAATAGGTGAAAAAATAGGAATTACAGTGCACTACATTTCGTAGAGATACAGCACGTACAAATTGTTCATGCATCAGCCTGCTGTGCTGATGAAAACTACAGGCCCTAGTGAATATGTACTGTGGGAAACACAAAGGTAGAGACAGACAGAAAGGAGGTATGATATCAAACGCAATCTCACCTTCTGGTCATGACTGTAGGCTAGGGCCCAGTCCTCTTCAGCGGGGTGGAATAAAAGGCTCAGGACGTAGAAAGCGAGGCGGTACTTCTGGTAACTGGCACCCTCGTCGGAGCTGATGAGCACGCTGCTCTCGAACTCCGGATCTGTCAACACCATAATCTGAGAAGAGAGAGAGGGAGGAGAAAGAGAGCGTGCACACACGCCAGGGAGTGTAGGTATGAGTTTGGGAAGACGTGAGAGGAAAGGGGGGGGGGCGAGTTTGTGTAAAGAGGTAGGAAAGATAGGGAGATGAGAAGGTAGAAGAGAGATGTTAGAGGCACTGTCAGCAGAAAAAAAGGCCTGGCCCTCTTGGCACACGGCAGGCTTATTCTTGGCAAACAGCTCGTCTATATATTCAACTTCATTTCGTGAGTGTGACTCTGGCGCTTCTGTTGCCATGGCTCTGTGGCTCTTCCTGTGCCCTCTGAGACCCTGTTTACACGTACATGGTATTTTTACAAACGGAGACATTTCCCTTCGTTTGTACCCGTCGTTTACACGCAAACAGAGAATTCGCCTCTGAAACCGAGTCTTTCTAAAAACTTGAACTTGATTTTTGAAATCTTCGTTTGCACGTTTGCACGTAAACTGAGACAAACGGAGATTTAGGCAGCTGAGAGAGAGAAAGAGGAAGTGATTCGTTGCTGTTGTTGCTATTTTCAGGATTCTGATTGGCTAACGTGGGCTTGAGCTTCTCGTTACACTGCCACCTACAGGTCTGCCATGCTCTTTACTGCATTGACGGCATATATACACAGGTACATGTAAATCAACGCTTTCATGAAAACTGACAGCTGTGCACGTGTGCACGTTATTTTTGAAAACGGAGAGGTTGAAATGTCCGTTTATAAAAATAACCGGCCACGTGTAAACGTAGCATGAGGTGAAGACTCTGGAGTTTTGATAATTTCACTCTAAAAGGTTGTTCACAGCAAGAAGACCAGATCTGACCAAAACGAATACAGGTGGGTTGAAAAGAAATATACAAAGACATTGTCTCAATATCTTACTGAAAGGTGATGGAGCTTTAAGTCTAGTTACAATTAAGTGCTGTACAAACAAGGTATTAAGAAGCCAAGTCTGAATCTGCATATCCAGTTTGTTGTTTTCTTTATCAGCTAACCCTTTAGTATGTCCTGTCTTAGCATTTCTCCTACCCAGAAAACATTCTAATTTCAAATTTAACAGCACCACAGTGGTGGAAGCTCCAATTTCATGCTTGGAATATTTCTGCCAGAGCTATCACAGTTATTACAGAATTCAATAAGAACAGGAATTCCACAATGCCCATTTCCTTCAGCTAATGACATTTAGAGTCTTTGTGGAAGCAGATAAAATAGCAGCAATTCCTCCTTGACTAAAGAGGAGGTGTGTAAATAGATGTGTAATATATTTTAACAAAGTTATTCTCTGAATCAGACTATGCTGTTGAATACATCCTCTTTTAAGGTTACATTATTTTATGTTGAAGAAAATCCATTATCTGTACATTTAACTGAATATTCTCCAATGTTGTAGGCTAAATAGTTAAAGTAAGGATTTGCATTATTACACATAAATCAGTAGAAGTGTTGTAGAAGTGGTGATTACATTTTACATTGTGTACTACCTTGTAATCTGTAAGTGCCTTTATCATTTCAGCTGTACAAAATAGAGAAGCTTTATTGTCCTAATATTCACTCTCCTTTTAGTCTTGCATTGCCAGACCTATCTCTACAGTTCTGTATCAGTGCTGCAGTATCACTGCATGAAAAGTGGGATTTTCGTCAGTATTCGGCACTGTAGATTGTCGTGGAACTTCAGGTTTACGACTGTACACGGCAATTTACAGGCAACACTGAAAACTGCCGTGAATTGTCGGAAATTGACGTGGGCCTTGCTTGGCAGTTGTCCCCCCATGACCCCCCCCTCCCTCTAATTCTAAGGGAGGCTTTAACATGTAAATGAAAATGCTGTGAGCTATACAAATGCAAATCAGGGTAGTTGCAGGGGGAGATTTACCCCAGGTGACATTTTTCTAAAAGGTATTAACTTAATTTTAAGAAAATAGATCAGACTCAGTATAGCCTAATTGTAGACTCTTCAATTTTAGCTTGATTGATTTATTTAATGAAAGTATGCTAGATTAATTATGTATGTCATTAGTAATGACTAATGTTATGTAAAAAAGATCCGCAAAATAATTTATTTCAACAATTAGTTTTAATCAGGCTTTGCCACAAAGGTAAAATGTGCATTCCATGCAAACATCAGTCTCCTCGAGCTCAACCACTGAGCATGGTGACATGACTACAGTGGCCTTTCTTTGGTCTTGCTCATCCAACATTGTCTGGTGGAATGGAGACAGAGGCTCCATTGTACAGTTTTTTTAAGAACTTCTGCTGACACCAAAACACTGGGCTTCACATAAAGCATATCAGGTTTGTCATTGCATGACAAGGTCCCAGCCATTTGTCTTCTTAAAATACTGGCAAATTCAGCACCATATTCACCATATGTCCATGGCATATGAAGCTGTTGGCTCTGCTGAAACAGCCTCATAATCTAGACTTCAATTGTCCTATTGTTATTAAGCTTTCCCAGTATTCCATTATAACTCACTGTAATTCACCTCCACACCAGTGTGTGCGCTGTTCGCGCCCTGCTGGTTAATCTGCTCCTCTTTGTTTCTTGTATCACTCTGCCCCGGCCTCTCTACCACATTGACATATATATAATGGACCAATAGACCCCGTTGCTCTGGACCATAGACAGTATATAATGGACCAACAGACCCCGTTGCTCTGGACGGAGACCAGTGAAGGCTATTAGAAGCACTTTTCCGGTGATGGCCAGCTTTACTGCGCAGCCTCCAACTGAGAGAATGTGACGTGAGCAACGTGTCTGAAAGTGTGAAGTCTTCTGGTAGCTGTGCCGAGAGAAATCTCAATCATTCCCAATCTTACAGAGACGTGTGATGTGAGAGAGTGTATGTATATGTAAGGAGATAACATAAGCACAGGCTAATTATTGCTGACTAACATGCCAGTTAACATTAGTAATTAAACCTAAACAGCTAATGTAAGTCGAAACTGCCTGCGAGCTTCTCCTGTACTATACGGTAATTCCTCTACTATGCGACAGTAAGTCTCGTGGTTATGACACAATCGTTAGCTTATTTTTACAAAAACGTCTGCTACGGAGCCATAACGTGAGGTACAAGGTAATGGAGCCTTTTATACATTGTTGTGTTTCTTTAGAAATAAACAACGGACAAATAGAGTCTTCAAACATTTCTGATGTAAAGTTATTCGCAGTCAAGTGGCGTAAAAAATATGGCGGTCAGCGGAATGCTAACAGGAGTGATGGCCAGTTAGCAACAAAATGGCGCCATAGATGGCTCGAGTTCTGACCAAGGGGCAAGCTTCGCTTCAGAACTCGAGCCATCATGGCGCCATTTTGTTGCTAACTGGCCATCACCTCCACCGCCATTTTTTTTTTTTTTTTTACGCCACTTGACTGCGAATAACTTTATATCTGAAGCGCTTTTTAAAGACTCTATTTGTCCGTTGTTTATTTCTAAAGAAACACGACAATGTATAAAAGGCTCCATTACCTTGTACCTCACGTTATGGTCCGTGAGCAGACGTTTTTGTAAAAATAGGCTAACGATTGTGTCATAACCATTTAGACTTACTGTCGCACAGCAGAGGAATTACCGATAGTACAGGAGAAGCTCACAGGCAGTTTCGACTTACATAAGATGTTTAGGTTTAATTACTAATGTTAACTAGCATGTTAGTGATCAATAATTAGCCTGTGCCCATGTTATCTCCT
This sequence comes from Perca flavescens, assembly GCF_004354835.1. NCBI lineage: Eukaryota > Metazoa > Chordata > Actinopteri > Perciformes > Percidae > Perca > Perca flavescens. The sequence goes on along the minus strand of NC_041332.1, from coordinate 42,933,845 downwards.
TACATATACCTACACCTCCGTATCTGTAAGATTGGGAATGATTGAGATTTCTCTGGCACAGCTACCAGAAGACTTCACACTTTCAGACACGCTGCTCACGTCACATTCTCTCAGTTGAGGCCGCGCAGTAAAGCTGGCCATCACCGAAAAAGTGCTTCTAATAGCCTTCACTGGTCTCCGTCCAGAGCAACGGGGTCTGTTGGTCCATTATATACTGTCTATGGTTCTGAAGCGAAGCTTACCCCCTTGCTCTGGACGGAGACCAGTTAAGGCTATTAGAAGCACTTTTCCGGTGATCTCTTGCTTTACTGCGCAGCCTCCAACTGACAGAGACAACGTAAATGTGACGTGAGCAACGTGTCTGAAAGTGTGAAGTCTTCTGGTAGCTGTGCCGAGAGAAATCTCAATCATTCCCAATCTTACAGAGACGGAGAGTGTAGGTATATGTAAGGAGATAACATAAGCACAGGCTAATTATTGCTAACTAACATGCTAGTTAACATTAGTAATTAACCCTAAACAGCTAATGTAAGTCGAAACTGCCTGCGAGCTTCTCCTGTACTATACGGTAATTCCTCTACTGTGCGACAGTAAGTCTTGTGGTTATGACACAATCGTTAGCCTATTTTTACAAAAACGTCTAACAGGAGGTGATCGCTTTGTAGCAACAAAATGGCGCCATTGGAGGTTCGAGTTCTGAAGCAAAGCTTACCCCCTTGCTCTACCCCCGCCTTCACTGCTACCATTTGAAAAAAAGCGGCAGGAGATGAGTCCGAGAGTTAGAGCAAAAGCTTCCGAAAAATGGGAATACAATATTTCAGGCCAACTGGTAAAAGAGTTGTCGGTCAAACTTCACTTGGAAACACACAGGAGTTGTTCAAGACGTTTGGAGCGGTTGTTTTCTCTCCTCCATATCACCTCCGGGGCTCCAAAGATGCGCTCACAGAAAAGAAAAAGACTACGTAAGTATATGATTATTAATGAAACTGCGAGCTAGTCTGTACTGTTTATTAACTCTTGATCGTACAATGACTGTCTTTGGATGTTAAACAGGCTACTTAGACTTGGCAGTAATGTTTTAAACCTCACCAAGTTTAAACGCGAGCAGCACAGAGCTGTGGCTGCTTTCAGCGCCATTCATTACAGAGCTGAGCTGGTGAGTTGTTTTATAAAAGTATATTTTTTTATCTTGTAATTTACAGGAAGCAGTCCGCCGTCTTCACAACTCTGAGACAAACTGTAGCAGGTGCTACGAACTGGAGCAAGGGTAAGATTTAAAGAATATGCTTTCATTGAATGAATATCATTAATTCTTCTGTACATAGGACATAGATATGTTAATAGATACCGATCTTAACCGTACTTTTAAAAAAATTATTATTACAGACTAACCTCTCCTCATAACGAGGCCGTGACCTATGTTTGCTCGGAGCAGTCTGCAGGCAAGGGGGTAAGCTTCGCTTCAGAACTCGAGCCATCATGGCGCCATTTTGTTGCTAACTGGCCATCACCTCCTGTTAGCATTCCGCTGACCGCCATTTTTTTTTTACGTCACTTGACTGCGAATAACTTTACATCAGAAATGTTTGAAGACTCTATTTGTCCGTTGTTTAGTTCCAAAGAAACACGACAATGTATAAAAGGCTCCATTACCTTGTACCTCACGTTATGGCTCCGTAGCAGACGTTTTTGTAAATATAAGCTAACGATTGTGTCATAACCAAGTGACTTACTGTCACATAGTAGAGGAATTACCGTATAGTACAGGAGAAGCTCGCAGGCAGTTTCGACTTACATGAGCTGTTTAGGTTTAATTACTAATGTTAACTAGCATGTTAGTTAGCAATAATTAGCCTGTGCTTATGTTATCTCCTTACATACACCTACAGTCTCCGTCTCTGTAAGATTGGGAATGATTGAGATTTCTCTTGGCACAGCTACCAGAAGACTTACAACTTTCAGACACGTTGCTCACGTCACATTCTCTCAGTTGGAGGCTGCGCAGTAAAGCTGGCCATCACCGGAAAAGTGCTTCTAATAGCCTTCACTGGTCTCCGTCCAGAGCAACGGGGTCTATTGGTCCATTATATACTGTCTATGTCTGCAGGTCCAGATTTACATGATGCTGATAATGACGCCATTATGTGTAAGTCATTTTTACTTTTTCATCTTTCCTTGTTTAATTTTGCTGTGACTTATGTTTTTTATTCATACCACTCTCATATAATTGTTTTCCAGCTGCCTGTAAGACATATCACCAGACAGCACGCAGGAGCTTCAGCTAGAAACAACCAGATGCATCGCGGGCAGAAGCTGTGAAGAGTTCAGCTCAGAGTCGGTCGAGAAGAAAAGAGGGTAAGATTAGATCCGTTTGGTTAATGTGAATATTTTTCAGGTGTCTTCATAGATGTGTTGTGTCCATAAATAAATATCACACAGTACTGATTGTCTTTATTGATTGATTTTACAGCTGCTGGAAGCGAGACAGAGTGTGCTGGCTGCGGGTGAGGTGACATTTGGAAGTGCGCCACCATAGACCTACAGGACAACGACCACAGACGTCTGCTAAATGGACCGAATTCAGACCGAATGCTGCCGGTTACCTACAGCTCCGAGCCGGCCACGGGTTAGGTGTGGACGGTGCTGCTTCTATATATATTTATTATGTGTGCTGTGTGTCTCCGATGCTTTGTACATAGTTTTTTTTCTGATTGCGTTTGTGTTTTGTGTCAATAAAGCTCTATTTTTGAATAAACAGCACGTTCCTGGCAAATTATTTTAATTAGGATAACCATGACATGAATATACAACATAGCATATATGAAATAAATATATATAATACATAAATAAATAAATAAATATATATCTATCTATCTATATATATATCTATCTTATTTTATTATTATAATAATAATGGCCCAGGTTGACCAATAGCCTAACCCATGACAGACCTGTCAACCAATCACAGGAGATTTTTCTTGTTTAAAAGTAGTGGTTTCATCCAATAGTGAGTGAGGAAATTCCAGCCAGGCCAGACGTTCTCTGGCCAGGCTCCTATTCATATTCTAATTAGATCCATTAACACCTCCGCGGGGGCTCTCCACATACGTCATGGTTCGTTTCCGACAATATGTGGCACAGACAAACGTGACGTTCACAGCCTGTAAATTGTAGATAACTGCCGAAAATTAGGGGGATTTCTGGCCGTTTACAGGCGTTTACGGGGACGGAAATCCCACTTTTCATGCAGTGTATGGTCTGGCTACACGACCTATCTATTCTGGAATAGGGGGAAAAAAGGTATTGTACTGCTTTAAACCAACCAAAACACACTGGCCACGGAGGACCATCATTTTGCCCTCCAATTGTGCTGTTCTCCTCCATGTTGTCCTCCATAGCACTCTGATAGTAGCAGCAGCTATTTTGTCGAATTGCGTTTTTAGCAAAATGCTCAGAGTAAATTTAAATTGGGCTTTTATTGTGAAAGGTAAAACCTGGCTCAGAATACAGATACTGTGTTTTAGAGTATCGGCACAATTCATAACCCTCGGCTACACGAGTGACACTTGGAAATCCGATTTTAAGCTGCCATGAGCGTCCGCACTGAGACACAGCTGTAGAAATTCCGATTGGAATCACATTTCATACCATCTCTAAATGTGATTTGGATCTGATTTGCCAAAAAATGCTGTCTATAAATCAATCTGGATACAATCTAGATATGCCAAAAAAAAAAAAAAAAAAAAAAAAAGGATTTTGGCTAGCAGTTTGAACAAGGCCTTAGAGGCTAACTCTATCCGTCTGCTGGTTGGGGGTAGGCAAGTAGTTCCAAAACCTTTTTGGCTGAAAACAAGGTTGATGAGAGTCGAGTTTATGGTCCAGAAAACCGTAGAGCTGAGGGGTACTGCAGAGTGGGGTAGTAATTCTCTGTGGGTGTGTCACTACGATCAAACCCCTTCACATTACACTTCATCATTTATTCCATTATCCGCATGAAAATATGGACTGTTACAGCTTTAAATGTTTATCTCTTAGTCTTAATAAACTACGACACCCATGCCTCTATAAGGATTGTGAGGTGGAATTGTGGGCCGTGGCTTCGTTCGTGGCCCAAATGGCTGTGTTTCTCTCGTCAATTAAATTTGTATTGGAAAAACAGCAGCACATTTGTCACTGACAGAAATGCTAGGCCTCCTTCCAGAGCTTTAACCAGGAACCCTCCCTGGTGGTGATTTAGATAAATTGTTTTTCATTAAGCACCAATAAACAGGCAGCACATTCTCAACCTGGATACCTCATTGGCCCCCTCGCCAATTTTGCCATTTATTACCCATCACTGTGCAGTGCCAAGACCTCCTGATATTTGCCAGTGTCTTTGGAGCTTGTCAGATGTAATTAACAGTTTTTAAACCGTAATCATATTCTATAATACTATATGAGTGAGCAGCAGAGTATATTGTGAATAGGAAATTACATTTTGCCATGCCTCATTCTGAGTCAAATGTCAGGACTTTCAGTTAAATAAAAATTTAGAAATGCCTTGAAGAGGTATATGCATATAGTGTACATTTCATATTTCAACCTATTGTTGGTATTTAAGCCTTAGTGCTCAGTGATGAGTGTAATTTCCCCTCTCTATGTTCACTATGTAACTATATCCTTCACATTTTGCTGTAGCTTGCTGGTAGCTCAACAATATTCATATTTGCATAGTGATTTAAGTAGTTAAAGCCATTTTGTATGTAGTTAACTACTAAAACTACAAACATTTTTGGGCCATAAAAGGAAATGAATTACTTTACTTTTTACCATTGCTTCTTTCTGTAACTGAACATCCTTGCTGCTGTGAAAGCATAACGATTGAGGAGTGAGGGTAAGAATACCACAGTAAGCCAATCAGAAGCAGAGTAAGGCACAGTAGGGCGGGACATTCCTTCGCCATCCTTCCAGGTAGCTGGAAACGTCAGCTCACCTGTGAAAAATATTGGGCTATAGATTTTAATGTTTGGAATCTGAATTTGCAAATCTAAACTTAATTATATTTGTTGTTAATTAGTCATACGTATTGCTTATTGCTATTTGTCAACAAATGGTCAGAGAAGTTGCTCAATCAGAACATGAATATGAAAGAAACAATCAATACAGACACATAAGTACAATATAACTGTTAAATAATTAATAATAATAATTGTAATTTCCATTGCAGGATTAATAAGGTATACATTATTATTATTAATAATAATAAATTATTATTATTATTATTTAACTTTAAGAAAAAAAGAGGCTGTATGCATTAGTGCAGGATGTGCAAAAATGTTGAGGGATGTGCAAAAGTTCAGGATATATAGTCTGTGCAATGAGCAGGTATATAGTCAAGGATTAAGGAGAGGAGGGGAGGGGGGGGATACGAGTCTACTACATGCTATTGTAGAAATTACCTGGCATCACATGTACATTGTCAATTTGATATATATATATATATTTTACCAAGTAGTTTGAACTACCTTTTCTAAGTAGGCCTAGCTTTAGGTAACCATCAGTGTCTCTGTATCCCAACCGGCAGCGGCAGATTCCCGCCTACCCAGAGCCTGGGTCTGGCCCAGGTTTCTCCCTAAAAGGAGATTTTCCTCGCCACTGTCGCACTGAATTCTTGCTCTTGGGGGAATTACTGGAATTGTTAGGTCTTTGTAAATTATAGAGTGTGGTCTAGACCTACTCTATCTGTAAAGTGTCCTGAGATAACTCCTGATTTGACACTATAAATAAAATTGAATAGACTTGAATTGAACTTTGCAAAGCCTTCCCAACACTGTCAATTGCAGTGCTTTTACTTTGTCTTTTCTCTGGCCTTGATTCAACGCCTGGAATGGGGCCTGGAAAGTATTGTCGCATTCACTTTACTCATTTGCCACCATGTAAGTGTGAAAACGGCCACGTTATTTCCCAACCTTACACATTATCGTAACAAGCCAGTTTCTGTCTGTCGCCTCAGCGATTAGAAAGAACCCACAACCAATTTGAAGCCGATACAAAGGCGGGAATAGGAGATGTGGCCAATTTCTCTCCTGCCTACTAAAACAATCACCTTCAAAAAAAAAATCCCAGTGAGTGACCGAGGGTTGATTAACATTTCCCTCACAGCAAGCACTCTGCAAGCAGCCTTTGTGAGGAGGGTAACAATACTAAATCAATAGAAGTTGGAGGGATAACAGTTGCGTATTATCAGCCTGAAGTTGAGCTGTGTGTGAGCTGGAGCACAGAGATAGAAGCCGGTAGTTGTCGGATCATGAGGTAAGTTGGAGGTATGGATCAGAGACAGAGGGAAAAAGACACCCTGCAGCAAATGAATCACGTCACGCCAGATCAATTGGGCTTAGTCTGTCTTTGACGGGAGGTTTTACCAGAGAGTCGTCGCTGCAATACGCTCATTAACCATGGATCAAGACTTAATCACCCACATCTAGCTATCATGTTTCCATTGCTGTGCCTCCTCAATGGCATTTTAAAAATGCACATGTCTTTATTTTTTAAACGAACCCAATCTAGCAGCCGTTCAATCAAAGTGTTCAAGGACTGAGCGCGCAACGGGTTCGGGGGAAAAAAAAGACATCAAAAAAACAGCAGAGAAGATTCATGGGAGGTGTCATTTTCAGAGGCCTTGTGCTAAATGTCATTACTATCATTCAAATCTGTAATGCGACGTTGTTAAAGGTCACAGCTTCTTAGCTTTTTTTCTTGGACATTGTAAGGGAGGACAAAATTGTACATACCAGTACGTTTCCAGAATCGTCGCTGTGGACATATACTGTAACGATCCCTTTATAGTCGATGGGAGGAATATCTCAAAGAGTAGCAGACAATTCTATCTTACAGTGACTGATTAGGCATCCAGACTGCTCTTTTATCCGCAAAAACACAGGCGGATGCTAAATAAGGTCATCAAGATGCAAGGAGGCAACAAAGAAATGTAGGCAGCGGACAGGCAAACTTTCATCCATCTGTAGGATGGCTAATCGAAATAATTAGATTAGAGATAAGGTGCGTAGGGGGAATCGGCCCATGGGCAGAGTCAACCATTAGAGTACAATATTCTCCTGAGGTTGTTACTACTGCTTGGCTGTGATGACTCATTTACACTGGAACATGCACGCAATAAAATGCTGGATTTTATTTTACATAGATTAGTTTAAAACATATCAAATATCTTGAATATATTTTGAAACTGATGTCAGTGTCATGTGTCAGTCCCTGAAATGGGCCAGTACTCCCCAGTACTGAGTTGATTTTTTTTGAGTACCCTTACTTCTAATTGACGTTAATAGTAATATTAATAGGCTGACTGTATGAAGTCTATTACTGATATTTATACCAAAATAGTAAGTAAGTAAAGTTTATTTATATAGTACTTTTCACAGATAAAAACCACAAAGTTCTTTACAAGAAATTGGAATATGATAAATAGAAGACATAAGAATACAAGGAAAACATAGGTACACAAAATCAGCCAGCCATAAAAGCCCTTGTCTAACTAAAAGCCTGTATGAATAACAAAGTCTTCAACTGCATTTTAAAAGAATCAACGGCATTTGAACAACGTAAGAGAGGGGCAGTGCATTCCTCAGCCTGGGTGCCACTGCCTGAAATATCAATCTCCTCTGATTATAAAATGAGTGCGGGGGACCGCTAACAACATCTAGGCTATTTATCGTGATTTACTGGGAGAAAGCAAGCTCTTCTACGTAAAACCAGACATTCAGCACCCCCATACAATGCGAATGGAATGATCCTTTCTTTCATAACCACATTTTCAGACACTGCAACGATTCGACTGTGAGATTGGCAAGCGAATCAGGCTCCTTAGATTAAATAGTCGACTATTTATCTTTTTACTCTATGCTGCTATTTGGAGAGGATGGCGCCAACCGAATTCCGTTGTACTGCATACAATGACAATAAAGATCTATCTATCTATCTATCTATCTATCTATCTATCTATCTATCTGGGGTCACCCCTACAAGATATACATGTAAATATAAATATATCCAAGACACATGCGATGGTCATGTTATGCAACTGTTAAATTAGTGTACTGGCAACTTTTTTTGGCCCAATTAAGGCACTGCTTAGTGTGATTTACATCTAGCATATTGTGTTGTATGAGTGTGAATTCTCTTTCTCGTGCTTGGGGTGTTACACAGTTGATCTAATCTTATATAACTGAAAAAAAACAAAAAAACATATGCTTCACATGAGCAACACAGAGAACCTTAGGGACTACATTCCTGCTATGCCCTTGATGTGGAATTACATTTTCTCCACATAAAAAAGGCAGGAAGAGTGAGTCATGAGGAGTAATCAGCGCTGGCTATGATCTGCTCCTCTCCCTGACATGGTTTAGCTCAACAGACCCAGGATCCTATTAAGTCCGACGCCATGCAAACGCATTCAAGGTCAGTACCTTGGCTCGGCCTCGGAAAAGTGAAGCTGATGAACCCAAGCACCTCCACAACTCTGAGCACGTCTGCGTCACACAGGAGTCATTTTCTGTAAGTCTGTTGATGCCATGCAGATTTTTATTTATTCATTATTCGTCTAACCAGGTAGGTCAACCTGGACAAATGGATTCTTTTTTTTTTTTTTTTTCATATACTGTAGCAGGAAAACCCTCAACTCTATTATCCAGTGGCCGTGACTTGTTCTTAACCGCATCATTCTGCTTCTGTCCTTTCGCCTAAAGTTGTTTAGATCCTTGAATCCGACCTTTCTTTCTCGCCTGTGTATTCATTTATTTAGATGTGTTCTGGAGAAACAATAAGTCTGCATACTGAACACTGGAAACAGTGCAGTGAGCTAAGCTACCAGTTATTCCACATTAAATTAAGCTTTGCTACATTGACGCTAACGTCAGACCCCAAATAAATGTGGGAAGCTAAGCTACAGCAACATGGCAAAAGTAGTTTACTACATCTGAGCTTTTTTTGTTTATACATCCATGTACACAAAATACAAGTCTGTCACAGCGGCGTCAGTGATCGGTTTTATTTCAGACGGCAGCATAAAGCTCCACTGTGCTTGAATGCTCGGGGAAATGGAGCTTTTGTAGACGCTACCGCACTACTTGATCAATAAAAGAGCTAAGCCACCTAAGCGACCTTAACAATGCAGATGAACTATTCTTAGACATATTTACAACTTTATATAATAAAAATTGTCCAATAAAACAATGTTGTAATAAAAGGAAATATCCAGAAATGTCTTGGAAATGAAACCCTGGATGTCTAAAGGAATTCAAAATGCCTGTAAAAAAAGAATACCTTTTTATAGGAATTTCATAAAATATAAGAAATATAAAAACAAATTAACTACCATAATGAGGGTATGTAAGAAGGATTATTATAATAAATTACAAGAAAATAACAAAGATAATGTTAAAGGAACATGGAATATAATGAACACAATTATTACAAAAGGACTTAATAAATTTAACTATCCGGAAAACTTCAATGATAATGAGAAGACGTGGACAAATATGAATGAAGTGGTTGACAGATTCAACAAATACTTTGTTAATGTGGGTCCTAATCTGGCCAAAGACATAAATTACACAGGGACGAATTACTATGTGATGGACCATGTGGAAAATAACCATATTCATTGTTTTTGGGAACTGTAGAAGGCAATGCAATTAAAGAGATTGTAAATTGTAAATGTAATAATAAAACTTCCAAAGATTGTGATGACATTGATGTCTCTAGTAAAAAAAGTAATAGACGGGATAGTTGACCCACTATCTCATATATATATATATATATATATATATATATATATATATATATATATATATATATATATAAGTCATCCCATTGTATAAATTCTGGTGACTCACTATAGACCAATATCTCTGCTTTCTCAATTCTCAAAAATACTTGAAAAACTATTTTTTAACTAATTTGTCAAAAGGCTAGATAATTTCATTGACAGAAACAATTTACTAATGGACAGTCAGTATGGATTCAGAGGTGGTAGGTCAACCTCTATGGCACTTATTGAGTTAGTTGAAAGATTAACAAATTGTTTTGAAAATAAAAACTATGCAAGGGGATTTTCATTGATCTGAAAAAAGCTTTTGATACTGTAGATCACGAAATCCTGTTAAAAAAATTGGTATGGAATAAGAGGTGTGGCCTGTGAACAGGAGTCAGTTTGTTCAAATGGTTAATCACCACCATCAGTCAATGAGTCTTAGCATTTCCTGTGGCGTTCCACAGGGGTCAGTTTTAGGCCCGAAATTGTTTATCCTTTACTTAAATGACATTTGTAAATAATCAAATGTACTAAAATGTATTGTTTTTGGAGATGACACTTTTGGTTGTGGGGATAACTCGCAGCAGACGCTGGAAATGGTCACTAATGAAATGAATAAACTAAAACTCTGGTTTGATTCAAATAAGTTATCCTTAAACTTGAACAAAACTAAATTCATGATATTTGGAATACGCACTATAAATACAGATGTTAAAATAGTAATTGATAATGAAACAATTGAAAGAGTCTATGAAAATAAATTTCTGGGTGTTGTACTTGACCATCAACTCTGCTGGAAGCCCCACATTAAATATCTGTGCATGAAGATGGCCAGGAGTATTGGTATATTGAGCAAAACTAGATACATTTTGAACCAAAATACACTACATACTCTGTACTGCACACTCATTTTACCATATGTGTTATATTGTGTGGACGTTTGGGGAAATACCTACAAAAGCAACTTACAAAAAATTTGCGCTTTGCAAAAACGAGCAATTAGGATAATAAATCATACCGGGTATTATGATCATACCAATCATCTGTTGTTTAGTTCACATTTGCTGAAATTTATGGACATTGTTACATTCAAAACTGCACAATTTATGTTTAAAGTTAAAGAAAAGAATTTATCATGTAACATACGTGCAATGTTTAATGAAAGAGACGAGGATATCACCTAACCTCTTGTGCGAACTGTTGTTAAAAGCATGTGTGTTTCAGTTTGTGGGGTGACCTTATGGAATGGACTGAACAATGACATCAAACAGAGCCATAAAATCATTCAGTTCAAAAATAGATTAAAGTAATCATTACTTGACCAATACAGAAAATATTATATATACAGAAAGATATTGTTGTTATTGTTGTATTGCTGTTAGTTACTGTAAGAATTAATGATTGTGTGCTGTATTTGCATATCTATTTACTTTGTAATAATATGATTATGGGGCAGGACCAAATAAGCTATTTGCTTCCACCTGCTCCTTCTCGACCTAATCCTTTTATATTTTTATTTTGTTTTGTTTTTTTTGTTGTTAATTCCAGATTGTTTGTGTTTTTTTCTTTCTTTATGGTTTAAATTTTTTTTTGTTTTGTCTTGCATCATTGATGATTGTTCGAGATAAATTAATAAATTAAATGAAATGAACTAAAAAGCTATTTGATTCAGAAAACAGCATCACTAATACAAAGTAGTTGTACTAGCAATTGCCCAACACTGCTTGCAATACAAGTTGGATTTAGTGCCGTGACGCTGTCAGCAGAGGTTGCTAATACAAGCAGGGAGCATCAAATCAAACCGCTTTAGCTTGGTACGCCGGACCAGACCAGGGAAACTGGAAATATACCCAACTCTATTGAGCAAGCGTGCATTTTTATCATTTTTGAATTCAAATTTTCATTTGCAAGAAGAAAATTGTGTTAGCCTATTTCTTCTTTCAAAAGTTTCACTGTCTCCCTTTAGGTGCTTATAAGCTAATTTTTTTTTCTCAGACCTACTTTATGGAGTAAAAACAATTCTCTGATGCTTCTTCTACACATAACAGTTACATGTGGAATATTGTTTTTAATATAATGCTCATGGGAAATATCTAATGTTGATTTCGTAGTCAGCGCTTACTAACTGATTGCCAATTAGTGATTTCCTACACTATATTGACTCAGACACACTCCTTTGACAATATTCAAAGTATGACTTATTGCAACTAAATGCCTCTAATTGTCATGTCCAGCTCCCTGTAAAACTATGTTACTGTCTCCAGATCTGCATTTCCAGAGCAACACATCACTTTAACGCTGTGTAAACTTCATCTCCTCATTATGCATACAATCTGTTGGAATAGTCAGTGGAATGTTAACATGAGCTGGGTCAATTAGCATTTTTTTGTGATACTGTTAATTCCTAGATAAAGAAGGCTGGACACATATTGATATGGAAACAGCCTTGAGGCAGTCTATTCTCCAGATGGAGACTGAGCTGCTTAAAGCACTCTGACCTCTTGGCCACAATTTGTTTATCAAATTGTTGCTTGGAGCATCACATGTACGGTGCAATTTGTGAAGAAAGCGGGGGGGGGGAGATGTTTTCTGATCATGCACAACAAAACATGTAGGAATGAAATCCCCCTTCCAATACCATGGATATAGAGCCACTCAGCCAGCCATGCTAAAACACTTATTTATCAACTTCGATATTCAATGGAACATAATCTCAAAATGAAATAGCACAGCGTGGTGTCAACATAAAACCCAGCGCTGTCAAGCCGGGGAGCACAGTTCACTTCGCAGTGAACACCAAATACTTTCACCCAGGAAACACTCGTTCATTCCTCTGGAGTGTTTTAATCCAAACCACCATCTTTTTCCTAAACTTAACGATTTTATCGTTCTATCGTCCATTCATTAAATGAAATGAACACAAAATTACAGCAGATGGTAGAAAATGCAAAGCAAACCACAGCCTGATCTGTTAACTAAATTCTTAGAATGTCAGAAAAAGAGAAGAAGAAAGGAAAAGCAATTGACAGAATTCTGGGGCAGATTAAAGACATTGGCAGATGGTCGGCAGCTGGCAATGCTCAGACTTTCTCTCTCTTCTCGTTTTCTCCTTTAATTCGTCTCTTTTTGTGGCCTTTTTGTGAAATTCTTAAAATTCCACTTTTGGTGGTTGCCAGAAAAATCCTTATGCAGGAAGGAGGCAATGTGCGGTGTCCCTGAGAGGCCACAGCACGCAACAATAAGACAACACGTGCAAATAAGACAACACGCACTAATAAGACAACACGTGCAAATAAGACAACACGTGCAAATAAGACAACACGTGCAAATAACCCACAGCACACACTAATAAGACAACACGTGCAAATAACCCACAGCACACACTAATAAGACAACACGTGCAAATAACCCACAGCACACACTAATAAGACAACACGTGCAAAGAAGAAAACATGCACAGCCTCACTTTATGGAGCTACTCAATTCCGAAAACTTAGAAACAAATTGACAATCGGCAACGATTTTCGCAAGACTGCCTATATTCGAAATCTATAGAGTTCATTTCTTGCCTAAAACGTATTCAGAAGTGAATTTAGTGATGAATAAAATGGCAAAATTTTTTAAAATTGTCCTGCTGTTGGTCTGTCTATGTACCTGAAAGCCAATGGTTGAGGCACGTGTGCATCACTTAAAAGTGTCCCCTGGAAACACTTCCGTTGTGGTGTGGGCTATTTGCATGTGTTGTCTTATTAGTGTGTGCTGTGGTTTATTTGCACGTGTTGTCTTATTGTTGCGTGCTGTGGCCTCTCAGGGCCACCGTAGCAATGCCATGAATCTACACAAGGTCCTTCGTGTCCACAGATAAACTGTATACCATCATTTCTCATTTAAAAGGAGAAGGTGTTGAATTACCTTTATATTCTATGTTATAACTCACATAGGAAATAGGAAAGAAATACTGTTTTCATTCACTAAATAAGTCCAACCTCTTCACTTTTTGCTGTTTCTTTCAATTGATAAAATGTAAAGCTATTGTCAGTGACACTCGAGACGTTCTGCAGATGTTTCAAATCACAAGACTCATGAGAAAAAGGTGACTGCTCACTAAATAGATGCTCCCAAAACAGATTTGTTAAGTACAATTACAACATGATTACGTCTTTATCAGGTCTAAACCAAGAAGGTCCATATACTCAAATTATTTACAACACGAAACTCAGAGATATCAATTCCATATCAGTCACTGGTGTGCGATCACATGCTTAACTGCCTGGAAAAACAAAATCATCTGGATATAGTGATGTAGCTACTAAATATAATTATTTAGATGTAATATTAAAATGTCTTTTTGGGAGCATCCATTCAGTGTGCAAGTGCCCTTTTCCCTTGAGATTGTTTTTTGCCTTTTATCATGTTGGCATGTCACTACCTGTAAATATCAAATCAAAAGCCTACCAAAGACAATCACAAAACTGCAACATGGCAACCCTGAAGATAATCCATAAATGACAACAGTTTTTCTATGACATCTATGGTTGTTGTTCTGGGATCAGTGATATGGATATATGTATTATCCTGGATTCAGCAAGACTACAGTTAGTCAAGTACAGAGTTTTTTAATTACAGCATCAAGAATAAAACCTAGAGAGGGAGACTTCAAAGGTCTGTCTCTTTCCTAATCCTGTTTTAAAGGTCCCCTATCATGCTCATTTTATTGGCTTATTTTGGATTTCTACTAGGACAGTTTACATGCTTTAAAGACCTCGTTGTTCTCATTTTCAGGCTCATAATTGTATTTAGAGGTTGTACCCGAATAGGTTTACATGGTTTAATAAAAAAAAAACTATATATTTTTGTTGTACTGCACATTGCTGCAGCTCTTCTTTTCACCCTGTGTGTTGAGCTCTCTGTTTTAGCTACAGAGTGAGACATCTGACTTCTTTTCCATCTTTGTTAAGAGTCGCACATGCTCAGTACCTAGGTAAGGACTACTAGCCAGTCAGAAGCAGAGTATGAGGGCGTGCCCTGACAGTACCTAGGTAAGGACTACTAGCCAGTCAGAAGCAGAGTATGAGGGCGTGCCCTGACAGTACCTAGGTAAGGACTACTAGCCAGTCAGAAGCAGAGTATGAGGGCGTGCCCTGACAGTACCTAGGTAAGGACTACTAGCCAGTCAGAAGCAGAGTATGAGGGCGTGCCCTGACAGTACCTAGGTAAGGACTACAATAGAGCTGTTTGTGAACAGTGTTTTCTGTTGGAGATGGTAAGTCCCTTTGGGGTGGACTCTGGGCTTTTTCGCTTTGTAAACCTATAACATGCACAAAAAGATATATAACACAAAAAGGAAAGGGACAAAAAGCATAATATGAGCACTTTAATGTAAAAAAAACCCCACTGTTTTTCTCAAACTGTCTGTCTGAATATACCTGTATTCACCCTCTGTCTGAAACGCTCTGTTTTAATGCCTCTTAGTGCCTGTTGTGATTGGTCAGCATTTCCGATTCTACTGGATCTGTGCCCTCAGCGTCTCTGCACCGCTATTGCAGCCGGGGAATGACTGTAACGGCACTGTAGCGGCACTTTCTACCTATATATAGTATAGTTGTGACATCAAACCGTCCTGACGGCTCGTTTAAAGGCGGAGTTTCTTAATACAGGCTGTGTGCATTTCTCTGTGGATGGAGCGATTTGATACTAACTTTCACAATATTTATACAACACCTTGACTTGATGTATAATAAGAAAAGACATGGAAATCTCTCAAATTGTTTACATTATTTAAGAATGTACAGTACATGAGCATTTTGGGGAAGAAAACCTTGTATTTTTTGTAAGCTTGTATCAGTAAGCACAAAAGCTGAACAAAATCAATGACTTGCAACATCTCACCTTTCTCTTGTTAGTTGGACAGACGTACAGGTAACTCAGGACAGTCTTGGATCCGACTTTGTCATTCATTCTCTCATATGTGGAGCCGTAGTCAGTAGATCTGAATGGAAGAAATAAAGGGAAATAGTATAGTAGATAAACCTGAAAAGGGCACACTGAAAGTTTGCTGACAATCTAATGGCTAAACAACCTGACTAAAGATTACTGGAACACGATTCATGTCAAATTATATGGATTTTGCAGTGATGAAAAAGAATGCAATATCACACCCTAGGGTAAAACAACAAGCAGATACAGGCTGGTATGGTACTATATATAATATATATATGCGAGAGTAAAACCTTTGGTAATCGAACAAGAGAAGGTTAACCAATCATCTATAGCTGCCAACGAAAACGAACCATTTGAAAATGTCTGGGGACCCAGCACTGTAAATAATTAATTCTCTCCCGATGACTACCATGAAATAAAATGTGACGAGTGCAAAAACATGTGGATGTCCCTGAACCCATGGGCTTTAATAATTTAACAGTGGGAATGAGCCTGTTAGCCAGCCTAGTCCCTAGAAACTCCACATTAATCCATCAGCGCTAGTAACTACAGAATCTCCCTTCAAGTAGAATATCACAGCATTTACAGGGCTGTGTTCATTTTTCCATTTTTTTATGTCAAAGCTGCATTCATGTCCCCAGGATTTTCTAATATTCCTCTCGGTGGGGACAGAAGCACCCACCCACAACTGTGGCATTACTCCCATTTGGATATGCAGTCTACTTCACAGTGTTATGAGGAAAGTGAAGGTGATACCTATTTCAGTATTAGTTCCTTTTTTTTCAGTCAGAGCCTGCTGCTTGTGCTCCTTCAGCGGGAACAGGGTTTTTTAACGACATTGCAAAGAGATTTCTCTCATTCAAATTCATTCCAGAGTGCCTCTGAGAGACGCGGTAGTAGCTATGATTACAAAGCACAATAATGAGTCAGACAGACGGCATCATTTCCACAGCATATGCAAGTAGAGGTGTGGGAAGAAGTGCTGCAATGAGAGTGATCCTGATTCGGAGCAGGGGCAGTGAACTGTATTGTTGGCCTTTGTGTAACACTGTTGGACCCTCCTGAGAGGAGACCTCATAAATAGCATGGAGACATATGTTGTTTTTGGCATGACATGGGTAAGCACAAGTGCCCCCCCCCCCACCCCAAACATACCCTGCATATGAGAGCAAATGAATATGAAATGGAAAAATGAACTGATTTTATTAGATGAGATGGCAGAATGACATGACGTGGTATCCACCTCTATCATAGGCTTTGGACCACAACATGGGTAGTGGCAAGGCTGCAGCATGGACCAGTGGTTACAGCGCTGTACTGTCTCCAAAAGGCAATAGCTTGATTCCTAACGCAGTTCTGTTTTGAGCAAGACACTCTACTTTCTGCTAAGAGTGTTAAACCAAAAGCATAAAATGTGACCAAAAGGTGAAATGTGCTGGTTTGTGTCTGCAGTAAATCTGCTGCTTACAAACAGAACTTAAAACTCACTGTATTTATAGATGGCCTGTTCTCCGATGGCTTTACACTTTATAAAAGTTATTATGACTAAGGTTCAGGAACAAGGCTACGCTTCTCTCTCCCATCAATTCAATCATCTTCACATTACTGATTGGTTAGTCTTGCACTGCCAGACCTTCCTCCTCAGCGCCACGGAGGAGGGTCTGGCTAGTCCAGTACACAGCATTCCTGGATGGGAGAAAAACGTGCTCAGATAGTCTAGCTAGCTGTCTGGATTTACCCTGCAGAGATCTGAGGAGCAGTTAACCATAGTCCTCACAAATCCACCGGAGGTTAGAACAACAACCCAAAGACAGAGGAAGGGGACGGACATTTGGCTGAAAAGAGGGACATCCAGCGGAATTTCCGGCGGCACTGGAGCATTCCCGGAAGTGGTACGTCGTGGATATTGACTACCAATTGTCTAACCCTGTCTACCTTTTTGTCTCCGTTCTCCCAACCTTCTCCCCTAAACCCTGTTCTTCTCCTCTCTCCCTTCTCAGTAAGGCTCCATGGCGGATCACTGGTTACTACACTGGTGCCCCCAACCTGAGTCTTGATCCCCGGGTTCCCAGACGTTCAAGCCCCACCATAACTCCGTTCGACCCCTTTCATCCCCCAGCAATCAACCCCCTTTTTTTTCACCCCTATCCTCGACCCTTTTCACCCCTTCCTCAACTCTAATTATCCCTCTCCTCTACCTTAATCCTCCCGCCTAACATGTTTGAATAGTGAAACCACTGATTGACTATTGGTGGCAGTAACATGCCAAGAAACTTGCATCAGCAAATGCTCGGGAAAAAAAAAGACAAATACAAGGAAGCACAAAGAGAAGTATCAATGCAGATCAGCGTCTTTAAAAAAAAAAAAATCATCTTTGCAAATGTTTTAGGAGGAAGGAAATGTTTTCAACATGCATTTTCAGCCTAAATGATACACACAACAAGAGGACTCAAAAGGGCCCCTTTAAAGACATACATTATTATTATCATTTTTATTATGGAAAAACTCTACTCTAGATATGTGAAGAAGCGTCGGGAGGCTTTGATGATTTACAGAGAAGCATCTAAGGAAATCTCGATTGAGGAGAATTAGGAAGAAGCAGTACAGTTTAACCAGAAATTAGTGTTATGTAGTGCTATCCCAATTCGGAAGTTCCTGACATCCCGAAGGTGTATTTAAACTTATGCTGGAGGTTTGAAGTTTAGCTGAACAACAATATCAGCCTGACCATACTGCAGTAGAGCCATATCTTCCCTGTGTGTGCGGACATTATCTAATTTTGGGACCTTGGGAGCCTTTTGTTATCATACAGCTGCTCGGTCTCCTTTAACTCTGAAGACCCAGAGTTGACCTATGGCCTGGTCTACAAATGTTTCCGAATTGATCGTGTTGGGCTTTTATTCTGAATGAGACCTGGGGGGGTACCACAATCTCAATTTAAACCCTATTCACACAGGATTAGTATAATCTGGGGACCTTGTGTGATTTAGAAATTACCCCCCCCCCCCTACATCTGAGTTTCATGTGGCGGATTTGCACAGGGCAAGCAAAGCCTTTGAATTTAATACTGACTTTATCTGTACCCCAAAAGTTGGGTACCCGGAGGTGCGCGAAGGACAGCCAGGGCGAGGCCACCGCACTTGGATCAAGGTCCCGTATCTTTTTGGGCCAGGCTCAGTGGAGGTTACCAGAGGCGCATCCCCTATCCCCGCCACGGCGGCACCCACGCAGCATCACCGTCAACCCTCGGGCAATCGCTTCGACTCGGGGAAGAGAGGTCTCCGGTTGGGCAGTGGTCCAGACTAGGTTGGTCATGAAAGGCAGCGTCCGCAGCTGCCCCGTGAGGCCATATCTGGCTTCGCGAAAGAGGGATAAAAAGGCGCACAGGAAACAAAAACCTTGAAATAATGATATATGACCTCGCCAAATCACAGACATGTCGATTCACACGGGACTAATATTATCACAGGACCTCGGTGTTCAGCGAAAGATGGTAGGTCATTTGGGGGGGAATTTTTACTTGACAGATTACAGCCTGTTAGCACGGGATTAAGATCACAGAAGATTAAGACCTCCATAATTATGACAAATAACTAGACGTCACTAGGTAATGCTAATCCCGCGCGAATAGGGTTTTACACAGCATGTTCATAAGCTGGAAATTCTACCCCAATTTTCACACAAGGCAAATGTTTAGGCTCTCGTCAATTAAACCAAGCTGATTCCTGAATTTAGAGACTTTAGAAACCAGTGTGATCTACAGTGGTGGAGACTACACATGCAACACAATACAATAATAGTCCTGTGGTAAAAATTACCTTTGGGATTCTCATAATATTCTTATAATATTCAGTGTAAAAAGTTAAAGGTCCAATATGTAATATTTGTACTGTAATAAATCCAAAAATGACACAAATGCCTCATCAGATATTAAGGAAACGACAATGCTAATGTCAGTATTTTTTCTTTTTGAAATTTACATTCCGTGACGGAATTTATGTTTATGTTTTGATCTGTGTGTTGTTATCAACGGCCCAGTTTGACAGGCAGGCCGGGTTGCCAGATATACCTGTAAAAACGTAAACCCCAGCGCTACAGCTGTAACGGTAGTACAGCCATGAAAGCAGCAAACAAACGAACAGGATCAACGGAGATAGATTCTACATGACATAAAAAAAAGAAAACAGCATGTTTCTAACAGACCAGAGACGTAACAACCCCCTGGTAAATATTGGAGATGTATTTGAAAGATGGAGACAGCTTAGAGCCCAAAAGGACGCAGAGTGGGCTTATTTTCTCCTGAACAGGTAAGCATTAGCTTCAGGCTAATTTATCACAGCTACTAGGGATGGGCATTTTATGTCATTTCAACATTTGTGTACTCACATTGAATTATACAGCTAGAGAACCCGAGTTGGTTACTCGCAAAAACAATTGAGACATAGCCAGTAAAGTGATCCCGACTGGTCCTGGCTAATGCGCCATGCTAACCCTGCTAACTGTTAACGTTACCGGGAGGACCAGGCAAGCAGCCCATGGCTGTTTTCAGCGTGTAGTTTAGCGGCTGGAGCCGACAACGGTGAGTTATTTTAAGCCACGAGAGGGGGGCTGTAAATCGGAAAGAGAGGACTGTGAGTTTGCAGTGTGTTTAGCGATTGTTGCCGTAATTCTAGGCCAATGAAGTGTGTTCCGTTGGCAAGGTAGTGGTATTTTTAGCGTTTCGTATTGTAATTCTAAGCCGAGGAAGTGTGCCTGACTGGCGTGTGGAGAGGACAGTGAGGTTGTTGTGTTTTTAGCGGTTCATACTGTCATTTTAAGCCGAAAAAGTGTGTCTGTCAGTTGGTTACAGAGCTCCGCGTGAGCACGGGCTTTTATGACAGCATCTACCGTTAGCTACTTGGCTGTGCTGTGGATTAATGTCTGGCTATGTGAGACTAGCATCTACCGTTAGCTACTCCGCTGTGCTGTGGAGTAATGTCTGGCTATGTGAGACTAGCATCTAATGTTAGCTACTCCGCTGTGCTGTGGAGTATAATCTGGCTATATGAGACTAGCATCTACCGTTAGCTACTCCGCTGTGCTGTGGAGTAATGTCTGGCTATGTGAGAAAAGCGTCTAGCAACATTGAGTTGCTAGACGAGAACGAGGCAGCTCGTTCAGCCCTTAACCAGCTGTTAACTAGAAAGGCTGAATCCGCCATTTTCTTTGCTAAGCATAGGCTATATGAGTCAGGAAACAAACCTGGTCGTCTCTTAGCAAGATTGGCAAGAGGTAGAATGGAGGCAAATACAATACCGTCACTGCTAGATGACAATCAGGTTAGACACTACAAAACCAAAGATATCAATACAATAATGAGGCAATTTTACCAAAAGCTTTATTCATCTGAATGTGAATTATCTGAGGGGAGGAGAAAGGAGTTTTTCAAAAGGGTGTCCCTCCCTTCCTTATTGGAGGAACAAAGGGAAAAATTAAATTTACCAGTGACTGAGGAGGAGGTCCGTGCAGCCATAGCATCCCTTAAGGGTGGAAAGGCACCAGGACCTGATGGATTTTGCCCAGAATTCTACAAGAAATCGAGTCACCTGATAGCCGGACCGCTTACTGATATGTTTTCGGATTCCTTTAAGATTGGTCACCTCCCTCCAACGCTTAATGTAGCAAACATCACACTTATTCTTAAGAAAGACAAACCACCTGATATCTGCAGCTCATTTAGGCCCATTAGCCTTATTGGTGTTGATAGTAAATTGCTTTCAAAACTGCTCGCAACAAGATTGGAAAAGTTCCTGCCATCTTTAATAAATCCAGATCAGACTGGATTTATACAAAACAGGCTCTCCCTCACAAATGTGAGGAGACTATTGAATGTGATACAGTACTCAAATCAGGCAAATTATAGAGGACTTGCTGTATCTTTAGACGCCGAAAAGGCGTTCGATAGGGTAGAGTGGGAATATTTGTTTGATACACTGGAGAGGTTTGGGCTGGGATGAGAATTTCTCAAATGGATTAGGATACTTTACAACTCTCCACAGGCCTGCGTGGTAACTAATGGCACACAGTCATTGCCTTTCCCGCTGTGTAGGGGGACGAGACAGGGCTGCCCCCTGTCTCCGCTGCTCTTTGCACTGGCACTTGAGCCCTTGGCCGAGGTAATTAGGCAACACAAAGACGTGCATAAGATGACAGTGGGAGGAACAGTTCATAAAATAGCACTCTATGCCGATGACATCCTGTTGTTTCTGACAAAACCTGACATATCAATACCAACTATTCTCTCCGTTATTCGTGAGTTCAGCTCCTTTACGGGTTACAAGATTAACTATGGCAAATCGGAGGCCATGCCATTGGGCGGTCCGGCTGATCCATCTCTATCTACCAACTATCCCTTCAAACTGTCTCCCACAGGCTTCACTTACCTTGGGATCAAAATTTCAGCAAACTTGACAGAGCTATGGAAGCTTAACTTCTCTCCCATAGCAACTAAAATAAAGAAGGACTTAGATAGATGGCACGATCTCCCCCTATCTCTTATGGGGCGCATTAGCTTAATAAAAATGAATGTATTCCCCAGATTATTATATCCCCTACAAATGCTACCCTTATGGATCTCCAAGAAGGTTGCTCACGATATAGAGAGAGCATTTTCTAGATTCATATGGCACGGCAAGAGACCCAGACAGAAAATGAAAACACTACAGTTGCCAACAGGGGAGGCCTGGGCCTGCCGAACATTATTTTTTACAACTGGGCATGCCACGCTCGCTTTCTGTGGGAATGGTTACATGCTCATCTGAAGTCCAAGCCCTGTCTAAATTCATGGTCCTCTCTGCCATCTTTGTTATGGAGCTTGGTCATGAGTGATAAGAAAAAGCTACACAAGGATATCAAGAATAACCCAATTATATACAACACAATTAGAGTGTGGCAGGAAATCTGTAAATACTTAGACAGAGGAAGTTATGCCTCATTCTTAACCCCTATTACGAGGAACCTGGATTTCCCCCCAGGTCTCCATCCCAATATTTTTGATATGTGGCATGGCAATGGGGCGTGTGTGATTGGAGATTTGTACCATGATAGGATATTAATGACTTTACAACAACTGCAGTCCAAATTCAATATCCCTAAAGAACATCACTATGGTTTTCTCCAGGTCAGGCACTTCGTTGGATCCAAGACCTTACCTCCTCCTGAACTAGACATGTATAGTGAGGTAGAGAGGTTCCTTATTTCCCGGAGAGGCATCACGTGCTTTATCTCTTCCTTCTATGCATTGCTATACTCTCATAGTCCAGGTGATATTACAAGCATTGCACAGACGTGGGAGAAAGATCTCGACATGGAGTATATTGAGGATGACTGGCAAGAGACCATTGACGTATTTAAATCCACCTTTACATGTAATAGATTGAGAGAGACACAGTATAAAATATTACACCGTCTACACATAACTCCTTACATACTAATTAAATGGACCGTCAGGTCTCACCTTTGTGTAACAAGTGTCATAGAGAGATTGGTACATGTTATCATTACTTCTGGCAATGTAGATTGATAAAAAGATTTTGGGGTACAATTTCACAGGAACTAAGTGGCATCTTTCATGCAAAAGTTAAGAGGGACCCAGGCCTTTTCATTCTTGGCCTCCCCTCAAGGGTGGTGACTCTAACCCGTTTAAAGTTCAAACTATGCGACAAATTGCTATTATTGGCTAGAAAATGTATTTTAACTAATTGGATCAATGATAAACCACCCACTGTCACATTATGGTATAGGGAAATATTCAGTGTCCTTCCTCATGAAAGACTTGGTGCAGTTGCGAAGGGTAATGAGAGGTCTTTCAATGAAATGTGGGCTCCTCTGCTCAACTACCTACCTGAGGATATGGCTCGGCTAGTGATGAGGGGCCAGTTTTCTCTAAAAGGGCCACGCCCACCTGGGTTAAATCCATAAGTCCATTATTATTTTTTTGATTTTCTAACTCCGCTTGATGTATCTCTGCTAACTTTTGTAGAATATGGGCACTGTTGTGACTATAGCTACACGGATGGACAATGTGTGTGTATGCAGAGCAATATGGAGAGAGGTTCGGTTATGTGCTGTGAAGATGAAGGGGGGGCAGTAGACTGGGGCATTTCCCTGCTGAGAATAGATGGATTAGATGGCAATATGTCTGTATGTGTACTTTTATTTTATCTATCTCTGTTACTGACATGATGGCAAAATGTATAACTTGTGTTTCTGTTGAAAACCCAAAAAAGAAAATTGATTATCATACTGTGACGCCGGGGCATTTCTTTAATCCAGCCGGTAAAGACATCAGGATAGATGGGGGAACTTATTCATTAAAAAGCTTTTTTTTTTTTTTTCCTAAACTATGTAAAATGAGCGGCGATGTTAAATAACCTGTATCCTGTATCCTAAGGTGGCGTCTATTTGCTGGATTTTTCCTTTGCGGTTGTTAACTAGCAAATGAGTCCACTGACAGTATATTGCTATTGTTCATATTTTGGCACAATGTTTAGTTTAATGGCAGTAGTAGTGGTCATAGTGTGTGAAAATGTGATCAGAGATGCACATTGCAAAATGTGTTTTGTATCTGGAATTGTTCCTTAGCTATGTGTGATATCTGTGAAGCTGAATGGACTCACAGTAGTAAAACCGGTTATATTCTGATCCAAAGCCTCTTCATGTGAGAGGAAGGACACTATATCTTGGAATGTAATTCAAAGAGATATGACGTTTTTATAAAAAATAAAGCAAACCGTTGCAAAAAAAACCCGAAAAAAACTTGGTACACTGTATTTTCAAGGTGCAGAACTTAGGTCTCCAGCTTGAGGGCTCCACATTTATTCATAGAACTAAGGTTATATTGCAAAACCATCAATTTCTGTAAACCAACATAACTAAATATTCATGAAAATCTTTAGAGGAACAAACCTCAAAATTCTCATATAATTGCGACATTTATCTGAGCCTCGCTTTTCCATCATCCCTTCTCCATCAGCTGAGTCCATTGAGACGCTTGTTTACCTCTTGTTTTGTCTGGTCACCATGTGCAATGACATGAAGTATTAAAGTTGCACATTGTCTACGAAGAATGGTGAGAAGAAAGAAAAACACTGCCACTGCCTTGTGTGTGTTCTACATATTTTCAATCTGAGGCATAGCACCAGTATGCTTTTTTGCAAAAATCAACCAGTTTCCATTTCTGTTTAGACAAGCAGTTTGTGAGCTCTCTGTGGCATATTTAATGGCTGATTCAGGCTCGTGGTGAAAGATAGCAGCTGGAAATATTTTTGTGACTAAAGATTAAGGCAGATTTAAATCAGGATGTTACATCAGA
Organism: Perca flavescens; assembly: GCF_004354835.1. Classification (NCBI taxonomy): domain Eukaryota; kingdom Metazoa; phylum Chordata; class Actinopteri; order Perciformes; family Percidae; genus Perca; species Perca flavescens. The sequence goes on along the minus strand of NC_041332.1, from coordinate 42,908,748 downwards.
ATATCTTGAGTGGCATGTGTATCTCATCACTTACCACAGTGGAAATAAGTTCTTGGTAGGGATGCAACCAATACCGATGCCAGTATCGGGTATAAGCTTCTCATTTAAATACATTAGTTTACATTTTCGTGCTGGCCACCACGAAAAAAACGACAAAAACGTCCCTGTGAACACGAATCAATAGATTAAATAACGTGACCATTTCACGAACTGCCGTCAGACCGGGTTGCAAAGTATATTGTCTTGAAATGGAAAAAAGAAAAATACCTAAATGGCATGTGCTGTATCTACACCTACACAAAGTGGAGGTTTCTATCTGTTTTTATTCGTGAAGGGAACTCTTCCATTTTGTTTCCAGGAGCGAGAGAGAGAGAGAGAGACAGAGACAGAGAGAGAGAGAGAGAGAGAAAGAGAGAGCATTGCAGTGTGTGAACATCAAATGATTGCAGAGAAAAGGCAGCCAGAAACTGCATTAGGGAATGTTTGTGAAGTTTTGCCAGATGTCTGCCAGTAGAGCAGAACAATTCAGTGTTGGTGTACAACACCGTTGACCATGCTCTGGGGAAAGAGAGAGAGAGAGAGAGAGAGAGAGAGAGAGAGAGAGAGAGAGAGAGAGAAACAAGCCATGCACTTGAAAGACTAGAGGATGAAAATTCCAACTAAATCATCTTAGTTTTTCAAGCTCAAACAAAGCATATCACGCAAAGAGTAATTGAAAAGAAATGAATTCTGCTGCAATGTTGTTCCAAGGAAACAAAGGTTACTGATCTGACTCTTCTCACAGTAAAGTAAACCTGCTGCTGAAGAAATAACTGTAGCGCACACAAAACAGCAAGGAGACACGATGAGAACAGGAAACACCAAATCAATATTCATCAAGGGTCCGAAGATGAAAGCATCATCAGGTGGTTGCCGGAGTCGAACCAAAGCAGCAACATCTCAATTGTCTGTACTCAGAAAGAGACTCACAAAGAGACACAGGAGGCTCAGCGAGCGATGGAGAGACGGAGGGAGTAAAGGTTTCTGAGCGGAGAGCCCTGCGGCAAAATCAAGCCGATGACTCTGAACACTCGCTGACTGATGTGCTTGAAAAACCTTTGCAGCACCGGTGAACCGAAGCGTTGTGTGCAGCGCTGAGGGGTCAGAGGTAGAGAACTGAACTGCCTGAACGCGTCGCAGACATTTTCCACTGCAGTCGTCTGAATTATTATTTTTTTTTTCTGAATTCTTTTGTTCCAGGAACACACTCTAAGGGGATGGCAAAGCCAATTGTACTCCAGCCACAGGTCCTCGACACAAGGCTGCTCTCTGGATAGAATCCAGGGAACTTTGGGTGACCAGAAAAAGAACTAAACAGAGCTGTTGCCAGAACAAAACGCCTGAGAGTTTAATGCCACAGTATGAAAGACTGGATTTGGGCACAGTGAAAAGCTTGTTATTAACCTTCATTTAGGCAGCAAAGGGCTAGCTGAGCATTATACTCTCTCTACTGAGCAGTTTTTACATTCTGTTTCAGAGTTTATATATCCTTTTCATGTTTGTGTGGGTTTTCTCCGGCTGCTCTGATGTCCACCCAGTCCAACGGCATGTAATTCAGCAACATTGTAACTTCGTCACCGATTTAGTGTTTTGCAGGACAATTGACATTTAAAGCTGCAAGCAGCGTTGGACGGGCCCTCACGCCTCTTGCGCACGTCGGGGTTACTGGCGGACGCCGCTCATTGCGACCGTGCATTAGCGCAATGAAAAGGGAACTCCCTGCTGAGTTCAATGATACCTCACACAAGACTCTACGTCATACAGTTCATTAGCTGTGAAAGGGGCGTGGCCAAAGTACAGGGGTCGGGGCGAACCTTTACCAATAAAAAAGGAAGTATCTGCTGACTTCATTGATACCTCACATAAGACTCTACCTTAAACGGGTTATGAAAGGGGCGTGGCTTAAGCATAGGGGGGCGGGCCAAACCATCACTAATGAAGAAGGAACTCACTGCTGAGTTCAATGACACCTCACACAAGACTCTACATTAGCCATAAGAGTAAGTGGGTGTGGTCAAAGTATAAGGCCCGGCTCAGTATCACATGTAGACCACACATTATAAGTTTAATGTAAATCGGAAGATGTTTGTCATATAAGGTTGATTTCCTGTTGCCAGCGGGGGGCGCTATGACCAAAAGTCAATTTTGGCATTTAGATGTCCTCAGGCCTGGACTCTTGAAATTTTGGGCAGATATCACAATGTACACTAAAGTTACAACAACTTCTTGGTTCATCGCTAAATGGACAAAATGGCCGCCACACCACGCCCACACCGTCTGATGAAAAATGGCTACATGAATACAGGTGGCCATCCAATTATAACGACCTCATCCACATTGTTGAACCCATTTAAATATTGAGCCATTACATTGAAAATGTTTTAGATAGCAGCACCCTATGATTTCTGTAGCCTACTCCAATCAACTACTACAACAACGACTACCTGAATGCCTTTTTTCTCGTCTCGCGTTATTGGCCAAAAATCAAGGCTGCACAATTGCCCCATTAGGTTACATTGTAGCTCGGTTCGCGTCGGCTCATCATTGCGATCTCGCTAAATACTGGACCAAATTCAAAGATTTTTGGTCACATCAGTCTAGGTCCCAGGAGGTGAACTCTGCTCCCCTGCAAAAGATGTCTGACAGGGATGAGTTCCGATTCTGAGACGGTTCCATTTGGCATTCAGACATTAAGCTACGCAGCAACGAATGCCTTATCAAATCTTCAACACATCCTCAAACCTAAGTGACAGAATAGATCGATTGCCAATGACTCCCAAAATGACATATATGACCGTTTATTTATTTCCACACGCTGGCCGTTTTAAACATGACTATTTACTATTCACTATTTAACGTAACGGTCGTAGTTAGTTATCTTTGCGAAACATAACTACTTACGTTTTTCAGGGATTGGCTTAAAATGGGTCACACAGAACTACTAAAATAAGGAGAAAACTGCATCACGGACTAAGGTCTGTAAAAGTCGGTTAATTTCAAAAAGTCACTGTTGACTATAGGGGTTGGGTACCAATCCCATTTTTACCGGTACCGATACCGGTCAAACTTGCAGAGAGGACAGAGAAGCTTGTGCTTACACACTCTCAAGGTACCAAAATTTGGCACGGATAGATTTAATGTGAATCGGTCCTCGGTAGTACGGACATTATTCAGTTGCACCCTAAGTATCGAGTTTGGTAAACCAACCCTAGTTGACTATTGGTATCAAACAGGACTCTCTTTGCATCTTTCTGACATTACAGGCATCTCCAACGACAAACAAACAAACTGGTGGGTAAACAAAAATGTTCAACTGGCTAAATATTGGTTGGTTTACCTCTCCCCCCCCAGTGAGGAGTCGTTTTCGTATCCAGCAAAAACGAAAGTGAGTCAGGACAGTGTTAATGGATGTCACAGAGCAGTGACAACATACTGTATGTAGTGAAAGCCCTACTGCCCTTCAGCCCAGTAGAATCTTTGTGGTTTAGGTATGATGCTGAGTGAAATAAAAACAGCACACATTTTTAAATAAGAAATATTCAACATTTCCTACCAAACCAACCGAAAAGGTTTTCATAAAGGATTCAAACTGTGCAGTTGAACCCCAATCCCCACCCCCATCCTTATTACATGCCTCACTGCAGATAGGACACTAAAGTTTAGTAGAGTTTTTTTGTGACTGTTGCAGGCAAAAATCCTTGATTATGCGGCACGTTTTCTTAAAAAATGCGATGGAATATGCGGAATATTTGTGCAATTTTATGAAATTGCGGGAACTTGCAAAAATTGTCGGAACTTGCAAAAACTGCTGGTTTGATGAAAATAAAAAAAGTTATTCCCCCCCCCAATACCCTGCTTTTCAATGATGTTCACGTTGCGTAATTACGTCACTTCATAACGTCACTTCATAACGTCACTTCATAACGTCACTTCATAACGTCACTTCATAACGTTCCCATGGCAACAGGGGAAAATGGCTGCTCTTGTGTGAAGTAAACGCAACATTTTTCAACTTTCTGCTAAGATATATGTGACTTTTTTGCAACGAAAATGCGGGGATTATGAAATCATGTAAGCCCTACATATTTTGCGCGGAAATCTGCAATTTATTCAGCGAAAGTGCCGCATATTTGAAAAAATGCGGCCCCTGCATAAATATGCAGACTTTGGCTGATTACGCATTGATTTATGCGATCGCATAATCGTGTTTTTCTGGAGGGACTGACTATACCGCACTGGCACTACACATTGGCATTGGACGTAAATTGTGAGGTGCAAAATTGCGGAGACTTTATGTTGGCTTTTCCTTTACCCTTCTGTAATTCAACTCGTAATTAAGACCTGTTTGAAACATAGTTGTTTAAATGTTATTAACAGCAGTTGTTGGTAACCTAGATGTCTGAAAACAAAAGCCCAGTTTGAACTTGCAGTAGGTGTCTAGACATCTAGACAAACTGAAGATCAATGCTCACTGGGTTAGAACTGCCCCAGTGTATATTGTGATGTGTTTGTCTGCGTGGTGGCCTGTAGCGACTGCTGACTTGTCCAGGGTGTTCCCCTGCCATTTAGTCCAAGGCATGAAGAGAAAGGTTCCAGGCTCCCTGTGAGTGGCAAAGAAAATGAATGGGTGGATGAGTTGCCGGGGGCAATTAGTCTGTTACTTGCAGCAGCATACTGCTTCATTCAACCAATGGATTATTAAGTGCTTTAATCCAAAACACTAAGCCGGCATTCTAGACAACATTCAGGCCGAACACTGTTGTCATAGTTCACTGGCAAGTACAGCTTTTGGCATATGTTTCCTTTGGAAGCAACTTGCCTGGCCAATCAATTTATATAAAAAAAATGAACCCTCAAAGCCACTCTTCAGTGTAATCTGTACATATGACAACAAACGGGTGAACTAGATGTTTAAATGTACATTTAGTTAAAATGACTGAAACATTCATTCATTTATCAATATAAAGGTATTTTGCCATAAAGTTAATATAATGTTTGTACTGTATCTCTTTCTATGTTCCGGGTGTATTAGTCCATTGTGGTTAATGTAAATCAATGAGCTGAGATGGTTTATGGCAATATTGTTTTTTTTGCAGCAATGTGAAAAAGTAGTACTTTTCATTTGCCATTTTATCCAAAAATATCCATACATTCTCAACTATATTTCCCAAAATGAATGGGGAAATACTTATAAAATATGTTGATTTTATAATCATAAGTTTACATGTAAAACAATAGAGGATTCATACCATGTCACACCCAACATAGATTTTTTTTTTTTTTTTTTCAAGTAAATTCAGCTGATAATAAGCACTGTAGTAGCAATTAGTTGTTTGGAGCTTGGCATATAAAGCACCTTTGTGCTTTAGTTGTTTGTAGAAAAAAAACCAAATCCCAGTAAAAACTGGATCACTCTATGTACTGCTTTCAGCATTTTCATGCCTGTTTGCCTAGGTTTGGTCTGGATCTTTTTGGATACTACCACATGGACTCTCTCTGTGTATTTCTCAGTATGGCTATGTTGACAAAATGGTGTAGTCGGGTGACATTCGCCGCAGAAGCTCGAGTGGTGCGTGTTACGTCACAGCCGAGTAAGAATAGCAACGGTTTGGAGACAAAGAGGATATAAAAACTACAAGATAATTACATATTCTAAAGAGTCCATCAAAGGCTTGCGTCATGCGGACACTGTTGTTGTCATTACTTAGAATTCCTCATGGGGGGGGCGACAGAAAGTATGCAGTATAGCTTTATGGCACAGGACAATACGAGCCAGAAAAGTTCCCCTGCATCTATGCTAACTTTGAAGGGGAGCACGTATCTGCTTTGAGTACATGACACATCTGAATGAAATTAGCTTCCCAACTCTTCATTTCTTTTTGACAAGACATGAATAAATATTCATATTTATTTATTTACATACAGTACACGGTAAAATCTACACTGCAGCTGTGACGCTGGAAAATGATTCATTAAAAACACAGAAAGGTAGACACAGAGAATCTAATAGTGAGCCTAACTTGCTAAAAACCGCACATACAGTAATGCATTATGCTACGGTGGCCCTGAGAGGCCACAACACGCAACATTAAGAAAACGCACACAAATAAACCACAGCACGCAATAATAAGAAAACACACACAAATAGCCCACAACACAATGGAAGTGTTTCCAGGGGACACTTTTAAGTGATGCACACGCAGCTGCAGACATGTGGCGTTTCTCATTCTCAAGAATGCAAAGAAAGGACTTGTGTTCTTGTCGAGAACCTTCTTGCTGGTTGTTCTTGGAAGAATGAATGCGCAAGTTCACAAGCACAGAAAACGCTGTTAACAGTTTGAGACGATGCCTTCTTGCTGGTTTTGCGCAAACACCCCCCAGCACAGAGGCTACCTGCAGGGCTCTAAAATACCACCTAGAAATAAAAACCACAACAATATAACCACTTTTGTATTTAAAGAATCGCTGGACAAGAAAACCTCAAAATGTTACAACTACTGCAATAATATTTAAAAATAAAACTTATTTGAGCTTTCATTTTATTGTTTATGGTTTAGCTCAAATACCCCTAACTTATTCAAAAGAGTGGAACGTGATCCAGACTATTACTGTATTAGTTTAAGTCAGTTTAAATTATAGTTTAAATTATAAAAAGAAGCATGGTGGCTCAGTGGGTAGCACTTTTGCCTCACAGCAAGAAGGTTCTAGGCAACTAGGACCACAGTTGAAAATTAGCCGACTGACTAACACTGGCGCATTTACAGAAATGTTCATTAATGTGCATTGTCCTGATCAAATAAATTAAACAAAGTAGGCCTGTGCACTGGCGTGTCCTAGGTGTCCCTATTAGTGTTATGTGGAATTATCATTTCTATATTATTGTAGTGCACTGTAAATGCCTAGGGACAACAGATGAAAATTAGCAAATCAAATGATAAAGGTTGGTGTCTCCCCTTTCGTCTACATAACATGTCATAGCATGTTACCACTTTATGTACAACTGTTCATTTATCATACAGACTGAAACTCAACTTCTAATAAATCAGAAAACAAACACACCAAAAAAAGTATGAACTAAATACCAAATATAATGTATATAGCCTATGTCATAATTTAAACAAGTCTCCCGATGAGAATGTATGTGTGTGTGTGTGTGTGTGTGTGTGTGTGTGGGGAGGGTTCTCGTTTAACTACATTCGTGGTGTCCAAAAACCGGGAATACACTATACTTTGGGTCCGGACAGCTTTGTGGGGCCAAAATGCTGGACCCCACAACTTTAAAGGGCTGTTTGAGGGTTAAGACTTGGTTTTAGGGTTAGGGATAGAATTAGGTTATGGTTAGGGTGAGGGTAATGGTTAAGGTTAGGCATTTAGTTGTGATGGTTAAGGTTAGGGTAAGGGGCTAGGGAGTGCATTATGTCAATGGCGGGTCCCCACAAAGACAGTGAGTGTGTGTGTGTGTGTGTGTGTGTGTGTGTATATGTGTGTATGTGTGTGTGTGTGTGTGTGTGTGTGAGACGGCTGGCTAGTGAGGTTGTAGCCCGCAGGCGCTTGTGGAGTTTAACTCTGAAAAAGCAGTTAACACAGGTTCCCGTTAATGTTATGATGGACATATGTTGTGATATTTAAACAAACGAACCGCCAACGGCGAAATGAAAGCCTCTTATTTACGAGAGCGGTGTCTCCGAGCATGACTGGCCAAGCGACGAGCTAGCGGCCCCGGCAGGCGCTAGCAGGCTGTCGCCTCACTTTATGGAGCTTCTCAATTCTGAAAGCTTTGAAGCAAATTGTCAATTCAGCAACGAATTTCACAAGACTGCCTATATTCAAAATCTATACATTTAATTTCTCGCCTAAAACGTTCTCAGAAGTGAATTTAGTGATGAATAAAATGACGAAAATTGTCTGTGTACCAGAAATGCCAATGGTTAAGGCACGTGTGCATCACTTAGAAGTGTCCCCTGGAAACACTTCTGTTGTGTTGTGGGTTATTTGTGTGTTTTCTTATTATTGCGCTTTGTGGTTTATTTGCGTGTGTTTTCTCATTGTTGCGTGCTGTGGTCCATTTATGTGCTATTTCTTAACGTTGCGTATTATGGCCTCAGGGCCACCGTAGTATACCATTCACTGCAACTACACATTCCATTTGCACTGGCTTCCATCAGCAAATTGAATTGTTTGGGGTCTAGAGACAGAATGTATAGACTTTTAGGACAATGGAAACCCATTCTGATATTAGCCCCACATCAAACGAATAAAAAGTGAGGACATTCCATGAGATCTAAAAGAAGAAAAAGCATAAAGATTGTGTTGCAGCATGCCTCTAGGAGAGGCAGCAAACATCCAGCAGTTTTTAATAATCACTGCTACCATCAGCAAATCATATCTCAGCGAGCACAGTCATAATGTACGAGCTGTCGAGGACTTTGGACTGTGGAATATACTCTTGTGAAAACGGGAACGCCAACTGAAGCATACCAACACAGTCCTGCTCAAAAAAGAAGGCATGCGCCCACGTTTGCTCGCATCTTTCCATGTTTTCACTATTGCTCCTCTAATGCGGAATCCGCTGAAGCATAATTGAAAATGACTTTGGAGAATTGCCACATAAAGATCGGAAGATTGTATTTTCAGGTGTTTCGGAGTTGTCGGTGGAAAACACGTGAGAGCAGAGAACGGTGAAGCATGAAAGAAATAATGGAACCTCAGTAGACTGAGCGGTTTACGCCAAAGTCTGTCTTTCTTTCAGTAGATCAAGAAATGTGTTTATGTGCATATCCGACTGTGTGTGTGTGTGTGTGTGTGGTGTGCGTCTGTGTGTGTGTGTTAATGTATGTGTCTGTGTTAGTGGGAGATAGTGAAAGGAAAATATGAACGCAACCCATGTGTGAAACAAACAGAAACAGGAAAATGCGCCTGCCGACTGTGCCTGAATCCGTGCTGCTGCTAATTCAAAGCACAGAGGAAGTCAGGAACGATCCTGCGCTGTGAAACAAACGATTCCACATTACAACCACGTGCTGGAGTGTGATACATGTAAACAACAAGCAAAGCAGAAAGGGGACAGAGAAAGGAGGACTGGAGTTGATATGAAAGGGGGAAAAAAAATCAACTCCTCACAGCATCCTATGCTGCTATCAGGCCTTGCCAAATATAACCCTGACCGCATCGTTGCACCGCGCCTAACAAATGCAGTGTTGAGGAAATACCTTAAAGGAACAGCCGGAGTGGGACAGAAGTGCTGACATTCAAAGATCGCTCTCAGTGACAACATTTGTCGTGTAGCCCACTCACAGCCTGTGTTCTCCATTCAACCTTGACAGCGGGTAGGTAGTATCTTCGCTTCATCCCCTTCCCTCCTCGCCACGCTCCAGAAACATGCTTTTTTTTCTTTCCAGAATCAATCTTTAAATGAAGTATAAAACTTTTAAAAGTTCCTCCGAGACATGCTGACTTTTTGACGAGGTCTAGAAGGATTCTTTTTCGGTTACAAAAAATAAATATGAGAACCTAGTCTGGAACGACGGAAGTACATTTCAAGGATAAAGCCTGAAATCCATGTCTGCTCTTTATTATTTTATTATTATTTTTTGGGGCATTTTAGGCCTTTATTTTTTATAGGACAGCTGAATACATGAAAGGGGAGAGAGAGAGAGGGGGAATAACATGCAGCAAAGGGTTCATTTCCTCTCTAACTGGGCCTTTTTGGGACTGATTGGTGGGATTGCTGTGGACGAAGTCCACACGGTGATCCACTGGTACGAGCCAATGAGGTTTAACCATGTATCAGCTAATTTAATTAGCTCACGTTACTGTATTGTGTCAACAGTTAACTTCATTTAATATTGGATGTAGCTTTATTTTTTCGCAGGATGCAAATGTTCCACCAAAACTAGTTCCTTCCTGAGACTATTTAGCAGAGCCAGCGTAGCTGCGTCCGGAGCTTAGCGCAGCTCCAAGATGGTTGTGATTGGTTTAAAGAAATGCAAACAACCCAGAGTTTTTTTTTCTCCTATCCCAGAATGTATCTGTGGTGTAGCCGGAAGGTCTGGCAATGCAAGACTAAAGGGCTAAACGTTTGTCGCGCCCCGTAATTCATTTTCAATGAGAGGCAAGCAGGCAGGTAGGGAGGCGCGGGCGGTTTGACAGGCGACGCGACCCCATCTGAGACTGAATTTATCAGGTAACGTCTGTAATTATGACTATGCTAATTTAGCTAACTTTAGCTATCAACAATAACAGTCCATGGTAAGGGAAGACTAATATCGCCACTATTTGTTATAAATCAGCCTGTGATTAGGGATACATGATACCTAGGGTTGGGCATCGTTTGGATATTAACGATTCTGATTCCAATTGCGATTCTTCCTTTCAATTCCGGTTCTTATCGATTCTCGATTCCGATTCTTTGAGGGGTTGAAACGGGTCACATGCTTATTTCACAAATAAGAATAAAGTTTTATTTTGATTCAAAGGTGGGTTAAGCCACACTAGAGCACCGCTTACTGTGCTCCAAGGCTGCAACACAACAAGCGCCTGGTCGCTACAGAAACCAAAACTTGCGCATGTTAAATTTGGAACCCCACGATCAGATTTGAAACCAAATCCTCCAAACGATTCCAATAAAGAAACGATTCTGAGGGAATCGTAATTTTTGAAACGATTCCAAGTAGGAATCGATGCCCAACCCTAATGATACCCCAGTCAGGTATTATCATTCAGTTGTACGGCAGGGATACAGTAGTGCACAGGATCTCCATGGTTACCACACATTGTTGGCCTGGCGTTTAATTGCGGAGCGTTTATCCTTCACATGAGGAGCGTAGTGGACCCGACACATCCACGCGACTAGTGTTGCTCCCCGTGGGAAAAGCCCTTAATACTGACCTGACCCATATCGTCCCATAGCTTGCACCTTACTCAAAAACCTCCTTTTCCTCTGCTCCTACCACTCTGAGGTCAACCAACAACCAGTTTCCCTTGCAGTGGATAACAGATGATACTGTACAGTATGTGATTGAAATCTTTGTCGGAATCCAGGCTTTGGAGGAGGGGGGGAAAGAAGAACCATAAATGACTTCCATTCATTATTCATGCCCCGAGAAGGCCTGAAAAAACAGCAGTTCTATGGCTGGATTATTACAGAGTGTATTGCTGGAGAGTGGCAGCACACCATAGTGGTCGGTTGTATGCTCCAACAGGGTCTCTGGAGTGTTGTTAGTGATGATAACTGACATGTCGGGGTCAGGAAGAAGTGGAAGTCCATGTTCTTCAAAAAGAAGCGGAGAAGTAGGGGGAGCTCTGGAGTGAAGACTCTGGGGAAAAATATGTCTACTCTTCTCTGTATGCACAACATTTACTGTATATGTCATAATATATGTTGAAAATTGGAAATTAACATGAGTTTACATTTACTCTGACTTGCAGTGGTGGAATATAAGAAAGTAGATTTTTTTCAAGTACTGTATTGAAGTACACATTTGAGGTATTTGTACTTTACTTGAGTCTTTTCTTTCCATGCCACTTTCTACTTCTACTCCGCTATGTTTCAGAGAGAAATATTGTACTTTTTACTCCACTACATTCATCTGACCGCCTTAGTTACTTTAAAAATAAAGATTTTTGCACACAAAACATGTATTTTATACAATACAATTTTTTATTTTAAATTAAACTAGCCAACAATATAACGTTCTACCAGTCCAGCTGAAATGACTAGACCATATATCACTTTATTGACTGACACAACTGTTTGGATCGTTTCCTGTTTCTAAAATGGGAGGATTTTTCTGCATCGAGTGCTTTTTACTTTTAATACTTGAAGTATATTTTCCTGATGATAATTACATACTTTTACTTAAGTGACATTTTCAATGCAGGACTTTTACTTGTAACAGAGTATTTTTACAGTGTGGTCTTTGTACTTTTACTTAAGTAAAGGCTCTGAATACTTCTTCCGCCACTGTTGACTTGAAGCCACTGTCCCATTTTCCTGCAGGATAAACCTAGAGGGAGATTATTAGAGGTGTAGAGCACGGACATGGGGGTCAGGTGCGTTTTCACACATCTCTTTTCCTGGAACACGTCTATATCCCGTAGCATTTGGACATACATACGGTCTTTAAACTAGCTGAGTTACTTAATTAAAAAATAAAGGGCCATCCCTTGCTCTTTAGAAGCGATGTATGTGCCGAGGCAAACAGTGAAAGAGAAATATTTCCCTTTTTTAATATGTGCTTCAGTGACTCCAGGAACCTCTCTGAATCCTGTCATAATGGATGAGGGTTGCAAACAAACCTTTGATTTATATCTGCCATAACTCCTTTAGATTTATGATCATCATGCACCGTGTATGCAGAATCCAATTTTAAATCACTCCCTCCCTTTCTGTCGGTGCGACTCACAAACGCAAAGTGTTTAGCAGAACACCAGCTGTTTCTCCAGTGGAGACTTGGTAAAATAAAAAATAAAAAGTGATAAAAGCCAGACAGGAGTGTAAGAAGTCTGCGCTCTAAAAAAAGTCTTTTGTTTGATCGTCTGCTCATTTGCCAGTGTGGTGCATCCTGTTGCGGCAGCAAAGGAGTAAATACACGTTTTGTTGCCATTTTCCAAAGAGAAGGAGGAAAAAAAAGTGCTCTCCTGGAAGGTGAGTGGGAGCTATCATTGACGACTCTGCCGTGCCTTTATCTGCTACCTTTCTTCTTTCTGATAAGCAGCTCCAGAGCCAATCATGTGGAACTCATAAGTCAGACAACTCAAAGTGAAGTTTTACCAAGGTAAGTGAAGAGGGGGAATTGAATAATAAACTTTTCTCCAACCTTCACCAAACTTTCTTCCTGTGCTGCATACATACTCATACGCTGTTCACACCAGGGTTGTTATAGTAAACTAAAACGGGAAAATATTTTCAGTATATTGAAACTAAATACAAAGTAAAACCTTCTAGAAAATCTAAAAGCCCAAATCATATTGCCAGGTTAAAAAAAAATTAAAATGAACGTGAATTATTTGAGTTTTAGTTTTTTAACTGTAATATTTCACTACTGAAAAAAAAAAATGAGACAGCATTAATTTCCGTCAACTCTCGTGACATAGAAGTGAAACGGACTTGACATGAGATGGCGCTGTGCCGTAACTGCTCCACATCAGCTAAAGATTAAACATTAAACATCATGGCTATATTCTCCAACCATGTACTCTGTATACGGAGCTACATACTTTCGAGATACCTGATTATACCTGGCCCTGACAAAAACATACGCCTACCAGACACTAGAAGACTTTGAACAGACTTTGAAAAGACTACAGTCTGACACCATCTGACATCTAAAGACAATCATCTCACATCTAACGTCAAAGACTGTCATAACATGTAAAGACTGGGGATCTTCAGGGTCACACATTGCAAGACTACGACTAGATTAGTTTTAAAAGATTTAACCAAGCTAGCCAGCTACTGCTAGCGTTAGCTGGTAACTTAAGGGAAAGTTAGCTGATTTTCTGTTCTGCCCTACATGCAGATGAATGGCAGCAGTACCTGGAGGTCTGCGTTTATCACCGGTAAAACCCCCATTGGATGACGCGCTTCAGAAGGGAAGAAAATCGCCAACTTTCCCTCTTTAGCGTTTAGCTTAGCACAACGCCATAGCAACCGTAAACAACACTGGCTCTAGCTGGGTAGATGCCAGATCAGATCCGCTAGATGTGTCGACGTCACAGGATGTGCCTTGTGGCCCACCTTATTCTGCCTCTGATTGGCTTACCCTGGTATTCTTACCCTAACCAATCACCACTCCCCATGCCTAAACTTAACTACGTCGACACGTCTAGCGGATCCAATCTAGCATCTACCCTTTAGCCGTTTGCTGCTTCCTGTTTGGTGCTGGAGGGAGTGTGACCATTGGTTGTTGTCGACAATGTTCACGTGATTTAATGTCACTACTAAGACTTGAGACTTGATAATATCAAACACATTTGATTTTGTCGTAATGGCAAGACGGGAAACAGACAGACTGGGACTGAGTTTTATGACCACCTTACACCAAACGATGGAGACGACGGGAGCAACAATGGGACAACTCTAGTAAGACTCTCAGGATTTTATTCCAATATTGGAAAGTAGTCTGCAACAGAGGAACCGCTCGAAAAGTCGATTGGTGTAAGGTCGGTTTAAAACGACTGTAAAAATGTAACAAAAAATAAATCATTCTGAAAAAAGTTAACCAAACTAAAACTAGCAAACACACTCTGGAAACTAAGTAAAACTGAGCTAAAATTAAATCCAAAAGTCGAAAGTAAAATAAAATAAAAACTAATTCAAAATCCAAATCTATTTTTAAGCTACAGTGCGTAGTTTCTGTCGCCACCATGAGGAATTCTAAGTAATGACAACAAACCGGACGCCACAATCTTCTGAACATAGTCATACTGAGAAATCAAGAGAGAGAGAGTTGTGTGGAGCTGACAGTCTTAATTAGCTTTGTAGCAACTCATTTGGCAATGGCTTGAATGTAACGTGAATGGACATTTGTTAATATCAAAAAGTTACGCACTAAAACTTTAACCTGGGTTCACCCAGCCCGGTCTCATGGCAGTTCGTGATATGGTCACATTATTGAATCTATTGAGTCGTGGACATGGATAATGTTGTTTTTTTCGTGCGGTGATTACAAAATTTAAAGCAATGTATTTCAATGGGAAGCATATTTTGTGATCACAGAACCATGACGGTAGCGAGTATTATTAATGAGGCGAAGGCCCGTCCCGGGAGGTTGGTGAATGGGTCAAACAACACAGGACTTTCACCCCGGAGACCGGAGATCGCATCCCGCGTGTTGCACTTCCTTTCCTCGTTATTCTCTTCCTAACCACAACCGTCCCGCTGTTGTAAGCGTGTCCCGCGTATGACGGTTCCTTTCCCCGTTCTTCTTTTCCTAACCACAACCGTCCTGTTGTTGTGGCGTTTCATTTCCCTGTTGTTGCGTCCCCCAGAGCAGGTTTGAAAAATTGTGACCTGTACACGTTCAAAGTTTCTTTTTCTTTCGTGACTATTTCACGACCTGGCATGAGACCGGGTTGGTTCACCCATTCAGTTAATAAATAATTCAATAATAAGTTCTACTCTTTATTGATCCCCAATGGTGAAATTACAATTTACACTCTGTTGTTATTACACACTACACACAGGCCTGAAATAGAAATAGTTGTCCTGGCAGCCAGTCTCAGCGTTGGCAGAAACATCTATAACCTCAACAGATCTGCACTGGCAGCTGCGCAAGCAGCGGGCAGCTAGTTTGGGCGAAAACAAAGCTCATGTACCTGGCTGTAGCACCCAGCAGCCCCATCACCAGCCACCACAGCACCATGCTGCGGGCGACGGATGTCACATTGTCGTCCTACGTGGAAATATATGTCATTTCAGATAAGCAGAGTCACAGCTCTCAGGCTACTTGCTGCTGTCGACAAACAGAGAATACTTTGTAGTACGGGTTGAGCTGTATTCACTTCCTAGTGTCTGTGCTTGTGAATCCATTGCAGACAGTTTGATGAGTTCAGGATTAAAATAGAAGAAGGATGAGAGTGATGCGGATGGTTTACAAATCAAATTAGTTTTTTTTTTAAACACTAAAAATATATCAGTTTAACATTCCCAACTGGGAAGAAAAGGAATGAAGCTGCAAAGATGAATCGATTAGTTGTTGACTATTTCTCTATAAAGGAATCGGCAACTATTTTGATAATCAATAATTGGTTTGAGTAATTTTGTAAGAAAAAAAATTCTGATGTCAGCTTGTTAAATGTGAGTATGTTCTAGTTTCTTCTCTCATCTGGGACAATAAACTGAATATCTTTGAGTTGTGGACAAAACAAGACATTTGAGGATGTCATCTTGGGCTTTGGGAAACACTGATCAAACATTACTCCCCATTTTCTGATATTTTAGAGACCAAACAACTAACCCATTAATCGAGAACATATTCAACAAATGAATCGGCAATTAAAAAATGATCGTTAGTTGCAGCCCTAACAACGAATCGGCGTTAACCACCGCAACATCTGGATGCATGATGAGACGTTAAGTTGATTACGGCAAACAGAACACAATACAGATAAGAGAAGCAAATACTTGCTGAATGCCTGTTGACTTTGCAGATTTGTTTTGTCATGTTGCTTGTTGTATGATGATGTGTTGGGTTTGTTACTTATTGTTGTGCATTGTCTGTTTGTTTAGTTTTTTTAAATGTTGGTCTGTGTATGTTGCTTTTTATATGTTGACTGTATTGTCCTTTTATTGTATTTTATTTTTTTAGGTTGCCATTTTCAAACTAAATCTGGCTCATTTACAGTTGCTTTGCTGTTGATTAATGAGCATGGTGCCTGTTAAATAAATAAATAAATAAATAAATAAAACCAGAGCCGCCTCAAAGAGGGATGCCCTTGAATCGCCGTGGTATGAAATTCCACATTGCCTCCGGACTGAAAGCTTCATAATGAAATCCACCATTTGCCATTATGACAGGAAGCAAAGGAGTACGGGCTTCAGGATATGAGGGAAAAGCCCAAGAGTGTGCAATTAAAAAGGTAAGAATTTAAATATTGTGAGAAGGGATTAGAATAAATGACCTGTTTAATAACCGCGTGGGTGATTTATGTGTTAACTCCCAGGTAGAGCACGAAGTTGAAAATAAAAAGGTTGCTGTTAAAAGCCGCATGCATATCATAAGTGTTATATATATATATATATATATATATATATATATATATATATATATATATATATATATATATATATATACACCTAGGCATATTTCAATTCAATTCAATTTTATTTGTAGTATCAATTCATAACAAGAGTTATCTCAAGACACTTTACAGATAGAGTTGGTCTAGACCACACTATAATTTACAAAGATCCAACAATTCCAATAATTCCCCCAAGAGCAAGTGGCGAGGAAAAACTCCCTTTTAAGGAGAAACCTGGGACAGACCCAGGCTCTTGGTGGGCGGTGTCTGACGGTGCTGGTTGGGGGTGTGATGAACAGTGGCGATAATAGTCACAATAAAGATAATGGAACAGTGATTAGAAATAGTAGCTGTAGTAGTTCATGGCATAGCAGAGCACTGCAGGGCATAGCAGGGTGTAACAGGGCATAGCAGGGCGCGCAGCAGGACCACGGTGACAGACTGCAACCATGATTTAGGGTCCACCCTAATCCAAGGAAACATGCTGGGCGAAAAGAAAATAATATATAGTGAAAAATATAAGTAAAGTTCAAACAGATGTATTTGTTGTTGTTGTTTCATCTGCCCACTCTTGTAATTATGTTCATATTAAATGATTCTAATCCCAATCTATGTAATTCCAAAGGTTTTAAAAGAAATGTGTTAGCAAACACATTCCTACTTACATGTCCAGTCAACAAGTCCTCTAAAACCGTACGCCGATATATATGTTTATTCCTACCCTCTGATATGACCCACAGGAGCGGTTTCTGTCCTCATATCTTAACCAGAGAATATAACGGTCGCGGTTTTAAACACATCGTTAACGTTGTGAAATGGTCACAGTTTAATTATGTTTAGGCACAAAAAGTACTTAGTTAAGTTTAGAAAAACATTGTGGTTTGTGTTAATATCAGAGGTTATTTCAGATCCAGGTACGCACGTGACACTGAATGTGACGTAGCTTCGTTTGTAAAAAAATAATTTTAAAATCGCAGTTTACTTTCAATGGGGTGAAAGTCCTGTGTAAATCAATGTGTGGAGCTTAAAGAACTGCAGAGTCAGGTGATTCTCTGTGGGCTCACTAGCAACACCTTTCACATAACACACAGTTATTAGATTCATTGTAAAAAATGTATCTTCAGATTTTACTAATTTGTTTTTGTGTGTAAGTGACTGATCAACAATCTCTGTGGTCCAGTATTAAACAAGACTGCTGCAATTGGCAGCGGCGAACAAAAGCTGCAATGTAACGTTAATGGGCAATTGTGCAACTTCAATTTACATCCACGTAAAGTGCTGTTTTTGCCACTGACGGGCTCAGATTATAATTCCAACATGAAACAGCCCGGAAATCGCAATGGCCAAACCCACCAGACTCCATTTAAATAAACTAGTATTAAAACTAAACTAAATTTGATCATCATAAAACAAACTTAATTCACAGAAACTAAATAAAACTATCAAAAGCCGTCTTGGTTCTTCTTACCACTGTTCCAACAATCACCACTCTGGTTTGGTTGAAATAAACCCTTAATTCACCCATTTACATGTGGAAATATGCTGGCTCTATACACGCTAAAAGTCCTGATTATTTACATGGAGTCTGGTGGATTTAGTGATGGAGATTTCGGAGCTGTTGTCTTTTTTTTTTAAAGATTATTCTTTGGGGCTTTTTTCCAGTTACATCGTTGTCGTTAAAGACTGGACCAATTTCAAAGATTTCAAAGACATCAATGCATTGGAAAATAGGGTCCATGTTGAAAAATACCAAAATTACCCTTTAATATAAGCATAAGCATTTAAGTGCAGCTCTAACCATACTGTAGTTGACACATGCAGATAGGGTTGCTATTATCACTCTCACCATTCACTTTTTTTCCTCCCATTTTAGGAGAGCCTACAATAGCTGTATCAATCTTATCCTCTCCAGAGCACTTTCATAGAAGTGCTTTTGGAAAGTTCTGGCGAGCCCAGGCTGACGAGGTTTTGAGGGAAATACCAAGTCCAATTGCAAAAGGTCACAAACATCAGTTGGGTTTCTGTGAGAGAGCTGGGCCCTTATTATAGGCACTGACCTGTGAAATATCACATACCCTGTGAGCATGTTCAGCAAAATGATGCAATTTGAGAGGATGTCACTCCTCACCCCCAGGTGACCCGCTCCTGGCACAGGGGGAGAGAAGTCTGCAGCCAGGGAGTGATAATGCACAGCTTTCTCCTCTTTTTGTCTCTCTTCTATGGTCGCCTGTATTTAGGCAAGGGAATCCCCTACAAAAACGATGGCCCCAATTGTGCAAACCCACTGATGATGTTTTTTCCTCACTTTTTCATGGTCTACAGTGGAAATAAATTCGAAAGAGACACGTTTCAGCTTTCTGTTATAAACTGAAAAAATCGCAACTATTATTATTATTATTACGAGTGACTATAAGGCATACAGCCCCTTGTACAAACAGGTGTGTTTATCCTATGTATGTATTCATTAGGGCCAGAGCGGAAGAAGGCCCTATTGAAACTGAAGAAATTATTATTCCTTATATTCTTTCTTCCGGCAAATGGTTACAAGGTAACGGACCAGAATTTCCAGTGGCAAAGGAGCTATCCCCCAAGTGGAACGTTGTGGATATAGACTAGGCTGTACCAATCTCAGAATTTTGTTTCATATAGACTATCAAGCAAGGCTTTATTGAACTGCTAGATTTTTGAATGGGTTTTGGCAGGACAAGGTCACAGCAATGTGCATGTCATATAGAAAACATATCAAGTTAGCCCTTCGTGCTTATCCGTGCTAATTAGGCTAGGGACAGATTGGACATGTGCAGCAACAATTTTTGCTGGAACTAAATATCAAACAAAAGCCAGAGACTATTATTGTATTAAGTTACTGTGAGCTTAGTCTATATCGACGACGTTTCATTCACGGGATTGTTCCGGTGCAGCCAGAAGTTCAGCTGGATGTCCCTCACCTTGCGCTTTCTATGCGTTGGCATTCTAAACTCTGGTCGATTCGGTAAACATCCTCCGAGCTTGAACCGACAATCAAAAAATATTTATCTTATTGATGATATCTATTATTTTAATTCCAGAGCTCATCTCCCTACGTACATGTTCCACCAAAACAAGTTCCTTCCCGAGGCTATTTTGCAGAGGCGCCGTACATGCGTCTGGTGCTCTGCGCCGTCCAGGATGATTGTGATAGGTTTAAAGAAATGCCAATAAACTAGAGAACATTTGTATCCTATCCCGAAATGCTGTGTGGACTCACCAGACCTTTCTCCGCAGTGCTGTGGAGGAAACGTGAGACTACTGTGAGCTGTAAATTTACCACTAAACACAATCTTGGAGCCTGACTAGCACTGCACAAAGATCTCCCCACCAGATGTCTTTGTCTTAACTCTTACCTAATACTTCATAGTCATTGTCATTTTCAGTGACACTAATTCCAGACACTTATCTCATAATGAACATTTCTTCATACCAAGCAGCATTACAACTGTAATCAGCAGGTTAATAGGGTATGGAAAGAGTGGGGAGAATGCTGTTTTTTCATTAGATCAGCTCAATCAGTTAATTTGCTGAAGGCAAGAATAAGACCAATTAATTCAAAATAATTAGACTCAAAACGCCTGATCATTTGGTGCGTAAATGTGCCATAATAAAATAGGACAATCTAAGACCAATGCAATCTTCCCTGAAGGATAAAATATAAAGTCAGACAGTTACTACATGTACTGTGTGTATGGTGTTGTCATTTTGAGGTCCATTGGGAGAGAGTTCCCAGATATTGATTGAACTATCTCAAACCACAGAGATAGCCTAATAAATGATCAACTGAGAGTTATTTCCACTGCAGAAGTAGTAAAAACTTGTAAAGCCTTACAGCAGAGTTTCATTGTAAAATGTACAAGACCTCACAGACTAGAGCTCTCAAAAATCACATGCTAATGTATTACAAATGTGTAAGTATTTGGTCAGTGACACCATTCATGAAGCAAAGTCAGTGAGCCAGTGGCCAGGCAGACAACTCAGTCCACTGCGTCTCTAACATGCTGGTTTGCCAGATTTGAGTGACGCTAAAAGCTATTTCATGTTTTTTTGCATTCAGCGCGTTCTGGGCACTGTGGAACCGCCGCGAACCGTCTGGTCTTTCTTACAGATTGCAGTCAGAGCGACTCAAAGAACGGACTTCTTCTCTCCTGTAGTCAATCATTGTCACACGGTCGATGCGACCGCTTACGCATTGTTCCAAAATGTTGGATCAGTTGCCCAGACCACGTTTGTGCCATATCGCCGTCCTTACCGCGCTGAACGCAAGAAGCATGAAACAGCTTTATGTAGCCAAGTCAGAGCCTTAAACTCATTTAAATTGACTTAAATATCATATCATATGACCATATCAGTCACTGCATTATGAGCCTATTAAACTCTACAGTATGTGTCAATGAAAATGATGACGGAATCCATCCAAATGATAGCCTAGAAATCTAGACGCACCCTAGTGGCAGCAAAATTATTTTGCAGCCAAGGGGGTCTAGGCTCTCCTTTGACTTGTGAGCTGGAAAAACCAAACTGGTCAAGCCAATCACATCGTGTATAGAGTCTGTGGGCGGGCTTATGGCTGCTGCTGCTGGGAACACCGGTCTTCTGGAAGACTTGGAGTTCAGCTTTTCTTTAAGAAAAGAACAAAGAACGGCACAGAAATCATTCTCAAAAAAGGAAGATGTGTTCGGAGTTTTGCCAACCGGATACGGCAAAATTTGTATCTATCAACTAGCTTCTCTACCTTCTTCGTTGCTCTGGTTGTAGCGCTATCCTATTACATGCAGAGGGAATATGAAAGACAACCATTTATCCCGCCCCTCGGGGTGGCCAGAACGAAATGGTCTATAGGGAGATTCACGGGGAAAGCAAACATCACAACCTGGGGGCAGACACCTCACACGCCGGGAGACGGCCGCGGGGGACGCGCAACAATAACGGGATGGCGGAGGTTGGGTTTAGTAAAAAAACAACGGGAAAAGGACGCCTCACACGCCGGGAGACGGCCGCAGGTAACGCGCGACAATAACGGGACGGTTAACGGGGAAACAAAACGCCACACGCGGGACGCGATCCCCGGTCTCTGGCGTGAAAGTACAGAATTGTTTCACCCATCCACCACCCCAACCAACCTCCTTACGTGGATTTTTGGCATTTCATACTACTCGCTACCGCAGACGTGCTGTGACCACGACATATGCTTCCCATTTAAATACATAATTTTACATTTCGTCCCTGTGACCACGAATCAATAGATTAAAAATACGTGACCATTTCGCGTACTGCCATGAGACCGGGCTGAAATGACACATAAAGTAGCAAGTAACTTTCACAACCAGCCCCAAACCATTTTTACCCACCCAATCAAAAAGTAGCCCAATTGGGACCAAAACCAAACTTTCCCATCTGACATGCTCTTCGCACTGCATCATAAAGTATATCCAATGCACCCTTTGCAATATGGCAGTGCACTCAAGCTAGCAGTGCTCTGCACATCTAACCTAAGCTAAGAGTACTGCAGATGCTACTCAGACAGCATGACTCAAATTCAGTAGAGGTGGAAATTACAAATCACTTTGAGCTGACTATGCTCAGGTCTCAAGGAAGCGCAGTGTCTAATGTGAAGTTGTTTGGATGAGCAGTTCTCGAAGTAAGCAGCGATTCCGGAGGCCAAGCAAAGGGCCCCGTTCTGAACAGGCATGTTTTCAACAGGCACTGCTCTGGTCTCTCATAACTAAGCCTTTACTTATAATTGCAACAATACATGAGTCATAGTTAGAACTAGGGCTGTCAATCAAAAAAATTAACTTAAATTGCACAATTTGCTGTAATTAATCGCGATTAATCGTTTTTTTAAATTGAGACTGAAGCTTATAATAATGGATATTTAAATGCTAAATCACTTAACTTTGCAAATATGAAGAAAAAACCAAACGAGGAAAGGTTCTGCTAAGTTCAGAATGTTTAATATCTTTCAGAACAACAGCAGCAACAGTTTGGCTTATTTAGTCCTGCTGAAGGCTGCTGAAACGACTAGAAACTGTCTGACTTGAGAGCAGATTTTTGTCACCGTCCCCGGCTGCTGTCGCCTGCTCTCGTCTACTTTACAGGCGAGGAGCAGTTCATCTCCAACGAGCCGAGAGTTCAGTTCATCTCCAACGAGCCGAGAGTTCAGTTCATCTCCAACGAGCCGAGAGTTCAGTTCATCTCCAACGAGCCGAGAGTTCAGTCGCCGGCAGGGCAGTCGGGACTCACCCAGAAATGGCGAGCGGAATGAGGTGACTCAAAATCTGACGAAAATCTTCTGAAATGAAGACAGATTCAGCAACTGCACGGCCTATTTCTCTCTTCAAATCTTTTCAGAAACATGTTTCAGTGAACTATTTTAGTACAATATGAGATCGTATTCTGAACGGCCGCCATGACAGTCTGGCTCTCAATATCCGGAGAAAACAAACCCATGTGACGCGTTCGTCCAATCAGCTGCCGGTTTTCATTACTTGGGCAACAATACAGAGTAGCGCCGCCTGCTGTTATGTAGAAGTATTACGTTTCTCAGCCGCCACATGAAGTAAACAAACACAGCTGCGTTAATTTCATAAATTATTTTTAACGAGTTAAATATTAAAAAATTAACACAAAAATTAACGCGTTAATTTTGACAGCCCTAGTTAGAACGCAAAATAAGAAATGAGAACTGTGTGTTTTGTAGTGACACAAAAAGAGATTAACATCAGCTCCTCATCAAGCTTTTCAGCTCAGTAATCCAGTAAACAACTTCAATAAATTCACTGTATGAAGCACAGAAACAACTGCTGCATCGGCTTGTTTTTCAAAAAGTACAAGTTTGGGATATGTCAAATTTATACAGGGATAGGCGGGAAATACAACTTGACTTTGTTGTTGGCATTAATTCTTTATTCTTGTCTGAATACCTGCAAATGAGTATGGGGCTTGTCATATTTGATACGTTTTCATCTGCAGAGGGACAATACTCCAGAGAGCTGATGAGAGAGACTGAACAACTTTGAAGAATTGTTTTGCTGAGTTGATTCATTGACAACAATGAATAGCTCGCCTTCATTTCTTTCCCCTCTACCATGCACATATGAAGGCTCCTTTGAAAATTATGCACAGGCCGACTGATCAGCTTTCATTGTTTAAGGTCAGGATGTTCATTAAAATTGACAGACTGACTGGGCGATACTTTGAGGTGTTGTCACTGTCTTGACCTTTGCAAATAGGCAGAGTTAGACTTGCCATTTGGGATGTCTTCCCGCAAAGTGATAAACATTCTATGCAACTTCTCCTCTTCGAACCCTATCAGAGCTGTGATCTCAATTAGCTGGCAACAGAGCGATGAATCATGGATCGGATCTGACACGAGCCCGCCAGGTTTCTTAGCACTGCTACAGATGAGCTGATTCAAGAAAACGGCTGCTTCAATTAACGGTGCCGGTTAGCCTTTCATCAGTCTTTTTCTTACTCCTCGGTCAATTTCCCTTCCTTCAAATTCCTCTGTTTCCAACATACCTGTCATACATAACCAATCCTGAATTTCCTCAGACGCTGATATACTGGAAAGTCAAGTGTTGATGGACAGCTGCCCCGCTCACTGTAGGTTTGTGGCTGAGTGACAGGGCGGGGAGTGCTGCCAATAAGGCTGATCTTCAACCACAGTGATGTCCCTGTTCTAACACCATGGATAAATTACCTCACCTGATTAAGTCTTCCCTACAGAGTTAAACTGTCACGTTGCATTTGACTCTGATGACAGTGCTGGGGTTTATGTGAGTCCAATCATCACTTATTCATGTGTAAAATAAATCTGTGTAGCAGAGGATAATACTCAGACATCGTGTTGAGGTTGTTGGTTTGCCTTAAATGTGCTTTGCTGAAAATAGTTTATGTAGCTAGTCGTTGGGTTGTTTTTTGTGGGTCTTCATAAAACTGTAGCTTTTAGTGATCAGATGCTGGCATTGCCCTGACCTGAACTGCACTTTGTCTATTCATTTAGTATTTTTGTGTCTTACGTAACTAGTTAAGGGGCCCATGTGTGGTAGCTTTTGGAGCCTGCAGCCTGACTGTTGACCCCCAAAGCTGCTAAGTCAAGTCTACATTTTTCTACAGACCACCTTAAATCACTTAAACCTGCATACAAGAAGGGCATGAGCCGGCTTTACTTCTTGTGGAGGCTCAGGTCCTTCAATGTATGTAACAGGATGCTCCAGATGTTATATCAGTCTGTTGTACAAAGCACCATCTTTTTTGCTGTGGTGTGTTGGGGTGCCGGCATCAAAGTAAGGGATGCAAACAGACTGAACAAGCTCATTAAAAAGGCTGAGTCTGTGGTTGGCACTAAGCTTGCTTCTGTGGAGGAGGTGGTCAGACACAGAATGCAGGTAAAACTGTGGGCAATTATGGACCATGACCCTCACCCCCCTACACAAAAACGCTAGACAAACTCATGAGCACTTTCAGCAACCCCGTTGCTCAAAGGAACGCTACAGGAAATCATTCCTGCCTGCTGCCATTAAACTCTATAACTCATCTGCCTTTACATGACCACTATAAGTCTCCATTACCTCAACAGTGTTGAAGTTAAAAAGTTAAAACCCGGTTTATGTTTTGAAAACAATGTACTTGCTAGATCTAATCAAATAACCACACTGATTAGCATTGGTCTGGCTCACACCGTCTGTAGCTTCTAAAGAATTGATTAGGTCATGGCTGTTATTTAGCATACTGTAGGAGACTCATTGTCCCCACAGGAAAGGTAACTGGTGAGCTAGCCGTGATTAGAACAAAGGAAATGCATATTACTGTGGGATCAACACTTCCATGATAATCAACCTTAGTCTGTGACCTGTAGTAAACCTAAATTCAGAGGTGTGTCCTTATCCTGAGGGAAGGGAATAAATGTGTAATCCGGAGAATGATTCAGGACTGTTTTTATGTGACTCCAAAAGGAGAAGCATGGATTCAGTCCGCTGTCAGCTGCAGTGTTTTCATGTTTTATGTTTAATTGTGTTTTGACTGTCGTTTTCATGTGGTTTTATTAAACCTTTTTGCTTAACTTCCAATTCGACCCATGCCTCTCTTCCTCCTCCAGAAATCAGAACGAACACGTCTTTTAGAGATTTCTTAACAACAGTACAAATTAATTACTCTATTTGTCCATTGTTTATTTCTAAAGAAACACGACAATGTATAAAAGGCTCCATTACCTTGTATCTCACGTTATGGCTCCGTAGCAGACGCTTTTATACAAATAGGCTAACGATTGTGTCATAACCACGAGACTTACTGTCGCATAGTAGAGGAATTACCGTATAGTACAGGAGAAGCTCACAGGCAGTTTCGACTTACATTAGCTGTTTAAGTTTAATTACTAATGTTAACTAGCATGTTAGTGATCAATAATTAGCCTGTGTCTATGTTATGTCCTTACATATACCTACACTCTCCGTCTCTGTAAGATTGGGAATGATTGAGATTTCTCTCGGCACAGCTACCAGAAGACTTCACACTTTCAGACACGTTGCTCACGTCACATTTACGTTGTCTCTGTCAGTTGGAGCCTGCTCAGTAACGCTAGAGATCACCGGAAAAGTGCTTCTAATATCCTTCACTGGTCTCCGTCCAGAGCAAGGGATCTGTTGGTCCATTATATACTGTCTATGGTTGAAATGGACGTGTATATTGTGTAGAAACACATTAATATATTGCCTTATGTCCTCTCTGCACCTTATTTTGCAGTCCCACTGTAGTTGCATTTGTATCCCTCCTTTTTGAGTATTGTGTACTCCTCAAAACGGAGTACACAATACTTATATTGTGTACTCCCTACACTTGTATCGTGGTTGTACTGGTTGTAAATAAAGTTAACTAACTAACTAACTAACTAACTAACTATACCTGAATAATAACCATTTCACAGTGTGCAGTTTGACTGAGCTAGTAGCCAGTGCCACACAAGCAGTTACTAACAGTATGGAGGTAAGCCCCAAACCCATTCCACTACCATCAGTTTCACTCTTTGGGGGGTGACAGTAGCTCAATCTGTAGGGAGTTGGGAACCAAATGGTCGCTGGTTCAAGTCCCCATTTGGACCAAAGTATGGTGGTGGACTGGTAGCTGGAGAGGTGCCAGTTCATCTCCTGGTCACTGCCAAAGTGCTCTTTAGCAAGGGACCGAACCCCCAACTGCTCGGGGCGCCCGTCCATTGACGGCTGTAGCCCCCTCACTCTGACATCCATTAGTGCATGTATACTGTAGGTACTGAGCATGTATGTATTTTGTAATGGGTATTCTAACAACAGAGTGAAAACATTGTAATTTCCCTTGCGGGATTAATAAAGTTTAAATTATATAAATTGTTATTATTATTATACTTCGTCACCTTACTTTCTCCTTTTGTCCCGTTATAATTACTACCACCACTAGAGGGCGATGTCATTAAAAACAATAAAACATGTAAATATGAGTTGTAATTGCTGCTTGAAGAAAATACTTATGTTGCGCACTTTAATGTTGGGAAATGACATTAGCAGACAAGATAAACATGTTTATACAAAATATTGGTAGCAGTAGGCTAACAGTGATGCTGTTACATACATTAGCAAAAATGCACATTTTACCGTGGTTGCTAGTGAAGGAGACACCTTGTCAGATTGCGAGATCATGGAGTTTAAAGTAATGCAATGCCGTTGGATAACCTGGACATGGCTTCTTGTGTTGAGGAACCGGAGTTTCTCTTTGCACAACTTTATTCCAGCTCCATTCAGTTTACATTATGATCCCTTTAGGCTACATGACGTCCTCTCTCTGCTATCTGTGGTGGTTGTGATGTCTGGGGGTGTTTATGCAACAGGGACTATAGGGATCATCAACGTGAACAGATATCAACTTCTACACACACTGTTGGATCCGGTTGACTTAATTGTATATTAGGATAAACATGGGATAAAAGGTAACTAGAGTTTGAAAGGACAGAGACAGTTTAGAAATACAGATAATAGAGACCTATCACAAAACAATTTAATAATTATAGTATGTTTATAGTATGTTGTATGTCTACAGCTAAACAGCCGTGTTCTGTCTTACCACAGAATATCAGGGGACTGTATTTTCTCTGCACTTATTCAAATACCAAAACACTCCTCTGTTATTGCCTTGGGGTCCGAATTACAGAGGAGCTCTCTAAATGTCAAAAATGGCTTGCAGTCACTTTGGCAAAGCTTATCAATGTCAAACTTCCCGCTTCAAGCTGGGCAGGGTCGTGCAAATGTTTTGTGCTTAAAAGGACTGTCATCTTTTAAATCTAAAAAAAAGTGCAGATGGTATACTGTTCCTTTCTCTTTAGGCAAACATAGCTGTTGGGGTTGGAACCAGTAAGTGCATACTCAAGTACAGAACTGCATCACTTGAGACGGGGACTCGTCAAAAAGCTAATTTGAACAGAATCAAGAAAAGGTGGGATTGAATGTCTTTGAGTAGTAAACAAACAAGCCACTCTTACTCTATTTTTCTCCAAAAATAAATGCTGTACATCTGTCTCATAGTTTCCTCACCTAACAAGTCCCAAACCCAGGCTTTCTCTCTTCCATTTTCCTTTTCCTATGGTTACTTTTAATCACTTTAAAGACCCATGCTGTTGACACAGAATTGACTGTTCACTAGTTCGGCGGACATGCTAACGAAAAGGAAATATGCACACCATTTAAACCAAAATTTTATTACTTTTGCTCTTTTTTTGCAAAGGCTAGACATAAACACACCACCTTCAGAGTATTCTACTACAGAAATCCAAAGCATGACAAACCTACTGTGCCTTGATACAATTGCTAAGATACTATATATGATTGGAACATTGCTGTTCTGGGGGGTTTGGCGAATAGTGAAACTTGTCCAAGAGAATGCTGTCATCTGTATGGCCTCGTATGGTACCGGTAGAGGCAGATGGCCGCCCACCTAGAGACAGGTTCTGTTCAACGTTTCTGCATGTAAAAAGGAAGTGCCCCTCCCCGCTGTTGCACCAAATGCTTGCTCTTTGGGGAATTGTTAGGTCTCTGTAAATTATAGAGAGTGGTCTAGACCTACTTTATCTGTAAAGTGTCCAGAGATAACCTCTGTTTTGATTTGACACTGTGAATAAAACTGAATGGAATTAGATCATCCAAAAACTCGACTGAGGAATTACTCTATTCATGTTGCACGATGGACAATCTGAAAATGTGTTATACGCAGTTTCAACTCTTCAGAAATGTGTTACCTATGCTTTTTGGTAGTGAATTTTTACTCTTTACAACCACTGTTGTTGTTTCAGGAGTGTGTGTGTGTGTGTGTGTGTGAGTTCATTTTATTCCCAGGAGGGGTGGGGAAGGGGAGTACATCAGATAAAATGCAAGAAAAAGAGCATGGCAAACAGCATCCTCCACACTGAGTGCCCTGTCTGACCATGCATGACACCAGCACACACTGTTCGCAGCACCACAGGAGCGGATGAGGAAAAAGAAATGATGGTTCAAAGATGTACAAGAAAATGAGAGAACAGTGATGAACAGGTCCCAGCATTTGTTTTAAGGGTTTACCACAGTGGGCCGAGTCAGATTATGTTAGCTGTAAGTCACTGGAACATACATTAAACTGACTGGCCAATTAGCAGAAACATCAAGCCAATCACAGGATCATCACCTAAGGCTAATTCTACTCTTTGGTACTCCCAGCAGCATACAGGAGTCAAAGACATCTGCTTGTAAATATTTTATGAATACAAATCTCCTTTGTACTCACCTCCAAAGAGTGCTCTCAGTGACGCTGCCAATATGAAAGTCGTACAGCTTGGTTAGAATCAGGATCACCTGTAAAGAGAGGGAATTTTGCCATTACAATCTTTGTATAAGGCAGTCAAAGTAAGTAAATTATTCACAGCAACTGAATCTTGACAGACATCAAACACCGAAGGATATTGCCTGGTCTAAGACCAGAATTCTCCCCAAGTGAAGGACTTCTAGTATCTCAGAGTCTTGTTCTCAAGTGAGGATAAGACGGGACACATCAGCAGATGCGGACGCAGTTTTGGACTCTCTTTATTGCGACGAGAGAGCTGAGCCTGAAGCCCTCGATACCATTTGGCCTACTTTCCCATTTTTACCTTCCCATCCTACACCTATGGTCACGAGCTTTGCGTAATAGGTTAGCGAAAGACGTAGATTGAGGATACAAGCAATAGTTTGACATTTTGGGAAATATGCTTATTCACTTTTTGGCTAAGAGTTGGATGAGGAGATCAATACCACTCCATTTCTGTACAGTGTATGGATGCCACAGCCAGCAGCCAGTTGGTTTAGCTGAGCTTAGCTTAGCATAGGTTTTAAAACAGGGAGAAACAGATAACCTGGCTCTGTCCGACATGTAAAACATTCCACCTACCGGCACCTCTAAATCTCACTAATTCATATTTTACATCTCATTTGTTTAGTTTGTACAAAAGCGACCTCCTGAGGTCTTGCCGTCCCCATTAACTTGCGAGGCAACCAGTGGGGAGTCACTGCGCCCTGCCAAGACAGTCTGGCACATAACTGAACAACTTTAAGCCCAAAGTGTAATTTCCCAACACATCAAAAATATAATTTAGGCAGGGTGGAGAGTGCAGACATCTCAAAGGAGTTCAGAATAGAAACAGTGCTCTTTGGCTTTTAAAGGCACCAGTAGAGCAACAGATCAGGATGCCTCCTGGACACCTCCCTGTGAACACATTCCTTGCACGACTAACTGGGAGGAAACCCCGGGGCAGACCCAGAACATGCTGGAGTGATTACATATCCTGCCTGGCTTCGGATTGCCACGGGGTCCCCCAGGAAGAGCTGGAGTGATATGGCTATGGAGAGGGACGTCCTTCTGATGGCTTGCTGGGCCTGCAGCCACACCAGCCCCAGTCCTGGTGAAAGCGGTGGAAAAGGTTGGTGCAAATTTGCAATTAGCCATCAATTTTCGAAAAACTGACCATATTACAGCTCTACACTGTTGATTTCTTGCATGAAAAAGTTTCAGAAGTGAATTTAGTGATGAAATAGCAGCCGAAAACTGTAAAAGGTTTCCAGTTGTTGGCCACAACGGTAATCCACGGTGGTTGTGATTGTTCCATACTGGAGATTTTTTTCCGAATTAGTACAACATCCGGGGTATTTTTGGCATACTGCAGATTTTGCTTTTGTTTGCAGACTGCATGCTACATTTTTGCCAAATCAGTAAGCAATGCTAGTATAGTATGTGGTTTTGAAAATGGCCTGTGTCTCATTTCAGGTTGCTTCCCGCCTGTGTGATCACCTGCCCCGCCCTAATGCGTTCCACCTGTGTGTGATTGTCTCTACACCTCCCTCAGTATATACCCCCCTCTCACTAGCCTTAGTTATCCGATAGTTTTGTACCTCAGTGACAGCGGTCTAGCATTCCTTCCCTGTGTTTCTATAAGTTAAGACCCTGCCTGTCTGTTGACTCTGCCTTTTGACTTGCATACCTCAGCCTAGTCCTTTAAACTCTGCCGTTTGTACAATAAATCTTGTAAACTGAGTTGCCTGTTCAGTCGTGTGACAGACTTGACAATTACTATATGTATTGCAGTTCCATTCAACCCTTTAAAAAATGGTTGAAAAGATTCTCCTTTTTCATAAGCCTCTTAAAGTTGAAACTGTTGGTATGCTCTTAATGCAAACTTAACACTTCCTTCAGCTGCTTCACAGGAAAAAGAAATGTGTAGGAACTGCAGATTAGATTATTTATAGTACATTTTGAAGTATACTATAACTCTAAATTTTTCCTTTTTTTTTCTTGCCGGGCCATATTTGCACTTGTAACCTGCCTGCTCAAACTGCATTAGTGTCATTCGCTAGTTCAATTTATTGTCAGAAAACACACATCCTTAAGTACAATGAAATTAAAACAATACTTGGTTTTCTCTATCTCAAGCAAAAGTACATACTTCTTAAGGCCTGTGACAAAATAACTAATTGCAGTAACAGCTGATTTCATTTTCCTAAATGCCAGTTAGGAACACAAAGTTCTTGGCGTAATGGTTGGGAGTAAATGCTTTGCATAATTAGTACTGTGTAACCGACGCTGTGTATGCCACTTTGAAACTTAGTTTTTCTCCTGATGGAGCACGCTGCCATCCCCGCCCCTGTGGAAAGCTTGATCCAACAGTCTCTGTGTTCACAGCTTTGGTCTCTGCTCTTTTGGAGAGATAATCAGCAAGCGGGACGCTTTGATAAGCACTGTGCAAGTCCTCAGAGCAAATACCAAGACATGAAGGCAAAGTCTGCCATGACAGGATCAGTGGTCAGCTGTGATACTCCACTCTGGAGTGCAACAAAGTTGCACAGAAAGACAGCTGGGGGTGGAAAGTTGAAAGAGAGATGTCAAGTAGATACACTTATTTACACTTATTTTTTGGTACCGGTTGGGTACCAAAACGTTCCTAAAACAACCGGTGAAATGCCTGCGCTGCTGTTTGATCTTTTGAAACCAGTGGTGGAATGTAACTAAGTACATTTACTCAAGTACTATACTCAACAAACTTGAGTCTTTTCCTTTCATGCCACTTTCTACTTCTACTCCACTACATTATTCTGACAGTATTAGTTACTAGTTACTTTACAAATGAAGATTTTTGCACACAGAACACATGCAGTTTATAAAATATGTATTATATTTATAATATTGTATTATGAATTTATTTTATTTATTTGATTAGGACAATGCACATTAATGAACATTTCTGTAAATGCGCCAGTGTTAGCCAGTCGGCTAATTTTCAACTGTAGTCCTTGTTGCCTAGCAATATAAATAAGCAGCTAAAATCATTAGCCGATTAAACACTTAGTTGACAGAACAGTTTTTTTCGTTTCTAGTTTCTAAAATGTGAGGATTTTTCTGCATTGAGTACTTTTAATACTTTAAGTACATTTTCCTGATGATACTTACATACTTTTACTAAAGTAACATTTTCAATGCAGGACTTTAACTTGTAACAGAGAATTTATACAGTGTGGTATAAGTACTTTTACTTAAGTAAAGGATCTGAATACTTCAATCACCACTGTCCGAAACAAATGTTACAGGCAACAGAAGCATATATATACTGATATGGACCTGTGTGTCTGGAATAACTGCATTACTGCACGTGACGCTAGTTGACATTACACTTGTCTGCAGGTAACGTTAGCCTACTGTTAGCTAGTAGCTGGCTTAAACACGGTTAAAATGCTGACAGCTAACTGTTTTAAAAGTACCATTATTTGCACACACACAAAAAACAACAACATACGATACCAAACCTTACACTTAACTGTGGGGGGGGAACATTATTTACATAAAAACATTTTTATTACACTTAACCATCTGGTTACATCCACAACTAATAATCACCTCTGGCTTACAGAATGCTGTCAGAGGTGAGTGAGCAACTGTGAAAACACAGGACAGTGCTCACATGCATTATTTAGCATTTATCACATACTTGACCTGAGCTCAACAGGGGGAAACATCCTATTACATAACAGATGCTATTTTCATCCATCAGTCCATGTGCTGTTTGCTGTACAGTTTTCCTTCCCTGCCTAAATGAGTGCTGCTCTTCTTCATTAGCATCCATGTCTCTGTTTAGCGTTTCCCTCCCCGCAAACAATCTTATTCTTGTTTAAAGCAACCTGACAAGCTTGACTTGAGTCACTTGGCTGGGAGGGGATGCAGGAGGTGTGGCCTTGACTCTTCTGACAGGCATCAGCAACGAGGGCTAGATGACAAGGAACTGAATCTCTGTACAGATTGGAAAAGAACCAGAGTTATGGAAGCAAATAAGAGACATAAGTTTAACAGCCAGTGAATACTTAATGTTGTCCTATCCTGTCCTGGGTAGCCCGGTTGTTGCTATGTGAATTATTTAGACATGAATTTTTTTTTATCCAAATTAGGCCAGTTGAATTTTAAAGGTCCAATATGTAATATTTGTACTGTAATAAATCCAAAAATGACACCAATGCCTCATCAGATATTAAGGAAACATGTTAAACTGAAATACTATCTTTTCTGACAACAATGCTAATGTCAGTATTTTTTCTTTTTGAAATTTACATTCTGTGACGGAATTTATGTTTATGTTTTGATCTGTGTGTTGTTATCAACGGCCCAGTTTGACAGGCAGGCCGGGTTGCCAGATATACCTGTAAAAACGTAAACCCAGCGCGCTACAGCTGTAACGGTAGTACAGCCATGAAAGCAGCAAACAAACAAACTGGATCAACGGAGATAGATTCTACATGACATACAAAAAAGAAAACAGCATGTTTCTAACAGTTGCGTGACCAGAGACGTAACAACCCCCTGGTAAATATTGGAGATGTATTTGAAAGATGGAGACAGCTTAGAGCCCAAAAGGACGCAGAGTTGGCTTATTTTCTCCTGAACAGGTAAGCATTAGCTTCAGGCTAATTTATCACAGCTACTAGGGATGGGCATTTTTTGTCATTTCAACATTTGTGTACTCACATTGAATTATATAGCTAGAGTACCCGAGTTGGTTACTTGCAAAAACAATTGAGACATAGCCAGTAAAGTGATCCCGACTGGTCCTGGCTAACGCCGCCATGCTAACCCTGCTAACTGCTAACGTTACCCAGAGGACCAGGCAAGCGGGCCATGGCTGTTTACAACGTGTAGTTTAGCGGCTGGAGCCGACAACGGTGAGTTATTTTAAGCCACGAGAGGGGGGCTGTAAATCGGAAAGAGAGGACTGTGAGTTTGCAGTTTGTTTAACGATTGTTGCCGTAATTCTAAGCCAATGAAGTGTGTTCCGTCGGCAAGGTAGTGGTATTTTTAGCGTTTCGTATTGTAATTCTAAGCCAAGGAAGTGTGCCTGACTGGCGTGTGGAGAGGACGGTGAGGTTGTTGTGTTTTTAGCGGTTCATATTGTAATTTTAAGTCGAAAAAGTGTGTCTGTCAGTTGGTTACAGAGCTCAGCGTGAGCACGGGCTTTTATGACTGTCAATATAGCCAGCATCTAACGTTAGCTACTCCGCTGTGCTGTGGAGTAATGTCTGGCTATGTGAGACTAGCATCTAACGTTAGCTACTCCGCTGTGCTGTGGAGTAATGTCTGGCTATGTGAGACTAGCATCTAACGTTAGCTACTCTGCTGTGCTGTGGAGTAATGTCTGGCTATGTGAGACTAGCATCTAACGTTAGCTACTCCGCTGTGCTGTGGAGTAATGTCTGGCTATGTGAGACTAGCATCTAACGTTAGCTACTCTGCTGTGCTGTGGAGTAATGTGTGACTATGTGAGAAAAGCGTCTAGCAACATTGTTGTGAATGCTGCGGTCTCAGCCTGGCAACCAACGTGAACTTCGAGTCTGGGCAGGAGGGGGCGGGGAGACATTCTCTCCAGTATTTTGAATTGGTAGTGCAGTAACTATTTTAACCGCTAGCTGCCAGTATTACATACAATATTACATATTGCACTTTTAACTGATGTTTTATTTACACATTTTTCAACTTGATTAGATCCGAATTTGACCAATCGAATTTAAGCAACCTGAATCTGTTTTTTTTTTTTTTTTTGGGATTATGATAGCTGAATTTTTTGATCTGAATTTGTGACCATTGAAAAACATATATTCCAAATATTCCTTTTGAAGTTGCAAATCCAGAAATGTCATATTTTAATTTCAAAGAGGTGAATTTAGAACAAATTAATTCAGAGACATGGTTTTCAAAGTAAAATGTCTCAACATTAAACTGCCCATATTATGAAAAATCACTTTTTTTCTGGTATTTGGGGTGTTCTTTTGTGTCTCTGGTGCTTCCACACACATACAAACTTTGAAAAAAATCCATCCCTGGTGTTCTGAGTGAGATACGGTTTCTGAATGTGTCCTGCCTTCAGTCTCCGTGTGAGCTGTTCAAAACCTGCACGGCTTTCTACGTCACAAGCCGAAACGAGCTGGCTAACCACAACCGTTAGCTCGTAGCGTTGCATGCTAATGCTACGAGCTAATTTATTAGCATGCTAGCGTTAGCATGCTACCTCGTTCTCAATAGCAAAGCACTACAACACACACGAGTTCACCATAATCTACAAAAGAACAACTTCCATGTGTGCCCTCATTTAGAAGTCTCCCAGCTAATCCTGCCTTGTAACTGACCAAAGTTGGAGAAACAGGCAGAGTTAGCTAGCTGACATGCTCTACTACTACTGCCATGTGCGAGTGCAATCAAAGATAGTACAGAAGAAGAAGATGAAAAGAGGTCTCACTCTGTAGCTAAAACAGAAACCAGGTGAAAAGAGGATCTGTAGCAGTGAGGGAGAGCAGTGCAGTACAACAAAAAAATGAAACCATGTAAACCTATTCTGGTACAACCTTAAAATACAATTATGAACCCGAAAATTAGCATAATATAAGTATTCAGTGGCTGTTAAAAATTAAAATACTTATGTCTCTTATTTGCTCCTATACAGAGTGTCCTGGCATCCCCGTTGTCCCCTTGTCCTCATGTCCCATGTCCATGTGACAGCCCGCAGACTAGCTGAGCCTCACTATCCCCACAAACCTTTTGAACACGTCAGCCGCTCTCAAGAGACCCTTGGATGGTTCTTGTGGGAAGATGTGCCACACGCCCAGGGGATCCTCCTACTAAGACTGTGAACATATGTTTCAGGCCAAGCACGATGTGCAGTGCCACGGAAAGGACAATGTTGAATAAGATGAAAATGGATTCTTGCCATGTGGCTGCAACACAGAAAAACTGGATCTACACGTGTATGTTTGTGTGTGCTGCTGTGCCACTGTTGATGGCGTCTCAGAGAAAGTGTATGTGTGTGTGTGTCTGTGTCTGTGTGTGTGCTCCTACAGGCTTTGTGATGTCAGAGATGTGTGGTCTTGTGTGCTTGTGGGTGGGGCGGGGGGGTGACACACAGGCACAAGTCGTCCCATCCCCACATGATAGTCTGAATTTGAATTTTTGCATTGAACAACCAGGACACTGGCTAAAAAAAGGCTTGGGGATAATAATTAACAGCAGGCAGATACTCATACTGTTTATTTACATGCTTGCTCACATCTGTCCATGGCCTTTGTTTAGCAGACAGTAGGTGTAATGGAAGGACAAAACTGCAGCATGCAAAAGCACTACAAAAAAGTTTGACAGGGTATCAGTATTTCAAGTGCACTCTCCCCTTCTGCATCCCCAGTTGACTTAATATAAATAATAGTAAAAAAACAATAAATTATTATTGCAATAACTGAATTAAAATGTCAGTCACATTGCACCAGCAGTAGACTTGTTGCTTCAGCAATTATCTATTTTTGTTCATGTATCCTGACTCCATTCAAAGGCTCTAGTGGGATTAAAGTAGCGCATCAATGCAAAACAAAAGTCCAAACTTCTCAAATACGGCTCCTCTGGCACTTTGTATTATAGCTCAAACTATTTTAAAGACTTCTTACGCTCAGTTCTGAACAAAAGAGCTCTCGTGCCTCTGTTTGCAAAATGTAGTGGTATTCCAGTAGTTACATTCTCACACACAATTGAAAACAAGCTTTTAGTAGTCTGAAAACAAATGTCAGGATAGTCGACACCAAAATGGCAGCTAGAACTGACCATTATCTCCAAGTGATTAAGCCTTTCAGTTGCATGTCAACAGCTGAGCAATTACGTTGTCAATTGGCAAGAGCTGTTTATGCGACACAATGTCAACTTGTGCTATAGAGCTACCATCAAGGCAAGGCCCAACAACACTGAATTCTTTCACGTAATTTGGCATGACCAACGAGGGAAAATTAAGCCACTGACTTTATGGTGATTGGATAAATACACAGTGAGAGGTTTTGGATACAAATAGAGGGTTGAAATAAAGAGGGGCACAACACTAGAGTATTTGACATACAGGACTCAACTGTCATCTGTTGCTTTTGTTTTCCCACTGGCAACACAGAGGGCCGGCCTCTATGTCTGATCATAATTTTGGTCAAACGGTTGTTCCACCTGGGCTGTACAGCAAGTCAAACACTCAGTAATAGAACAACATAATAGCAGATGGTCAATAGTCTTGAAAGGTTAAAACTAGAGATGGTCCGATACCATTTTTTGCTCCCCGATACCGATTCCGATACCTGAACTTGCGTATCGGTCGATACCGAGTACCGATCCGATACCAGTGTGTGATATATTTTATTATGTTTTAACAGCTGTATACTACTATCCCTGTATGTTTGTGATATGATTTCTATCTTTGTTGTCTGTCTGTCTCAGGTTAAACTTTTTGTGAAACATGAACAACACAAACAATGAATGCCGTAGAACTTTCTGTTATTATGAAGTTTGACAGTCAGTTATAACGGAAACAGAACATAAACTACTTTAACGTAGATTTTCTTTAGGGCTTTATTACTTGGTATCGGATCGGTGCATAAACTCCAGTACTTCCCGATACCGATACCAGCTTTTTAGGCAGTATCGGCGCCAATACCGATACTGGTATCGGTATCGGAACATCTCGAGTTAAAACCATTATTATGACATCAGTTTAGTGTCTTTAGAGAAGTGGGCGTACTTAGCTGAGGGTTAGTCTATATCCACGATGTTCCACTTCAGGGTTTGCTCCGGTGCTGCCGGAAATTCCGCCAGATGTCACTCTTTTCGGCCGGATGTCCGTTACCTTTCGCTTTCTTTGTGTTGTAATTTTAAGATCCGGTGGATGTCTGAGGACTATGGTTAACTGCTCCTCTGATCTCTGCAGGGTAAATCCAGACACTAAAAACTACTTTTGAACGTACACATGTTCCACCAAAACAAGTTCCTTCTTGAGACTATTTAGCAGAGGCACCGTGGCTCTGTCTGGTGCTTAGCGCGGGCCAAGACCATTGTGATTGGTTTAAAGAAATGCCAATAAACCAGAGCACGTTGTTCTCCCATCCTGGAATGTTGTGTTGACTAGACCCTAGAGACTAGGGTCTGGCAATGCGAGACAAACTGAGGGTAAATGCTGACACGTTAATGTAAATGGGCTGTTTTTATATAGGGTTTTTCCTAGTCTTTACGACTACTCAAAGCGTTTTTACAAAGTACAGGAACCATTCACCATTTACACACATTCATACACTGTGGCCGAGGCTGCCGTACAAGGTGCCACCTGCTCAATGGCTATGCCAGAGACATGGCTTAGTAACTAAACTTGAAAGCTAACAATAGCTTGATAGCTAACATTAGTTAATTAATGTTAGCTAATTGCAGTACCTGGAGAAATTAATCAAAACCGTTTTTGGAAAAAATATTTTACATAATGGCGAATAATGACACATTATATCAGACCAACAAGTAACAATTATAATAAATGAAGTGGAATGTAGCATTGTTTAGTGAACAACAGAGGAACAAAAATGATTGGATTGCCATTGGTTAAATGCTCATATCATATTAAAGGAATCCTTGTGAATATCATGTGTAGAAGAAATACCTCTATTGAGCAAATAAATACAGTTTAATGTTCATTTTACATTGCTAGGCTATATGGTACTAAATTGAACAAGGCATGTAGGTCTATGATGAAATACATTAATAATGTAATCAGGGAAGGACTGGCATTGATTTTCAAAGAGAAAAGAACAGTTTGGATATGTGCTGATGAACCACTCGACGCTTCTGCCTATTTTACTAACCATTAGTTTTAATTACAAAACTCTTGTCCTTCAACAGTGAGAATCTTCAAGGATTCAATTATTCAGCATCTGTGTGTAGTCTATATAACCGTAAGGTGTGTTACAGAGTTACTATTTCATGGACATTAGCAGAAAGCCTTAAACTCCATGGCAGCCTTATAGTGCTCATATTATGCTCATTTTCAGGTTCATAAATTGCATTTAGAGGTTGTACCAGAATAGGTTTATGTGGTACACCATTTATTTGTTGTACTGCACATTGCTGCAGCTCCTCTTTTCACCCTGTGTGTTGAGCTCTCTGTTTTAGCTACAGAGTGAGACATCCCACTTCTGTACCATCTTTGTTGGGAGTCGCACTTGCGCAGTAAGCGCTGCTAGCTTGTCAGTCGCAGAGTATGAGGGTGTGCCACGCATTATAACATGTGTTCCAAAGTGACGAGTGTTTGTCTCTGAAGTAAAGGCTGGACTACAATAGAGCTGTTTGGAGCAGTTTGTGAACAGTGTTTTCTGTTGGAGAGTCCCTTTGGGGGGGACTTTGGGCTTTTTCCCTTTGTAAACCTATCATTTTATTTATTTTTATTTGTTGTTTATTTGAATAGGGACAGATACAAAAAAAAACATAGATTATTACATAACGAACAATCCGATGCTTGTATCACAGTATTTATAGCCATGGCTAATTCGCAACACCTGTCCCTAGAAGTGTTTTTAACAGTTAAAATAATAAGAGTCAAATATTTACAGTGAATACAATAAAAAAGTCCTGAAACCAGTTGACCACAATAAAAATAAGTGTAGTAAATAAACACATTCACTCGTACTCACACAGATGCACACCTCACGTACACACAGCTATACATTTCATATGGCATGATCACACTGCTGCTGCTGTATAAACCATGCTTTTGATAGTTTTTTAAAGGTGAACAATTTAGTTAGAGTCTTTATATTTGTAGGAAGCCAGTTCCACAACTTGGCTCCTTTCACAGAAAAAACATTTTGGGTAAAAGAGGTTTTACAAAATAGAACTTCAGTCTATACTACAGTCTCCACATGCAGCAGCTCTCATGGATCTGGAGGATTCCAGCTTGTTCACAAATTTACAAAGTGGCTCAGGTGCAAGTCCAGTCTAATGTGCACAAAAAGATATATAACACAATATAGGAAAGGGAAAGCCAAAAAGCATAATATGAGCACTTGAAATAATGTGAGGAGTTCAGCAGAAGAAAAGGATTGCACTGGAGCAAGGTGCATCACATTAGATTGACTGTGACAGACTCTGAGTATTTTAAATGCACACTAATATTCCCCTATTATTCCGAATATGACAATATTCCGAATTTAATAAAGGTCATGTAATGCCCAGTTCAGATCAAAGATTCGCAACGAGACAAAACCGCTTTAGAACGTAGCAGGAAAAACGGTCTGAACCGGCTTGTCTCAGCTCGTCTCAAAGCAGCTGATGGTGTCTCTGCAACTCAACTGGTTGAGTCTCCAGAGGCTGGTTGTAGAACATAAGAGACGTCACTTGTTTCAACAGCCAACACCAAAGTCATCTTGTAAAGTCAGCTACAATAAAATTATCCATAATCCATTTTATGTCTGTTACATTCTGTTAACGGAGGCTTTACGTGTGCCCACAAGCATGTACGGTGGAGCGAGCTAGAGACGGAGTGAAGAGAGGGAGCGCCTCTCAATCTGGGTCTAGTCTCGTATTGCCAGAACTTCCCCCACAGCGCTGTGGAGGAGGGTCTGACTAGTCCACACAGCATTCCTGGATGGGAGAAAAACTTGCTCTGGTTTATTGGCATTTCTTTAAACCAATCATAATTGTCTTGGGCGGCGCCGACCTGAGCATCAGTGCCTCTGCTAAATAGTCTCAGGAAGGAACTTGTTTTGGTGGAACATGAGTACGTTCAAAAGTAGTTTTAGTCGTGCAACAGAAAACTCAGATTGGACAGATAGTCTAGCTAGCTGTCTGGATTTACCCTGCAGAGATCTGAGGAGCAGTTAACCATAGTCCTCACAAATCCACCGGAGGTTAGAACGCCAACACAAAGGAAGAGGAAGGAGACGGACATCCGGCCTAAATGAGGGACATCGGGTGGAATTTCTGTTGGCAACGGGGCAATCCCAGAAGTGGTACATCCTGGATACAGACGGTCAACTCTTTGCGTTGCTATGGTGGTTGTACACAAGCCACCCAGCCAACAGTTTGCAGGGCATTCCCGCGCAGAAACTCAAGTGAAGATAATGACCTCTTCGTCATGTTTTTTTTAACCCTCCGTGTCCTCTTTGGCTACAAGTAACTGTGTGGAGGAGGGGTGGGGGGTGCATGCGCGATTACAGAAGGCTTGTATCATGTGGATGCAACAACAGTGGTGTTGTCATTACTTACAATTCCTCATGGGGGAGACAGAAATTTAATGTGCAAATTAAATACATGTAACATTTCAGAGAGGAAGGCCATAAGAGAATATGAGGAAGTGAATTAAGATTTGAAATGAGTTTGCGTGTGTAAATGGTATGCTGTAGCTGCAAGGCCACACCTGGGTGCAGACTGCAGTAGACCTACTGTGCTCCTTCAGGACATCACTCACTCTGCTATCTTGCAGCTTCCTCCTTTCGCTCTTTCTGTAACTCTGCCTCATCACACTCCCCCTCACGCTCTCTGTCTCCATCTCCATCTCTCTGCATCTGAATCATTTCCTCCCCTCTTTCGGTACCCCCCCTCCCACCACTCCTTCCTCGTCTACCTCCCTGGAGTGAAGTCCTCTCTCATTTATTGCATCCTTCATGTGTCCGTCTTTCCCTTGTTCCTTCTTTTTTCCCCGCCGGCCACATCTCACCATACCATTACCTCTCCAATTATAAATATTCCTCCCAACTAAAGCCACTTTATCTCAGTTTATCTGGATTCGTCTTTTTCCTCTGCCCCTTTGAACAGCCCTCCCTTG
Organism: Perca flavescens; assembly: GCF_004354835.1. NCBI lineage: Eukaryota > Metazoa > Chordata > Actinopteri > Perciformes > Percidae > Perca > Perca flavescens. The sequence continues at coordinate 42,866,276 of NC_041332.1, read as the reverse complement.
GTTATTCTTAGTCTTAGCTTTGCCGACCTCTTATCTTTATTCTCTCAGTTCCCTTCCTAATGTGCCCTAACCTCTCAGTCCCTCCAGAAAAACATGATTATGTGATCGCATAATTCAATGCATAATCAGCCAAAGTCCGCATATTTATGCGGGGGCCGCATTTTTTCAAAAACGCCGCACTTTCGCCACATAAATTGCCGATTTCCGCACAAAATATGCGGTGCTTGCATGATTTCATAATCCCCGCATTTTTGTTGCAAAAAAGTTACATATATCTTAGCATAAAGTTGAAAAATGTTGCGTTTACTTCACACAAGAGCAGCCATTTTCCCCTGTTGCCATGGGAACGTTATGAAGTGACGTTATGAAGTGACGTTATGAAGTGACGTGAACATCATCGAAAAGCAGGGTGTTGGGGGGAATCACTTTTTTTTTCCTCTTTTTCATCAAACCGCAGTTCCCGCAATTTCATCGCATAAAATTGCATAAATATCCCGCATGTTCCATCGCATTTTTTAAGAAAACGTGCCGCATAATCACAGATTTTTGCCCGCAACAATCACAAAAAAACTTAGCATTTTTCTGGAAGGACTGACCTCTGCTCCTCACCTTCACTCTGTCCTTTATCTTTAGTTATCTCTTCCTAATGCTCCTCTCTGTCTCCCTCTACTTTGACATTTTACTTGTCTCTCTTGTTTTCCTCTCTGTCTCTCCTTGTCTCTGACTCTGAGTCTGTTTTGGCCTATTAAAGTAGACAGGCATTGACTGTGAGTTGTATACTGACAGAATCCCCAATTAAAATCTTTCTTTTTTTTTAAAGGAAGGGGATGTTGAACTACAATGAGGAATAAAATAAGTGTGTTCCTAAGAGACCCCCCACTTTTATTTCTTAAGAGGTAATAATATAATAGCTTCTGTGGCTCTGGAATACAACTTTAAAAGGTATAGTAAGTGATGTTATTCCGATACACTTTTTTGTCCAAGTCAGTGAATATCTCCTCATGGTCACCTAGCTCTCTATTTTCTGTGTGAAAAAAGGCAGCATGTGAAGGTGCCGGCTGGCCAGTAGTTCTCTGGCCATGAATCTGGGGGGCGGAGCTTCTGAAGGGGGCTGTATTAGTTAAGTCTAAGAAAATAACCTTTGATGATTATGGTGCTGACGGTGATCATATGGGAACTGCAGGATCTAGGGTTTTTGGAAACATGATGCATTAGAAACTTAAAGCGAGGGTGTCACAGCCTCTTCGGCACCAATTTTGAAAATTCTTTTTCAAATCAGTCTGCTACAAGTCACCCAACTTTATGAAAGGCAAGACATCTTGGCATCTTTCAAAAACAAGGCAATTCAAAGTGTCTTTAGATCCAGGAATTGTATATATAGTAATACTAGTAATAGATAATATGAGTAATATAAATTAATTTTTATGTTGTGTTGGAAATGTAGGCATACACGTTTGCTGTGTTGATGCGCTCATTGTTAATTACTTAGTCGGCAAAATGCACTTATCAACATTTTTTGGGTGGATGGTTCCTTAAACACACGGAGTTTGTGTCCCAGTAGAAGTTAAGGGGAAAACACAAGACTTTTACCCAGGAATCAGGTGGTCATGTCCCGGGAGTACTACTTAAGGGGGCCGCTGTTGTAACCCAAACCACAATCTTTTTGACTGATCTTAACTAGTCATTTTGGTGCCTGAACTTAAAGTGTCTGAACACCCACATAGGTGTTTTCAGATATTCTGGCTGATTAGACCTCTGCTCAGGTTAAAGGTGGGCCAGAGCTCAGATGGGAACAGATGGGGACAATAGCACAAGTCTATCCATCGGCACCTTCTCCAGTTTTTCTTGTTATGGAAACGACAGGTCTCACTACTCGGCGTGTCACTGGTTGGCTGTCAAAAAAGCGCTTGACGTAGGGCGTTTTTTTTTCAGAAAAGTTGAACTTTTTTCAACTTCCAAAAGACGCTCCGAGCTAAAGAAAAAACCGCAGGCGGTGGCGTTTAAATAATCGCTCAGGACTTTTTGGAAAAACACGGCTTACTCAAAAACAGACGCTTGCAGCTTCCAAAAAGACGCCAAGTGTGAACATAGCATACGTTCAACTTTTCATTTGACAGATAGAATTTTGGAGTAGAAGCTCTCCATTGGATTGCTTTATCATTGTCCGAGCAGGTGACATGGCATTGAAAAAAAGAGCTGGAGGATCAATATGGTGCTACTAGGTGAGGTGAATTGATAAATCAAGTGGCAGGAGGAGATTGTGGGCCTATCTGCTGGATCACCTCAGCTGGACTTCTGCACCGTGGGAGGAATGACCTTTCCAGCATGCTGAGACAAACCTAAGTCATATTATGCTGTGCATTCCCTCGGAAAAAAATTTCACAGAAGCACACTATATCCTACCTCAGCTTTAAAAACTTGAGATAGAAACGTTACCATAACAACCGCTGTCTGTAAAGCAGCTGCAAATCCAGCCATTCTGGATCCACCGTTTCCCCAGTCTAGAGAAACCCGCTGCTATCTTCTTCAGAGAGCATTATTAATTTGTCAGAAGCAAGGATATTCTGGCACAGGTGATATGAAATTGCTGAAACTCACCTAACGCCAAAAGGAAATGGGAAAGCGATTTCTTTTACTAATGATACTTTTTGCTGCGCTGCCACAAGCTGGCTGCCTGCATGCAAAGCACGACACTGAGCTGCTAGGTGTAACGTTTGCTGCCATTTTGGCTGATGGATGATTCATCTAAAAAAACTAAACAAAAGCATCTACAGTCCTTCTGATTTTAAATCTGTGTCCCTCCTTGGAGGGTTTCCTGCATGAAGACAGTTCCACAGTGTAAGACAGCAGCCTCATTCTAACACCAAATTAGGCTTAAATAACTCTTTAAAAAAAGGTCCCATATCGTGCTCATTTTCAGGTTCATAATTGTATTTTGGGTTTCTACTAGAACATGTTTACATGCTTTAATGTAAAAAAAAAACATTTTCTTTGTCTCATACTGTCTGTCTGAATATAGTCTCTCATTGCCACTGTCGTCTGGCTAGTCTACACAGCATTCTTGGATGGGAGAAAAACGTGCTCTGGTTTATTGGCATTTCTTTAAACCAATCACAATCATCTTGGGCTATGTGCCAGACAGAGCCACGGTGCTCTGCTAAATAGTCTCAGGAAGGAACTTGTTTTGGTGGAACATGTGTACGTTCAAAAGTAGTTTGTGTTGTGCAACGGAAAACTCAGATTGGACAGACAGTCTAGCTAGCTGTCTTGATTTGGAGTTTAAAATATCAACACAAAGAAAGAGGAAGGTAACGGACATCCGGCGGAATTTACGGCGGCACCTGAACAATCCCAGAAATGAAACGTTCTCAATATAGATTAGTCTGAATACACCTGTATTCACCCTCTGTCTGAAACGCTCCATTGTAGCGCCTGTCTCTTTAAAGGGATACGCCACTGTTTGTTGAAATAGGGCTTATCACGGTCTCCCCTAGCTGTAGATAGGTGGGCCAACGCATTTTTTGGGCATGCATTGTTTTAGTCCGGTGCAACACCGGCAGCGCCAGCGCTAGTTAGCTTAGCGTAGGGAATGGAATCCTATGTTGCCGGTTAGCATGTTGTGAGTAAAAGTGAGCCAACAAAAGACAAAAAAACAACCTAATTACTTGCACTGAGACAAAAAATGCATTGGCCCACCTATCTACAGCCAGGGGAGAACGTGATAACCCCTATTTCAACAAACGGTGGCGTATTCCTTTAAACACCCCCTCCCAAAAAAGCCCAGTCTGCTCCGATTGGTCAGTGTATCCAGGTCTTCAGCATCTGCGCTCACTGGGCTAGATTTACTAACACTAGCGCAGTTTGCGCTGCGTCTGTTTATGCGAGTTTGGTAATAGCGCACGCTATGCTTCCACATTTTGCTTAGTATTTATCAACCCTGACACCCATCAGGCAATCAGCGTCTTTCTCCGCCCACTATACCGTAAATTGCGCTGTAGCAAAGCGGTACTTGTGCTATGATACGGCTGAGTGAAGACTGTGATATTCCCACTGCTGATGCTATGACTGTTTGAAATGATCCTGCTGCCAATATTTGTAATGTAGCGAGGAGTTTAACAACTGCTGGAATGGAATGTGAACGCTGAGTGGGAGATTCAATTTCATCTTTGATTTCTTCCAGTAACTCTAATACTGCACGGCTGCTTGATCTGTAACGCTAAATGATGTTGTGTTCACTGACAAAGTGTGATTCTTGTGTTAAAAACATTTTCAGCCTCGCCTATGTCTTTGTCTTGCTCAAATTACTGTTGCCATTTCACCAGCGGCATAAAGGTCTACGAGGAAACTCGACTGCGGCTGGTTTAGACCTGCTTTTAAGAGGCGGAAAATTTCCCCCGCAGAATAGAGACGCGCTCTTACTGACCGTCTTTGTAAATACCACGGAATATATAATTAGGCGCACTTTGCACTTATCCTCCCACCTTTTTGGGTGGAACTCCCACTTTCCCCACGACCCTCCTACGAACGCATATTGAAAGCGCAACTTGTCTCTTCTCGCTCATGTGGAGGACAATCTGAGATTTTACCCAAGTGTGCCCTGTTTGTAAATAGCCCGCATCGGTTACGTCCGTCTTTGCGACCAATTAGCGCCTGGAAACAAACGTAAACGGCTTGATAAATCTAGCCCTCAGAGTCTCTGCACCGTCATTGCAGCCGGGGAATGAGTACAGTAGTACGGCTCGTTTTAAAATTTTCACAGTATTTATATAGCATCTCTGCCTGCTTTATAATAAAAAAAGACATGGAAATCTCCCAGTTTTTTTTACAAAATGGGACCCTTAAACAAACCAAGGGGAAAATGCTGCTTTTCTAAGTCTTTGAACGTTGCAGTAATTCTCCCACAAACCATAGTTAGGCGGCTGCATATATGAAAAAAAACACCTAACCCTAAAACAATTCTAACAAAAGGTTTCTCAGCTGTTTTTTGTAGTATTAGGTGTCCTTAATAACATACTAAAGGTTTACCAAAGTTTGACCCCTATAAAAGTGTAATTTTCAAGATGGCGTCCAAGATGGGCAGGAAGCCCTCAAAATATCTTAACTCCTTCATTATTTGACCTAGCCAAGTAATCTTGGTGTCTAACCACATGTTTTCTGGGTCTATGAATCCATTGGACTTGTCTAAATTGCACTGACATGATGACATACTTATGGAATACATTTTGTGAGATAACTGTAAGGTTTTATCTTTTTTGGGGTGAATCAGAGATGTAAACGATCATGTCATGTAACTCCTATTCAGTATGCGTTTTTGGACACATACCCATTTTTTGCTAAAACACAGACTTGACATTCAATGTAAAAGTTATTCCACCCAAAAGTAACTTAAATTACTTTTACCCCCCACCACCACACCCCTCCTCCATGTGGTGGGTAAAAAAAACAAATTTACACTACGGTCAAACGTTTTAGAACACCCCAGTTTTTCCAGGTTTTAATTGAAATTCATGCAGTTCAATGTCTTATTGTACTCTGAAATGAAAGAATAGAACAAATGAACAATTTAAGTTAAAAAAGAAATCATGGAATCAATTTATAAACCAAAATGTAGTGTACATTTTTGCCATATTTTGGCAGATATAACAGCTGAACACACTCGTGGCATTCTTTCTACAATGGAAATCAAATATTCTTCAGAAAGTTCTTCCCAACTCTGTTGCAGAAGTTCCCATAAATGCGTGGCACTTGGAGGTTGCTTTGCTTTCACTTTTCTGTCCAGTTCATCCCAAACCAGCTCAATGGGGTTTAAGTCTGGTGACTGTGCTGGCCACTCCATGTTTTTAATATTACCATCTTGTTCTTGTTTCCTAAGGTAGTTCTGGCATAGCTTGGACTTATGTTTTGGGTCATTATCTTGCTGTAGGATGAACCCCTGACCAACTAGGCCCATACCAGAGGGTACTGCATGGCGCTGCAAAATGCTGTGGTAGCCGTTTTGGTTCAGGGTGCCTTTCACTCTGTACAAACCACCGACCCTGGATCCAGCAAAACAGCCCCAGACCATCACGCTTCCTCCTCCATGTTTGACAGTTGATGTCACACACTGAGGAACCATCCTTTCACCTACTCGACGGCGTACAAAAATCCTGCGTGATGAACCGAAGATTTCAAATTTTAATTCATCAGTCCATAACACCTTCTTCCAGTCTTCAGTAGTCCATTGACGATGTTTCTTGGCCCAGGCAAGCCTCTTTTTCTTATTCTGACGTCTTAGCAATGGCTTTCTTGCTGCAACTGGACATATCAAACCTGCAGCTCCAAGTCTTCTCTTTTCAGTTGAAACTGAGACTTTCTTATTCCGACCACTATTAAGCTGTGCTTGAAGCTGTTGTCCTGTGAGCCGCCTATCACGCAAGCTGTTGACCCTCAGAAACTTGTCTTCTGATTCTGTTGTGGCTTTGGGTCTGCCAGACCTCTTCCTGTCAGAGTTTCCCCCCAGTTTCTAAGTGCCTTTTGATGGTGAAGAATACTGTACTCACTGACACCTTGATTTTCTTCACAATTTCTCTGTAGGAAAGACCAACATTCTTAAGTGTTATGATGGTCTGTCTCTCCTCCATTGTTAATTTTCTTTTTCCCGCCATTTTTATAGCAACACACTACTTTCTGCAGTACAATACTGTTCAAATAATGCTCACGAGGGTATGGTACCACAGTGTGTTCCAACAATACCTTTTAATAATACAAACAGAGGGGGTTGTAAGTAATCCAGACAAGTTGGAACACTTGTGGGAATTGGTAGCACCAACTTTCAAAGCTTGATCAACCTCCATTGCTGCAGAACAGCTTTACGTTGTTAACCCATTTCTTGTTCCCTGAAAAAGGCCTTTTGTAAAATTTTGAACACATTATTTTTTGGTTTTGAGTTACCTTACTTATTTTTTTAACCTCAAGCAGTTCACTACTTACCTTTGGACCATTTCAGGCTATTAATTGGACTTGAACTGCTAAAATTTCAATAAATAAACTAAAAAGATTGGGTGTTCTAAAACCTTTGACCGGTAGCGTATATTACATCCCAAATGTCTTATTCTCAGACACATGCTCAATGTCATTTTATGGGGGTGTCAAAAGAACATTAGAAATATTTCTAACACATGACAAAGGCCAACAATGTTGACATTGTTGGATTAGCTTGAGGAAAAAGTACACTCCAAATGCAATTTTGACCATGAGTCATATTGTTGTAAACCAAGAAACTTGGTCCCATTTGCTGTAAAAACTTAAGAGATGGCTCTGATGTGGTAGAGGTTCATCAGAAGGGAGCTGATGGACAGAAACCACCAACACTAGGCAAAACGATATGAGAAATATGCAATTACTTAAGGGATTATTAAATAAATATTATTAAATTGTAATTGTATTTGCCCTTATTTTTCGCATAAATATGCTTGTAACCAATTGCTTATATATATATATATATATATATATATATATATATATATATATATATATATATATATATATATATATATAAATAATTGTGCTTGTAATCAGTTATTTATCATACAAATATGCTAATTAGATTATTAAATGGCCAAAACATGTATACGGTACCAGTATTCATGGTGTAGTAGGAATACAAAGGAGTAATGGTCTTTTTAAGGACCTGGCGGCCGCCATTTTGAAAATGGGGCCTTTCCTGAAGTTAAACTTTGGTAAACTTTTAGTATGTTTTTAAGTACATCTGATACTACTGTAAACCACTGAAAAATCTTTTGTTAGAATTTTTTTGGGGTCAAGCCATATTTGCAGCTGACTAAGTCTCCGCTCGCATGGGCTATTTTAGGCATTTCAAGAGCAAGCAGGACACAAGCCACGAAGATCTCCTATTTGCCCATTTTCTTCCCACCCATGGTGCATCTGTCTCTCAGGCCAGCTCTTGAGAAAGTCAAGCAAAGCAAACACTATCTGGCTGTCTGTGGAGCCTGCACTGGGGGTTAGAGCTTATCACAGTGCAAGCAAGGGTGCAATAAAAACAAAGACTGTAGAGTCACTGACTTTACCCCATCATGCTGTATAACACAGAGACAGACAGAAAAGTGGAAGCAGTGGAATTGCATTGACACACTGACTAGCCCAACATCACAGTAAAACCAAATCCACTAATATGTAGCACTGATTATAGAAAGGAAAGAATGTGAAACTATAATAAAATATATTTGATGACAACAGTAGCAAAGCAGTCCAGTTTGTTTTTTTCTACTGCATCTGATTTTTCACATCTTATCATTAATACATGGAGGGTTAATTCAGTGGGAGCCCATAAAGACAATCTGGGAGATGTTCAAAGAATTGCCATGTCTCTGAGGGGACTATGTTTAGAAGAATGTAGCTTCAGTGCTCACTAATTAGGGAAACATGGCAGTAGCTGCTGTGTATATGGGAAGCGACTAGGACTGTAAAAAAATGACTGAATGGCTCAGAATGTCACAAATAGCCTACGATGTTGTCCAATAAAGGGCCCTATTTTAACGTTCTAAGCGCACGGCGTAAAGCGCCTGGCGCAGTTGCGTTTACGGCGTGTACGAATCCACTGTTGCTAGTTTAACGGCAGAAAAAAGGGTCAGTGTGTCCAGGCGCATGGTTCAAAAGGGTTGTATTTACTGTCTTCATTAATCATAGATGTGTTTTGGGCATAACATGCAATTAAACCAATCAGAGATCATCTCCCATTCCCTTTAAAAGCCAGGCGTGTTTGGACCTTGGAGCATTGCTGTTATGATGGAGGATCTGCTGAGCAGGAAGGAGAGATGTTCAGGAGAGGAAACTGATCTGCTCGTGCGTGAAATGAAAAGCGCTCGAGCAGATCATATATGGCCCAAGCACTATGCCAACAAAACTATTTCACATTGTAATATTTTTTATCTTTTGCCCTTTGTGTAACAGGCATAGTGTGTGCACGAGCCTAAAATATTTGCGCTGTTAAAATAACAATGAAATGGTGCCTTATTGACTTTAGACCAGGTTTTTGTTGGTCAATGGCACGATCACTTCCCGCTGACTCAAGATAGCAATATGCCCAGAATGCACCTGAACACACCTCCCTGTAAGACCAGCATGCCCATGGGCGCACAGATGTGGCACAGGTGCATAGACGGTCTTAAAGTAGCAAAGACACTTGCGTCGGGCTTTGTCCTGCGCCGGGTGCAATATAGTGCCCTTTGTTGTACAGCTTTGTTAGTTGAAAGCTACAACAGCTGCATATTCTCCTACAGGATAAGTCTTAAAGGTCCCATGGCATGAAACTTTTTTAACAATATGAGTTCCCCCAGCCTGCCTATAGTCCCCCAGTAGCTAGAAATGGTGATAGGTGTAAACCGAGCCCTGGGTATCCTGCTCTGCCTTTGAGAAAATGAAAGCTCAGATGGACCAATCAGGAATCTTCTCCTTATGAGGTCATAAGGAGCAAGGTTACCTCCCTTTTCTCTGATTTGCCCTCCCAGAGAATTTGGCCCGCCCATGAGACAGAGAGAGACATCATGGCTTTCAAATGAGAAAAGTGGCAGTTGGTCAAGGCCACACCCCCACCCTCCACCTTGCTCCCCCTCTCTCCTCCTCAATAGCTACAGACACAGAAATGGCACATCCTAAGGAAAGCTCATTGTGGGACTGGCTCTAGTGGCTGTAATTCTGCACCAAGGCTGAATTTCGGGAAAGAGACTTCAGATACAGTATTAGGGGACCACTAAGGTCTATATAAAAGAGACTTCAGATACAGTATTAGGGGACCACTAAGGTCTATATAAAAGAGACTTCAGATACAGTATTAGGGGACCACTAAGGTCTATATAAAAGAGACTTCAGATACAGTATTAGGGGACCACTAAGGTCTATATAAAAGAGACTTCAGATACAGTATTAGAGGACCACTAAGGTCTATATAAAAGAGACTTCAGATACAGTATTAGGGGACCACTAAGGTCTATATAAAAGAGACTTCAGATACAGTATTAGGGGACCACTAAGGTCTATATAAAAGAGACTTCAGATGCAGTATTAGGGGACCACTAAGGTCTATATAAAAGAGACTTCAGATGCAGTATTAGGGGACCACTAAGGTCTATATAAAAGAGACTTCAGATACAGTATTAGGGGACCACTAAGGTCTATATAAAAGAGACTTCAGATACAGTATTAGGGGCCCACTAAGGCCTATATAAAAGCATCCAAAGAGGACCATGTCATGGGACCTTTAATGATTCAAGAAGGAATTGGGGTCATAATTTATTTATTATTATTTATTAAAATGTATTTTATTTTACCATGAATATTCGAACTGAGACTCTTAAGTCTCTTATGCTAATAAAATAATCTAGTTTAAGGTGCCTTTGTAGCTCACACCACGATGACGGAGCAAAAACTTTAAAAGCACTTTCAGCCAACACAGTAAAGGTTCAAGGAAAGCTGTCCGTGGGACCGAAGGTTTCAGCTACCGTTTTAGGCGTCGGTAGAGAACACAAGTAAGGAGGCAGTTTGTGAAATATGGCCTCATAAATTACACATCACAAAGCCCTTTCTTATCTGAGAGGAATATTGAGCAGACATTGAGCAGCCACAATATGTGTGTTGTGACTAGTGGAGAGCCTATGGACCTGTGTGAATACTAATGTCTTTTCAAAACCTCGTTCTCCTCATGTTTTTTGCATATTGGGCAGATGAGACTGCGTCGTGATAATGCAGTACATAAACACACCACATGGTTCATAGTCACGTCTGCCCCAAAGTTAAATCCAAAACAAGGTGTAACTCCGATTCTCCGCTGGCCGTGTCTGTGCTGCGTTCCAGTTTTGTTCCGTCCTCCGCCACGCGTCATACCACACCGCCAGCATCTCAGAAGCGGAGCGACTTGCTGCCCGACTCGCAGATTTTATTGTCTCTACAAGTACTTTACAGAACAATTACCTGTTTATTAAACTAGTATCTACCTTCCACTCCAAGCACTCCTGCAATTTTGGTAAATTGACTGGATAGTCTCGCTGTTTCACTTCCTGCCTGGCTGTCCGAACGGCCCGCGGAGAGGCGTTTCACGCACGCTTCCGGGAGGTGGCGGTGTTTGCTGCACAGTGGGGGTCGCGGCGCAGATGTACTCGGTGGAAAATAGGGGTAATGGGATAACATTTCACTGGAATATGATTTCATGTGACAAATACAATTTATTGACTGATCAAATGAGGGTCAAAACCAACTGCAAGAGTGTCAATACTAAAACCAAAACATGCAATAAATTGCAACAAAATAATATCTTTTATTATTATTATTATTAATTTGCCTTTTTGCTTGACAGTTACAGTTTAAAGAAGCACGGGAAACATGGGGAAAGATAGGTTATGGCATGGATAGATCCTGATCCGGGGAATCAAACCATACACAATGTGTGTATGTGGTGTGTGCCAAAAACCAAAAGGCTACCAGGGCACTGGGATTTAGGCTATTTTATTCCAGCTGAGATAACCCTAAAGGCATCAGAAGATTCTACAACTGTTTTAACAGGCTGCATAGTATTCCTCACGACTAGTTGACGTTTAAAGAAAAACAAAAACGGTGGAGTGCTTCTCTAAAGAATGATAAATCTGATCTTTTTGGATGGTGATAAAATGCTGGTCGAGCGGAAACTCTGCAAAGTGAAGAAATGTGTGTCTGTCCTTGAAATTCTGAACTGCGTGTTGAAAGTATTGGATTGGATTCTTTCCATGAAAACAATATCATTTTCTGGTAAAGATGCCAAAATAAAAGAAGAGTTGGAAGAAGAGGAAGGAAGCATGAGACTAACTGGTGTCAGCGCTGGGAGTCAGACTAACCCTCTATTTTCCAAGTTCAAGTTACAAGTTCTTTATAGAACAATACTACCTTCCACTCCAGGCACTCCAATTAAACTCCATGTCTTCTCTTTTCTGGTGTTGCCCTTAACAAAAGATCTGTTATGTCTATTATGTTTTTCAACCTCAGAGATGAATCTCTCATCGTCCGTGGTGTTGTAAAATATACGATATTGGGGGGTGTCTTTTGGTAAATTGACTGGATGCTCTCGCACTGGATGCTCTCGAACAAGTGAAAACAGACCTGCCGCGTATCTGTCCCACATCGCACACTTCTGGGTCGTGCCGTGGAACAACACAATGTAATTCTCCTAAATAAAACATCCCATTCATTATTACTTTCACTTGTTTTTATTTTAAGCAAATTGTATATCCAAATACATGATTTTCTACAGGCTCAGTCTGTCACTAAAAAAAACAATTCCAGTACTGTTACCGTGGTATCAGAATTTGGGATATTCATCATGAAAACATGAATTGGTCATGTGACAAGGGCTGGGAAGACTGGCAGAACAGCCAGTAAAGTGACAGTGGTCTGAACCAATGGAAATCACAATTGTCAGATTGACAGCACTCTACAGCAATTCTAGCCCCGCCCCTGCAGAGATACATGTGGAAGGTGGCTATACGCTAGTGCCTACCTTACCTATAGGCCACTAAGCCTATCATCTATGTTGTTGAGGTTGTTGTTGTATTTTTTTTACGAATAGGCCGATTTACCTTAACAATAATATGTTGGATTCATGTTCATGTATGTACCTATGTTAATGATTGGGGAAAGAACTTTCAAAAGTGTATTAAACAGTCATTTGGCGGCCCCTCTGTTGAAGATCACTGCTCTGGCACAATATACTGTTAATCTAATCATCTTCCACCACTTTGGAGGCTGAATATGCGTTTTCCCCTGTGTTACCACAGGCACATCATTTCTGATTAGAGGGACATACTGCTCTTTATTCAGCAAAACGAGCAACAGGAATTAGTTGGAGTCTGTCATTTTCATCTTCACATTATTTCTTCTTTTTTTTTCTTCACGATCCCTCTGTGAGCTCTGGTAATTGTCCCCGCTCTGGTGTCAGCAGAAGCATGGGAGGAGCAACGAGAGAGGCGAGGCAGAGAGCTTTAGCTGCATGGGGTACTCGCGTGTCATTGCAAATCTTCTCAGAGGTGACCTGATCCAGAAGCAGCGGGTCAGCTGATTAACACCAGACGCTGTCTTAAACTCCTGATTACGTTTCTCCCTAGCTCTGACGCCGTCTCCTGTCTCTACAGCAGGGATCTTCAACAGGGGGTATGGGTGTCAAGGGGGGCACCAAATAATTCTTAATTTTTAAGTTTTTTTAAAAACTTAAAAGGTCATAACATGAATCCAACATATTAGGAAATATAAATCCCCATTGATGACAGGCTGACTGGTCTATAGGTAAGGTAGTCACTAAGGTAGCCATCCACAGATCCAGTTCATCCTAAGAATTCACTGTGCCACATGTACGTTTAACATTAAAACATGATTATAAAATCATGCCAACAATTATTAGGCTATTTAAATAGCTTAGTATTCTATGCAAAATATGTATGTATAAAGGCTTTAGGCTGCCCTACAGGTTGCGATTTTCAGTTATTGTAATTCGATTGTATTGAGTATTGCAATTTTCTTTTCCTTCTTTAACGAAACATACATATACATATATATATATATATATATATATATATATATATATATATATATATTCTGGGGATAAGAATTGGTTGTAAAAATTGGCACAAAAAAACATGCGATTTTCAAATGAAATTTTTTTTCACCCCTTGTACAGTACATACTGACGGGGTGCTATGAGAGTGAAACTGCAGGGGTGGGGGCGGGGGTTGTACATATAGCACATCCCGAGCTAATGCAGGTCTACCTAGCGAGACACCGCAGATGCACTAAAAGCATCAGAAGTCAGCCGGGCATGATTAAAATTGCAATATGTTACCCTTTCAGCAACATTATGTTATCCATCAAGCACTTGATCCATGGGCTCAGCTCGACACGAGCCAGCTCGCTGATGGCTCACGGGCTGCTTACGTTGGGACAGTGTTGGGTTAACAGACACCGGAGTGCGGTGCTGAGGCCACCGCGGCACCCCATCCATTACCGTTATACACCTTCCACCTGACTGGGGAACCATTTGAGCCCAGACATGTTTGTTTTTTTGTAATAGTGGAGACACTTTGTAATAGTGGGACAACTGTTTACTTGTCTGTACTCTGTCATTTTTTCATTTTCAGTGTTTACCAGAAACCACACTTTCTCTAAAAAAACTGAAACTTTCTGTATTCAGAGAACAACAAGACTAGTGCTGTGTCTCAATGTGGATACTTCAGTGTATCAATTATGTTACTGTATTGCCTATTTCCCACCTAAAATGTTTTCAGAAACACATTTTCGCGTACTGTTTATCTGTAATTTGAGAAAGGTTTTTACCAGGCCGCCATTTTTTTCCTGCTTGAAAACCGACCAAGCACCGCCCCAACTCAGCACTACCACACCAATAGGCTCGTTGGAGATGAACTGCGCCTCGCCTGTAAGGTGGACGAGAGCAGGCGGCAGCAGCCGGGGGCGGTGACAAAAAGCCGCGGTCGAGTGGGACAGTTTCCAGCCGTTTCCAGCAGCTTTCAGGCTGAACAGGAAGTCACAGAAACACTCACATCCGTTCTGATTTATTTAAATGTTATCAGACCCATAAATCAGCTTGTACACAGTCTCCAGTTGTTTTTATTATGACAGAGTAGCTGTTAAAATGCTCTACATGTGATCTGTTGCTGATTTTCATTAACAACAGACTGGAGATGATCGGTCATCTGAACAGATTTAGTCTCTCTGACTTCTAAATGTAACTATCAGCCACACAACATGTGTTCTGTACAGAATAAACCTTTAAATCAGACAACTAGCAAAAACAATAAAGAGTTTATATAAAACGTCATTATGTTGTGTCAATTCTGAACCAATCAGCTGTTAGATCAGCTGAGAGCCAGGTGTTTCCCATCATGCCCTGGGTCTTGCAGTCGGTGAAAAGCAACTGCGCTGCACGCTCTCAAACCTGCTGCCGCCTTGATCTCGTGAGGTTATCGTTGCCCATGTGTGCAAGTCAAGTCGGACGCAAATCTAACCAGCATGCATTGGGTGATCGCCAGTGATTGATTCTTCGCAGACCTGGCTCATCTCCAACGAGCCTAGTGTGTTGCTGTGATTGGTTGTAGGTCTATCCAATTGAGTCCAGAGGCGTTTTTGGTCCGCACCCCCTGGAAATCAAAAATTAACTGAGAAATTCCAGACTAATACACATTTGAGAATTAGTCCGGCGGTGCCATACTAAGTTGTTTCCAAACAATAAGTGGTTGACTTGACCGACCAACAGACTATCCCTAGAGCCATACCGCTAGCGCGGCAAAAACAAAAAAAAAAGTAAAATATAAATAAAAGTTCTCACTTTTACATTCAAGATCACATCCCAAAAGACATTAAATAAATCCCTAAATAAACATTAAAGTGTAAAAGTTGAGGGGATTTCTTTAACTGTTGATAAAATGACACATGGTACAGTATGATGTACCGTAATAGCCAAATTAATGAGTTAGGACTGGAAAAACAAGAATTGGCACCTTATACAGATCCCTTTTAAATCCGACAGATATCACAATCTACTCCTGATATTTTTCAAGAGAAGCACCGAAGTGGAAGTCAAGGAAAAAGCTCAGTCTATTTCTGTGAAATTTGCCCATCAAAATGCAGAGTTCCAGAGAGACAGTACGGCTCTCCAGTGACATTGACAGACTCAGGACTGGAACTTCAGAACGCCTGCATGCTCCAACTCATCATCGGCTGCCATCGTGGGTCATGGGCAGTGGGCATCACTATGTGCCAACAACAGTAGCCCGGCAAACAAAACAGTTGGTGCCATGTGTTGCATGGCGTGATTCATTTTGACATGCCTAGCATCCAGCAGCCTCACAGCCAAGGCATTTTAAGTGAGTCATTTCTCAGAGTCAGCTCAGACTCCTGAGTGAGCCTCTGGTATGCAAGTCCCCAAATAAAAGGATAAACACTGAGGGAGTTAAAGGTTTGCTCAGACTGTACAGATAGAGGGATGATTCGCTGTACTATCTCTTATAATGAGACCTCTGGATTCTCAAATAAACATGATTATGAAAAATAATCCTAAGCCTAAAAAATTAAGCCAAAAAAGTCTCTTTAAGCTGCGTTCTATCTAATTTCCAGCAGGGGGCGACTCCACTGGCTCCAAAAAGGAGTCAGTTTCTATAGAAGTCTATGAGAAAATGACCCTACTTCTAACTTGATTTATTACCTCAATAATGATTTTCATAATAAGATCATGGCCTTAATCATTAGTTTCAATGCCCAATTCATGTGCAGAGGTAAAGCAGGTAGACCATTGGAGAAACTGCTTATAATACAATAATCAGCCCAATAATTAAAAGAACACCTATCTGCTTCAACTTGAAGGAAAAAAGGAATCTCAGGTCAACATCAAGCCATTCTGCACTCGGGGGACTTCAGGGCCTAATCCAGTTGTTGTTTGTTTTCGGACTAGACAGTTAGTTTGATGCCAGTTCTTGTTATAACTGAAACGTGATGTATTGATTTCAATGCCGAATCTACCAGAAGGCATTGCAGTGACTGTTTCACAATGTACATGTTTGCTCACAAGGTGTAATATAACTGCCGGATTTCTGAAGGGAGTTTTGTGACTGTATCAAGAGAGTTGGAGTTATGACAGTTCATTAAAAGAAAATTACCAACCACTGCCTTTGCTTTATTAAAGGTCCCATGGCATGAAAATGTCACTTTATGAGTTTTTTTAACATTAATATGAGTTCCCCCAGCCTGCCCATGGTCCCCCAGTGGCTAGAAATGGCGATAGGTGTAAACCGAGCCCTGGGTATCCTGCTCTGCCTTTGAGAAAATGAAAGCTCAGATGGGCCAATCAGGAATTGTCTCCTTATGAGGTCATAAGGAGCAAGGTTACCTCCCCTTTCTCTGCTTTGCCCGCCCATAGAATTTGGCCCACCCATGAGAGAGAGACATCATGGCTTTCAAATGGCCAAAGTGGCAGTTGGTCAAGGCCACACCCCCACCCTCCACCTTGCCCCCCCTCTCTCCTCCTCAATAGCTACAGACACAGAAATGGCACATCCTAAGGAAAGCTCATTATGGGACTGGCTCTAGTGGCTGGAATTCTGCACCAAGGCTGGAGTTCAGGAAAGAGACTTCAGATACAGTATTAGGGGACCACTAAGGTCTATATAAAAGAAACTTCAGATACAGTATTAGGGGACCACTAAGGCGTATATAAAAGAGACTTCAGATACAGTATTAGGGGACCACTAAGGTCTATATAAAAGAGACTTCAGATACAGTATTAGGGGACCACTAAGGTCTATATAAAAGAGACTTCAGATACAGTATTAGGGGACCACTAAGGTCTATATAAAAGAGACTTCAGATACAGTATTAGAGGACCACTAAGGTCTATATAAAAGCATCCAAAGAGCCCCATGTCATGGGACCTTTAAATGAATTAGTCAAAATCAGGGGGTTTCAAAGTCAAACACTGTTGACCCCCACTCAAACAAAACTGAAAACACTCTCCGTCCATTTCGTGGCACATTTTGCACCCGCCCCTTTTCTTTTCCTTTGTTCTACTCTTGATACAACATTGCATTGGAGTCAGTTAGCTAGTTAGCTCTGGGTTACATCTTGAGCTCTGATGTTTCAGCCTAAATGTGTTTACTTTGCTGAAAAGTCGGGAAATAATTGTATAAATAACTTGTACTTGGGTGCGGCAAAGATATTGAACGATGCCAATATCATCTAATCCCCGTCATTGCTTGTATGTTTGATGAAGTTAATGATCCTGTCAACACGGGGCTTCTTTGACTATGTCAACTACTTTAAGAAACCGGACAGGCAGCTGAATCCATGCGAAGCGGGATACAGGTAGATACTAGAGTATTTTACTAGTAGACTTCTTGTAGTTCATTCATCCCAGACATCATCTGACGAATAGCTCCTGTGTGGTCGCTCTATGTTACAGTGGCCATCCATCACGATGCTAGCGAAAGCGTGATTTATGGTTGTGCGGAGGCTCCACGCAGAGCTTTCGCCGTAGCCTACGTAAGTAGCCTGAAGTTTATACTTGTGCGTTGGTGTGTGCGTCAATCTCTTTAGGAGAATAGCCGGGCCGGCGTGTATGTGTGTGTTAGAGCCAAAGAGAGAGTGACGGCAATTAGCTTCGGAGCGACTCTAGAGGCGTAGTGAGAGAAACAAAGAAGGTGACGTGAAACCCTGCAGGCTGCTGATTGGTCGGAAGGAATCGTCACTGATCACTGCACTGCTAGCGACAAACAGCATTTTTAAATAGTTTAGCCAGCTGTATTTTTTTGCTGCCGGAGGCTCCACGCAGAGCTTTCTCCGTAGCATATAAGTGGCCTGATTTTTATACTTGTGCGCTGGTGTGTGTGTCGAGTCGCCGTGTGTGTGTGTGGAGCTGGTGAGCGAGGGAGAAGTGAGAGAGTGCCGAGTGCAGTGAGTAGTGACTCTAGAGTCATATAGTGAGAGAAACAAAGTGTCTCCCCTGTTCTTTCTGACCACGGTGGGAAATCTGGAGCAGGAGAAGTTAACTATCTTGTTGATTTCATGTTGTTTACGGAGAAGGAGAACCAGGAAATGAGTCGGGGGAAATGCAACGCTACCAAGCCACGCCCACGGCAGTCGCTATGGCGACCAGCCAAGCTGAGGCGGTACTAAAATCTGCAATGGAAAAGGGACGCACAGTGAGTCGAGGCGAGTAGAGTCGAGCAGGTACCATTTAATGGAAAAACGCCATTAGATTTCAAAAGCAATAATTGCATGAAAACAGGTTGTTATCTGAAGTCTGAAGTCTTTTGGGTCGAGTCGCAAGTAAAGTGTGAAGTCAGCTGTTTGTGCGACTTAGATGCGACTCGAGTCCAAGTCTCAGACGCGAGTCCCCATCTCTGCTTCTGTATTTCCAGGTTGTAGTGTGGATCATTGATTGCAACATTTAACCCGATTCTCATGTAATACTGCCGGAAGTGTGTGTGTGTGTGTGTGTGTGTGTGTGTGTGTGTGTGTGTGTGTGTGTGTGTGTGTGTGCGTGCGTGCGTGCATGAATGGGGGAATGAAAGGCTAATAATAAAGTGCTTTGTCCACTATGGTATCAAAGCACTCCAGTACATTTTTTAAATAAAGGTTATGTTTCTGCCTTACAGATGATCGCACAATAGCTGTCATTTATTTACTTTTTTATTTGACCGGGACAGTGCATATCAATGGATATTGCTGCAAATATTCCATCATTTGTCAAAAGGCTAGTTTTATCAGAATACAGCATAGAAAATCTGCTTAGAAATATAGGAACTATTGGATAGGATAGAACAACATAATGTAATTCTGCAAAAAAAAAAAGAAACATCCCATTCATTATTAGTTTTCCTTGTTTTCATTTTAAACACATTTTATATCTGAATATATTACAGATTTTCTACAGGCTCAGTCTGCCACTTTTTTATAAAACAATTCCAGTACTGTTTCCATGGTATCATAATTTTGGATAGTCACCATGGAAACATTAATTAGTCATGTGACAAGGGCTGGGGAGATTGGCAGGACAGACAGCCAAGTGACAGTACTCTGATCCAATGGAAATCATAATTGTCAGATCGACAGCACTCTAGCCCAAAGGATTGGGGGTTTCCCTGCAATCATATTCCGTGAGCCTCTTCTAGCCCCGCCACTGTTCAGTGACAGTTAGGTTTAGGAAAGATTGTGGGGGGGTTACAAAAATGTACGTTTCAGTGACACGCGGGACAAGATCCCTGGTCTCCTGGGTGAAGGTCCTGTGTTGTTTGACCCATCCACCACCCTAACCTGCCTCCTTATGCGCATTTTCGGTCTTTTATACACCTTGCAACCGTTGTCGCTCTTAATACTACGTCATCTTACAGCGCGGCGGCCGAGCTCTGCCCGGTGCGTTCCAGATTGCTAAGGGGTGAATTTTTTGCGTTGGTATCTAACGCTAACAGCAACTGACCAAGTGTCAGTATTTGACGAGTTGGGAGAGAGCGACAAAACGAACGACAAAACACAGTCAAGCAGAGCTCAGTTATTTCTATAAGCATTCAGGGTGCTTTATGGTCATGTCTGGATTGCAGAAAAATGTTACCTCTCAAAATGACTTGAGTTCTACAAAACAATTTAGCTCCACACAAAACCTCATTTGGAAATCTGATTCTGATTGATTATCTGAGCTGAACAATCAATTAGCCTGAATGAACTTTAAAAGTCTACACTTTTTTCACAGTGAATGACAAATTTTTTATCATGCTTGACATTGCTTGAAAGAAGTTCAGTGCTCACATGGGGGAATAAAAAAGACATTTGAAACAGCCTTTACTTATCTAACCAAGCTTCAGTGCAGCTGTGAGAGACTTTCCGTAAACCAATTAGAGGAAGAAAAGGTCATTCAGTAGCCTTGGAGAAAAAGAGATAAAAGCGTGATTGGATTGGTTCATGCTCTGATTTTGACCATCACACTTTTCACTTAGTTATTCAATTAAGCATAAAAGCAGAGCGAAGAAGCAACGTTATGCCCATTTCGTTCTGTCTCGAATGCCACTGATAAAAAAGAGCAGACTTATCAAAATGGATTGCAAGCGCCCAGATCGCTGTGTTCGTGTGATGCAGAATGTGCTCAAAAGATAAAAATTGATCACAATCTATAATGAAGTTTTGTAGGAATAACAACAACATGAGACATGAGTTGCAGACATGAGAAGTCAGCTGCACGAAGGAAATTCCATGCTGCGCACGTAATGTTTTATGAGAGCATCAAGTCAAATGCTTAAAAGTACAGTACTGCCATTGATTAAAAGTTCAGACTTAAGACATGTGCCTTAAGAAATCTTTCTGTTTCTGGTGAGCACTAGACCATTTTGGGTGTGCACCCGATAAACTCACCCAAATGATCAATTTAATTATTGTCTAAATGGGGCAGCATACAGACCAACAAAGGGTTAAATTTCATGTTAAAATTAGGTTCCCCTTTCTACCCCTTTCTATTTTGAGTACTGGACCATTTTGTGTGCGCACCCAATGAACTCAATTCCATTCTTGTCTAAATGGGGCAGCATAGAGACCAACCCGTCCTTACGCCGAAAACGGCCGTATAGGTCGACTCAGATTTCCTTTTGTTGTTAGGCAGCGACCTTTAGTGGCTGTAGTAATTATAGCGAGAGGAAACGAGACAGTAACTTGACGAAGTACATAAGAGCACAAAATTTCACATAAAGAGGCAGGTTGGGGTAGACCGGGTAAACCCAGCCCGATCTGCCGGCGATTTGATTTCTCCCTGCAGCTCAGGCTGGAAACCTGTATTTATCTATCCTGCTTCCGTTACATTTTTGCGGGGACCAATCACAGACTGGCTTATCCACCTGGCGCGCTATTGGCGGGTTTAACACGATGACGATAGAGAAAAAATACAGAAAATACAACAATTCTGTGTCAAAAGTTAAATTAAAAGATTGATACAACTTTTATATGTTGTAAATAAGTGTATTTCCCAAAACTATATTCCTTTAATAAATAAATTAGGTCAAAATCAGACAGCATACAGACTGTACATATTTGTCATACTGTATTCAGAAAATGGGTAAACTAGGTACCCCCTAAGGTAGTCTATATCCTTGACGTTCCACTTCCGGGATTGCTCTGGTGCTGCAGGAAATTCCGCCGGATGCATGTAATTTCGCTGATGTCTGTTTCCTTTGTGTTGGCGTTCTAACCTCTGCAGAGTAAATCCAGACAGCTAGCTAGACTATCTGTCCAATCTGAATAAGGTTTTGAGGTGCGTACACGGGGAAAACGTGTGCCTATCAAATATCATGTCACTTCTTAAAAAAATATATAATTTGTTAATTCATTATTTCTTTTGACTAATATTTCTTCTAGCCAATAGCAATCCTTCCTTCTTTTTTTTTTTGATTTTCCTCCATTGTTTGGTTATTCTTAAAACGTCTGTTCTTTTCATGCTGGTAACAATCAGTAAAACTGTACAGTCCACGTGCCTGAGTTACCTTTGTTGTCAGCGTGAAAAGCTCAAAAATCACTTAGCACCTCCTGTTGTGGGAGCATAATCTCATGTGTTACATTGAGTGCACACAGAAAATAAAGGATTTCCAATTGAGGAAGAGAATTAGGACTATTAGGTCTCATTAAGAGACTCGATCGGAGCCTGCCTGTGTGCTTTTCTTGCTTTTCTTTGGGCTTGCTAGGGAGATAGTGAAGGCCTGAAGTGATCGTTACAAAGAGAAGCAGATTTATTCTCTCTGCAAGTTGCTGAGACACAGTGGATGCTGACAACGAATCTCTAATTTCTTAAGTCACAGAGATGAGGAGAAAAAAAAGTACCGCACCATAGCAAAGGAAGCTTGTGCTACTTCTGCTGTTGTTGTTGTTGTTGTTGTTGTTGCACCACAGGAAGAAAGAGAGAGAGAGCGATCAAGGAGAACGAGGTGGAAACACAGTATCCATTTGATCCATTTTTTACTTTTTCAAATTGATCATGCATCACAGAAAGTCTTTTGAGTGCAAAATAAGATGTATAGCTTCTGCCTGTGGAGCCATTTTTATTCATGACTGTGAATACGCCAACATAGCTTTGGATTGCCTTTTTTTTAATACTGCACGTCTTTGGTATGCACAGTGCTAAATCTATCTGTTAAAAGTGGAACTTCACTGTTTGCTATAGTATTAAACGTACTCCTCAGTCGCCTCCCTTGGCTGCCGAGCTCTTTGTATCTATACCAGCATTGCTACGCTATAAATAGGGAGCCACAGAAAAGCCAGGTAATAAAAGTGTCAGGATTTTGCAATGAAGAATGATGCCTTTGCTGTTAAGTTTCTCCATTGGGCTGATGTATCATTGAGGTTGAGCTCTCATTATCAACTCGGAAGATTATAGGCCCTAACTCCCTGCGAGGAGGGAACTGTCTGCACTTCATGGATCAGGTGCAATTCAGCAGCATATAGGCTCACTGGCAGTTGAATAGGGACTTATCTTCCCTCTGTTCCGTTTCTCTGACCGTCTCTCTCTCTCTTCCTCTGTTCCCTTTACTCTTCCCCTCCCTCCTGCGTTTCTTCCTGCCTGTCTTTCCCCTCTTGGCCATTTTCCTGCCCCCCTATCTCTATCGCCTGCCTTCATTTCTTTCATCCTGTCTGAAAGTTCAAGGCTTTCATTGACTTTGCTGACTATCGCCAGGCTCTGAGGGGCCGCTGGAGTTGAGTCTTTCAATCGTGAAGCTGACATCTTTTCTCAATTAAATCTGGCACCTTAGCTGATGGCCTTGGCGGTCAATTAAAAGAATGATTTGGTCCTTTTTTGCAACGTACGGAGGATTTAAGTAAATATCTATGTCACATTTTGTCTTTTGATCTCAAAAAACAATTTAGTTTTTTTTTAAAAATTGTAATTATATGCAGTGCTAATTTTGTTGACGAAGACTATGACGAAAGATATTCATCAACGAACCTTTTTCACGGACGAAAACTAAATAAAAACTAAATAAAAAGTCAGATATGATGACCAAGACTGTGATGAAATTAGTCAACGAATAAAAATTTGACGAAAATGTTAGGACGAATGGAGAAGAGATCCAATCAGAACTACTCTTTTTGTGGGACAAGTTGGGAAGAAATCCAATCAGAGCGAATCTTTGAGGGTAGGTTGCTCTATGCAGAAGCAGCAGAGCCTGTTGAGCCATTTTTAAAAAGCCGTGGCAAATGCAGGCGCAACAGCTAAACAAACGCAGTGGCAGTTACACAGGAGGAGAAGACACAGTACAGTTTCAAGGACATTAACAGTTAGCTAGGTTGTTTACATTGCATTTAGTTGAGTTTAGTTGCACAGTCTTAGTTACACAGCTATGGCTGATTTCAGTTGACTTCGCTCGTTAGCAACACGCTAACGTTTTGCAGTGCACCCGGTCCGAGGGCAATGACATGTCTCATGAACAACAGAAAAGTCAGAGCTAGGTCTAGGACGAAAACGAAGAATTGACATCTGGTCACACTTCACATATGACAACAAGGACAACAAGACCGTCTGTAAACCGTGTGGAGCAAAAATCGCTGGGAAAAACACCACCAACTTGAAGCGACATTTACAGACGACTCCTCCAGAAATACATGGGAAGGTGGAGCATACACGCTAAGGTTATTTTATCAGATAAACCACCGTGTTTCAGCTAAACTTGGAATAAAATAGAAGCTAAAGGAAACCACCTCTGAACTGTATTGATTAGATGATTGTCTCGCTGAATTAGAGTATATATAATAGGAGTATAAATATTCAATGTCCTCAAATTGAATCAAATGTGTGAGTGTGAGAGAGAGAGAGAGAGATCTGAGGAGATTGGGCAAGAAAGGAAAAAACTTGACTCCCCCTTTATTCACCCTCACAGATACAGAAGACATCTGATGACAAAGATGACCATGGGCCAAGTGGAAATAAAGCTAGTGCTGCTAGTGCAACCCAGCAGCAGGCCATCTCTACAGCTTTCCTAAGTTCTTCAAAGTACAAAACTGAATCGAAGCAACAACAGACCAAGGAGCAGGCCATAGCTAGATGGATTGGACGCACAGGTTTACCACTCACAACAACTGAAGTTGAGGACTTTGTGCTAATGATGGAGATAGGAGACTAACAGTTCCAAAGAAAACTAAAATGAGCAATTTGATTGAAACACAATATGAACATGAAAGACAAAAATTCAAAGAGACTGACTCATGCCTCATTCCTTGCTATGAGCGCATGCTACTTTTGTGTTGAACAATGTAAACCTGTACACATATTGTTGGCCCTTGAACAAGTAGCTCACCCACACACTATACTATTGTACTTCATCTTGAAAGAATGTCATATGAATTGCACATCATTCAGGAAGAATGCATATCTTTTTCAGGGAGCGTGTATATTTTTCAGGGAGAGCAGGCCTTATGCTTATTTTATGTGAGATTATCTTTTGTGAAAAAGCCACAGTCAATGTTTTTGACGTTAAAAATAAAATAAAATACATGTTTTTGTTTTTACAACCGTTAAATCTGTGTCTGTATTGCATGTTCAAACCTTAATACCATTCCATAACAGACTGATGGATACTTTTAATGACCGGAAATTCTGGGGAAACATTTAGTCAACTATTTGGTCTACTAAAACTAGACTAAGACTAAAAGACTTAAGACTAGACTAAGACTAAAACTCTTAGGATATTTAGTTGACTAAAACTAGACTAAGACTAAAAGATTTCAGATGACTAAAATATGACTAAAACTAAATGGTGTGTTATTCAAAAGACTAAGACTAAATCAGAATTTGCTGTCAAAATTAACACTGATTATATGCCATTTTGGCAGTAAAACCCATGATGACCAGTAACATCAGTGGTGGAAGAAGTACTCAGATCTTTTCCTTAAAGGGGTGATAGAATGATTATATAGAGTATTTCACACTGTTCCTTGTGGACTCCTAATGGGGTATGTAACATTGGTTGGGCTGAAAATGGCCTGGTTGATATTTTATTGGCCCATACGCAGACATTAGAGATGCGCGCTGATTGGTTGAGCGAATCCCCAATACACACACATTAGAGAAGCGAAAGAATCTCATATTCCAGACACTGCAATGTTTCATTACCAAATTTACTTCTGAGACTTTTTTATGTGAGAAATCAACTATATAAAGCTCAAATATGGGCCGTTTTACGAAAATTGATGGCTAATTGCAAATATGGTAAGACTGTGTGTCAGAATTCAGCGGCGGTGCTGCTGCCTCGCCACCCGGCCTGCCTTCCTTCACAGACCCCGGCCTGCTGTGAGCTCCGTTAGGCTGGCAGCCCTGACAGAGCTCCAGGGCCTGTAACTCCCCTCTTCCTGCTAGCTAAATGGCCCGTTGTGTGAGAGTGAGAGCGCGGTCAGCGAGCTTGTTACACCAGCAATCTCTTACCACATGTTACACACAATGTCACGCCACTTAGCTATACAACATATACCTAAATGTCTTATAAAGCTAACAACGGTGTCCGATTTCAAGTTAATGAATATTTGTGAACTGTAAGGATTTCGTTAGCTGCGACTGTCCCTTCAATCCTATGTGTACAGATTGCGGCTAGTTAGCTTCATTTTGGTCGTAATTCAAGTATATTTACAGTTTGAATTTTGTCACGCCACATATACAGCAACTAACTAAATGTTTTATAAAACTAACAACGATGTCCGATTTCAAGTTAATGAATATTTGTGAACTGTAAGGGTTTCGTTAGCTGCGACTGTCCCTTCAATCCTATGTGTACAGATTGCGGCTAGTTAGCTTCATTTTTGGCGTAATTCCGAGTATATTTACAGTTTGAATTTCGTCACATATACAACATCTAACTAAATGTTTTATAAAGATAACAACGGTGTCCAATTTCAAGTTAATGAATATTTGTGAGCTGTAAGGGTTTCGTTAGCTGCGACTGTCCCTTCAATCCTATGTGTACAGATTGCGGCTAGTTAGCTTCATTTTTGGTTGTAATTAGAGTATATTTACAGTTTGAATTTCGTCACACCACATATACAACATCTAACTAAATGTTTTATAAAGCTAACAACGGTGTCCGATTGCAAGTTAATGAATATTTGTGAGCTGTAAGGGTTTCGTTAGCTGCGACTGTCCCTTCAATCCTATGTGTACAGATTGCGGCTAGTTAGCTTCATTTTCGGCGTAATTCCGAGTATATTTACAGTTTGAATTTCGTCACATATACAACATCTAACTAAATGTTTTATAAAGATAACAGCGATGTCCGATTTCAAGTTAATGAATATTTGTGAATTTCAGAGGAATTCTAAGAGGAGGCTAGCTAGCTCTCATTGATAGAGCTACATCCAGCCGCAGGCTCTATCAATGAGACTCGCAGACAAGCGGCATTTATTTCCCCAATTGTTTGTTTAAATAACTCAACACATTATAATTACACACATTATAAGATTAACTGAAACCTGTGGTAAGAGATTGCTGGCGTAACAAGCTTGCTGACCGTGCTCTCACTCACATACACCGGGCATTTAGCTAGCAGGAAGAGGGGAGATGCAGGCCCTGGAGCTCTGTCAGGGCAGGGGCATTTAGTTGTCCAAGAGACGGTGACTTTGCGTGGGTATGGAGTGCTGCGGGCTGCCAGTCGTGACGGAGCTCCAAGTACCTCATAGCAGGCCGGGGTGTGTGAAGGAAGGCAGGCTGGGCGGCGAGGCAGCAACACAGGCAGCACCGGCGCTGAACTCCGACACACAGTCGGACAAAATTTGCAATTAGCCATCCATTTTCGTAAAGCGGACCATATTTGAGCTTTACATAGTTGATTTCACGCATAAAAAAGTTTCAGAAGTGAATTTTGTAATGGAATAGCAGAGATCTGCATGACCTAGATTCAGAAGACTACCCAATCTCAGGTCAGTTGTGTAGCCTATGTAAATGTTGGGGGCGTGACCGTTCTCTTAATACACCCATGGGCTGACAAAGGTTCCGGTTTTTGGGAGGTTGACGTCAACTTCCAGCTTTGTTGAGATTTGCCCGTTTTCAGCGGCAGTTTCAAAATATGAGATTTTCATAGTAAAAGGGTGTCAATGGGATTTTGAGCTTCTATGTATGTCCTATTTACCCACCAAACTGTCGTTATTCAACTATGACAGAGTAAAATCAGTTTTGCATTCTATCACCCCTTTAAAGGTGCAATATGTAATATTGTATGTAATACTTGCAGCTAGCGGTTAAAATAGTTACTGCACTACCAATTCGTTACCAAGGCCAGGACCAGTCGGGATCACTTTACTGGCTATGTCTCAATTGTTTTTGCGAGTAACCAACTCGGGTACTCTAGCTATATAATTCAATGTGAGTACACAAATGTTGAAATGACATAAAATGCCCATCCCTAGTAGCTGTGATAAATTAGCCTGAAGCTAATGTTTACCTGTTCAGGAGAAAATAAGCCAACTCTGCGTCCTTTTGGGATCTAAGCTGTCTCCATCTTTCAAATACATCTCCAATATTTACCAGGGGGTTGTTACGTCTCTGGTCACGCAACTGTTAGAAACATGCTGTTTTCTTTTTTTATGTCATGTAGAATCTATCTCCGTTGATCCTGTTCGTTTGTTTGCTGCTTTCATGGCTGTACTACCGTTACAGCTGTAGCGCGCTGGGTTTACGTTTTTACAGGTATATCTGGCAACCCGGCCTGCCTGTCAAACTGGGCCGTTGATAACAACACACAGATCAAAACATAAACATAAATTCCGTCACGGAATGTAAATTTCAAAAAGAAAAAATACTGACATTAGCATTGTTGTCAGAAAAGATAGTATTTCAGTTTAACATGTTTCCTTAATATCTGATGAGGCATTGGTGTCATTTTTGGATTTATTACAGTACAAATATTACATATTGGACCTTTAAGTAAAAGTAGAAAAGTATTATCAGCTACATGTACTTTAAAAGTAAATGTACTCATTATGCAGAATGGCTCCTTTCACAGTGTGATATTATTATGGAATATGATATTTTTCAGTTTTTATTACTAATGAATATGTTGAGCATTCTAATGTTGCAGTTCATCAACGTTGAGCCAATTTGACATACTTTGTATACTACTGGGTAGATTAGTAGTACTGCATCATATACACTAATACAGGCTGTTCTCAACCATTCGTACATATAGCTACGAAAAGTAATGCACTGTTAATT
Organism: Perca flavescens; assembly: GCF_004354835.1. Lineage (NCBI taxonomy): Eukaryota > Metazoa > Chordata > Actinopteri > Perciformes > Percidae > Perca > Perca flavescens. The sequence continues at coordinate 42,837,535 of NC_041332.1, read as the reverse complement.
TGTATGTTTTCCACGTATTTATTACTGTCAGCCCCACATTGACATTTGCTGTAAGGCAGCGCCATCTACTCCTGGGAGCTTCTTCCCCCAGAGTCCTTGCTCATGCTTTCGTGCCTCACAGATTTCGTGGGCGCCTGGATTGTGTTTGCAGCTGCTGCTGTGGTCCTGCCTCCTGTTACTAGCAGAGGTTCCATGGTGTAACGATTAGCACTCTGGACTCTGAATCCAGCAATCCAAGTTCAAATCTAGGCGGAAACTATCTTTAGGGGGCAGCGGTAGGGTGGGCAATTCAAGTCCCTGTAAAGACTGTGTTCTGGTAGCTGGAGAGGTGCCAGTTCACCACCGCACTACTGAGGTGCCCCTGTCCAAAACACCGAACCCCCAACTGCTCGGGCCTTTAATGGGCAGCCCCCTCACTCTAACATCTCTCCAATTAGTGCATGCATAGGTCCTGTTTGTGCATGTGTGTGATTGTTTCGGGCCTGTGTGTAATATGTAATATAATTTATATCAACAGAATGTAAAAATCTCATTTCCCCCCTGAGGCTCAATAAAGTATCTCTTCTTCTTCTTCTTCTACTACTACTACTAAGTTTTATTATCTTTATTGTTATTATAATTGGCACTGTTCATCATGCCCAATGCTATAATTATTATGAATCATATTTCTGTATATCAGTGTCTCTGTGTCCCAACCGGCAGTGGCAGAAGTCTTTCCTCGTTGCTGTTTTTGTTGGTTCTCTGTAAATCATAGAGTGTGGTCTAGACATACTCTGCAAAGTTTCCTGAGATAACTTCTGTTATGATTTGACATTAGAAATAAATTTGAATTCAATTGAATTACTGTCCATAGTAAAACATGTGAAAATCTGCATAAGAAGGCAGGTTGGGGGTGGTGGTTGGGTCAAGCAACACAGGACTTTCACCCAGGAGACCGCGGTTTGTGTACCGTTCTTGTCCTGTGTGTCACTTAAACATACATCATTTAACTCCATCGATGATCTTCTCATAACCCTAAGTTTTCCCTGCATGTTGAAAGAACGACGCCAAAGGGTCTCAACCCAGATGGTCCAAAAGTGATCCCAAGGGGTCCTGACCAAACAGGTTGAAAAATGACGCCAAGGTATTCTGACCAAGCGTCAGTACGTTGCCTCTGATGTATTACCAGGACAATGTAAGCTACCATTAGCTGTTCTTGATCCAGTCCATGTTGGAAAGACAATGCTCAGCTACAGTGTAGCATCGAGCATTCCCTCATGCCAGATGATAGAAGCAGTTGGGGATGGCGGTCCACTCAGCTGATCCACTCCCCAACAACAAACCGCACAATAAGGGCAGAAAAAGTGATCCGGCAATTTGCCGCAGGGTTGTGTGGCGGTGGGAGTGTCACTGAAATGACTCAATGTGTGACGTCCTGTTGTGTTATTTAACACCCCCCCCATGACTTTATTTTTCGGCAACGGAGCAATCCCGGAAGTAAAACGTTGAGGATATAGACTAGCTGTTACATAAACTCCCGGGCAGTTCGGTGCTTGTGTTTCGTTTTTTACCCTCATAGTGTTAAAAATGTCTGTCTGATTGGCAGTTACATGATTGGCCACTGCAGCATGACGTTGGGTTGTTGGGTTGTTTTGGAGTTCTTTCTCCAAAAGTTGATTCTGTTTCAACTTTTCTCCACAGGTTGCTCTCTTCCGCTTCTCCGGTCGAAAAACGAACCCACCAATTCACTTTTTAATTTATACTGGAGAAGGGGCCCCCATATGCAGGTATAGGTCTCCCATTTCTCCATACCCTTCTCCAGTCAGAAAAAAAAATATGACTAATTCACTTTTTTAATTTACCATTAATTTTATTCCCCCCGTGCCAGGGAGGGGAGGTAGCATTCAGTTTTTATGCGGCATATATCTGACACAAACTCCCAGAAAACTGCAGGTCCGCCACAACTCTGTTCTTTTACATCAAAGCTGAAGACCTTTCTTTTTGATGCTGCCGTTCTTTAAATAATTGTTTATTTCTTATACTGTTACATTGTTGAAAATTGGAACTGTATGACAATCGATGTAAGCATATAAAGAGAATTACAAAGTAAGACCGGTGGGACCGGCCCGTTCTGGGAATGTATAAAGCCCAAGGCTTATACATTGTCCCATAATAGCATCCTAAAATCTCGTATTTTATCTGCTTTTATATTTTAGTTTTTTAACTGCTCTTTAATCTTTTATGTAAAGCACTTTGAATTGCCCTGTTGCTGTACAAATAAAGCTGCCTTGCCTTGAATCACAAATTGGACATTAAATCAATGTGGTTTGGAGCTTGCAAGTTGTTTTGACCAGAATGTGACTTTGTAAAGTTGCAAATCATTCATTTTTTAAAAGGTGACATGGAGTCAGTACATTTAGAGTCTGTTCTTACAGCTCGAGTATAGAAACAGACCCATGTAACCAGAGGAGGACTGTTAGGAGTGCACATCCTGAAACTGATACTTTTAAAGTGTTTTAAATTGTTTTATCTCAATTTAAGAACTTCCATTTTTTTAAATATCCACTCTGAGACTCTATATTTTATAAGAAACCTAGTGAAAAGTGGTGGATGATCTTCATACTTTGAGATTTTTGGTGGATACTATCTCGGCCTGCTTCATCTGCTGAAGCAGAGTTGGTGTCACTCCCACAGGTACAAGATCTAATGAGTCAACAAAGGGATCTGTTCATGCAACTTCTACAGCAGCAAGAAAGCAACTTCAAGATGGTTGTGGAATTACTTGTGAACAATGTGAACACTCAGATTGACAAATTGACCAGGGAGACACAGGAGTTGAGAAGCAGCCTGCAATTCTCCCAGAAGGACATTGATGATCTAACAAAGAAAAATGAGAAAATTGAGTCAGAGAGAACAATTGCTTGTGCTGAAACCAAAACAATACAGGGGAAATTGACAGAGATGACTGAGAAAGCGGACTACTTGGAGGGTCAAACAAGAAGGAATACCCTTATTGTGGATGGCATTCCTGAGGCCCAGAATGAAAGCTGGAAGGAGACTGAGGACAAAATCAGGTGTGTGATCAATGAGAAACAGTAGTCAGATGGTGATTGAACATGCACATAGGACTGGCAATCCACCCGGATATTCTGGAAAGAGACCTAGGCCTATCATCATCAAATTCCTCAGATACAATGATAAAATCGCTGAAAGGCACCAACATCTATGTGAATTGAGGACTACACTGAAGCTGTCAGGCAAAAGCGTAAGGAACATTCCAGCCATGAAAGCTGCCAGAGAACGAGGTAACGTAGCCTACATCTGACATGACAAGCTTATTGTCCATCCCACTGCCCAAAAGCATAATGATTAGAAAGGCACCAATGGCCAGGAGCTGGAACTGGAGCCAGGAGCTGGTGCTAGAGACTAGTTCTCTGGTTTCCTTAACTTGAGCTCATATAGACTGAAGTAAACTACATTTTTTTATGGATAGTAGGCCCATTGATGATAAGCATCTCCTTCCTGTTTCAAAAGGTCTTGTTATGGCCCATTTTAATGTCTGCAGCATCAGAATAAGGTACATGAACATTTTTAGAAGGGACATGAATAAACATGGGGGTGGCATAGCATATATATATATATATATATATATATATATATATAGAAATAACTTTCCGGCAACACTGTGCTTTGAGTTTATGTCTGATAGTTTAGCATCTCTATGGGTCAAAGTGCATCTTCCTCACCTTAGGCCGGGCTGATCGGCTGCTGCTATAGATCTCCCGGGACTGATGTGCAATATATGAATGATTTATGTGTGTTAATTGACAGAGTTATAGATGTGAATGGTGATATTTTTTTTACTTGGGGATATGAACATAGACTGGTTTGCGAATCAATGTCCAATGAAACAAAAGATAGTTTCACTGATCAATGTTTGTAATCTGTCTCAGATGATCTCTCAACCAACCAGAGTCTTTACTAACAGTGCTGGCCATATTTCTGCCACTTGCATAGACCATATTTACACAAATATTCCTGAATGCTGCACTAAACCAGTTTCTCCATCTGTGGGTTTTAGTGACCATAATATTATAGCAATTACTAGGAAAACTAAAATTCCCAAATGTAAGGTAAATATTGTACATAAAAGGATGTTCAAGAAATTCATTCCGGAAAGTTTTTTGGCAGATGTTGATATTGACTGGACTGATGTGTATGCTACTGAGGAGCCTGAGGCCTCCTTAAAAATATCTTTATGGAAAGCTTCATGAAGATTGTTGATAGGCATGCCCCTATGAGAAAGTGTATTGTAAAAGCAAAACCAGCTCCATGGCTGAATGAGACTATAAAGAGCCTCATGAAGGAAAGAGATGAAGCCAAATCTACACATACAGTAAAGTCTGGATTAGTGGAGGACAGATTCAAGTACTGTCAACTGAGAAATCAGTTTACAAAACTGAATGGATCGATGAAAAAAGAATATTACATGCAAAGAATAAATGCTGTAAAGCAAGATGGTAAAGAGCTCTGGAAAACCCTTAATGAAATAATGGAGTGACGGACAACCCTAGGGGCTTCCTTTGTGGAATCAGAAGGCATGTTTCTGACCAAACCATCTGATATAGCAAATTATTTTAATGATTTCTTCATAAATAAAGTCCATGCACTAAGGCAGAATATGGACAATACTGATTCTAATTATCTAAAGCTCATAAAAAAATAATATGATGTTAGACAAGAGTTGCACTTTCCAGTTTAATAGTGTGGAGGAGCAGGAAGTAAGGAAGTTGTTGAAGTCCCTGCCCGAACACAGCTCAGTGGGTACTGACATGCAAGTAAAGTACTTGGCCTGGCAGCTGACTATGTTTGCGGTCCGTTATGTCAAATATTAAATGCATGCTTAATGAAAGGTGTTTTTCCCACTATCTGGAAAGAAGGTAAAATTATTCCCTTATCTAAAGATGGCAGACTAGCACTCACTGGGAAGAACACTAGACCTATCACTATTCTCCCAGTTTTTAGTAAACTGATGGAGAGAATAGTCAACTCACAAATACAGGAATACTTTGACTGTAATGGCTTGAACACAGATTTCCAACATGCTTATAGACATAACCATTCAATTTGTTCCGCCCTTACAGTAATGACAGAAGACTGGCTCAAGGAAATGGATAATTTAAAGATGACTGGTGCAGTATTACTTGATTTTAGTGTGGCATTCGATGTCATAGATCACAATCTACTCATCAATAAACTAGAATGCTATGGATTTAGTCCAACCGCCATCCAATTTATGTTATCTCACAAGTAGAACGCAACGGGTTTATTACACTGGCAGCTGGTCTCACTCTAAGGTCTTGGGGTCTGTGGGGTCCCGCAAGGGAGCTGCCTGGGACCACTCTTATACGCCATCTTCACAAACAATTTACCATCAGTTTTGTGTAAAGCAACTGTACAAATGTATGCTGATGATTCCACATTGTATTATGCTGCAAAATTGTTAAATATGTTTTTTGATTGGATACAACGAAATAAGTTGGTACTGAACATCTCGAAAACCAAATCAATTATCTTGGAATCAAGTCATAAACGGTCATCTACACCAAAGTGTGAGTTTGAACTTGTCTGGGGAACCTATAGAACAGGTAGATAAAGTAAAATTGCTGGGCACAATAATAGATAGTCAGCTGAAAATATTGATACCATACTGAAGAAGATGGGTTGTGGTATCTCTATGGTGAGGAAATGTCTTTGTTATGTCCCTACACACATAGTGGGACATCTTTAATTTCATGTCACCTGGATTATTGTGCACCTGTATGGTCATCTGCATCTAAAGGTCAACTAAAGAAATTACAAACTGCCCAAAACAGAGCCGCCAGGTTAGTATTACATTGTTCCATAAGAACAAACACTATCAGTATGCACCGTCGACTCTCATGGTTAATGGTAGCGAACAGGCTGGTTTTCAATACAACTAAATCTTTTCTTCTCAACCCGTTTTCTTATGTAACCAAATTGTTAGGTGTGATCAGGTTCATTCTCATTTGACTAGGCTGATGATGGCCAGATGATGTAACCATGCCCAAAATCAAATGTTTTAAAGAGAACAGTTATTTATCGTGCCATCAATCATTGGAATAATTGCCCACTGTATATATGTAAAATGAATAGCAAAGTCTTTTCAAGTACCATCTGAGAATGCACTTTTTAAAATTGTGAGTAGGGAATGGACATGTATGAATGTAATACTGAATGTAATACTGTAATAACTTATTCTGAATCATTTCTGATGATGTTTATAATGTTGTCTACAATGTTTTACTGCTTTTAGATTATCATTGTTAAGTGATTTCTTTTTCTTTTTGTTGTGGACCCCATGTAGACTAGCTGTCCCACTTTGGTGACAGCTAATTGGGATCCTTTTAACAATAAAGGAAACTGTTTGTTCAAGCTGTCACACAGATAAAATATACAATGATAAGAAAGAAATATTTTATTATTTTTTTTACCACACACATTTGCGCTGACATACGAACAGCAAATGCACACAGAAAGACTCCTGTATGCATGGACCATAATCTTTGATGCTATACCAGGTGACAAACTCCGCCTCCACACACAAATATCTACAGTATATGTCTGAGAAAAAAAAAATAGTGTCATGCAGTGCATGCATTTTATGTTCAACTACAAAAAAAGAAGTTGCTAAAATACTGGCTATTTTCTTCTTTTTTTTTTAATTATGGTGAACACAAGAGACCTATGCGTTGAGGAGAAAACAAACACAACATTTAATATAGCTAGTGGGAAACAAACTCAGAGCCATGATTCCTCATGGGATTATATGACTGCTTGTTTTCCTTAGAGTTAACAGGACTTTATGTTCATTGTGAAAATCTATTTTAAAAAAAGTTGCTGGGCCATGACAGCTAAGAAATGCACGTTTTAAAAACCAACATCATGTTTGGAAATGTTTTCTGTCTGGCCATTCGCCCTAAAATCAATGCTTCATTTAGGTTTTCATTGCTGATACTTGCCACTGCGGTTGAACTGCTCGTCTGTGCAAAGCTGCAGAGTTCATTTGTAATCAAATCTAACCTCCTTTTATACACAGTTAAATCTAAAGAAATCATTAACATCACAATGTCTGTGACCAATAAATGAATCAAATATGGCTGTAATTTAACCAATGTATCATGTAATGCCATCAAGTTGCTTTGTGGAACAGAAGCATCTCTGTGAATATTGCCTTTTCAGTCCAGTGGCAGCAGTAAATTGAAGAAAATGTTACACTGCCTCCTGATTATATTTCCCGGAACCACAGGGCAAACAGTAAGATATAACAGCTAAAATGTTCAGTATATAGGCTTTACAGTGTAACTGACAAACACAATCTTTCAAAGCCTGTGAACCAGAATTGCCCCACAGGTTTCAAAACAAGAAAACCTCCCTTCACATCTGTGCTCACAGAGGATTTGCACTTTTGTGGTTGTTAGAGAAATGTCTTGCAATGCAATTATTACAATTCTTGTTGTGAACTTTGGTATATATCCAGATATTCGTGTTATGAAAACTCTATCTAGCTCTATCATTGGATCGACATGTTTATCAGTCAAGTCAGGTTCTTTTTATATAGCAATAAATCACAACAGATGTTATGTCATGACACTTTTGATATAGAACAGGTCTAGACCATACTCTTTGAGACCCATCATTCCCCCATGGGCAACAGGGGCAAGGAAAAACTTTGAAAGGGATAGTTTAAATATTTTGAAGTGTGGTTGTATGAGCTACTTCTCCATAGTCAGTGTGTTAGCTACAGTAGATGGCGGTCGGAACGCCCCCAGTTTGGAGAAGCAGGCAGGAGTACCGGCACAGAAGATAAGCAATGTCCTGATGTGGAAGGGACCACAGAAAAAACAAATTTTAGCCACCTAAAAAAAAAAATCTATATTTGGTTAAGTATACGCAATATTTAGAATATGTTTACCGCTTTACTTTGGGCTATATGATACAATTGTATTCATTATTTTATCTCATTTATCAGGTTTTACTTTTATTTGTCATATGCTTTTGTTAAATCACTTTGGGACTATGTTAAAAATAAAAGTGCTATACAAATACATTTATTATAAAGAAATGGTTTTCTCAGTTTGGTGTGGGAAGCACTTGAGGCCTGACCTCAACCCCATGCAACACTTTTGGAATGATTTGTTGCATTGAGCGTGAGCCAAAACTCTTCAGCCAGTTTACAAAATCCTATGGAAAGTAGAAAAATGAAGGCTGGTATACAGTAGAAGCATATTA